>NC_136073.1:847632490-847954990 GCF_964261635.1 Lissotriton helveticus | reverse complement strand
CGGGGGTCTGTGGGGGCTGCCCCAGTAGAGGCGAATTTTACCCCTCCCCTCCCATTTCAGTAATGTACAGTCCCTGAGCTCGCAGGCCAGACCCCACAGAGCAGGTGGGGTCCCTCAGTCTGTACTAAGAGCTCACGAGGGAAAGACCCCTTTACTTTCAAGTGTCCAGACTCGGGAGTGTTGTGTTCCCAGCAGGCCAGGTGTCTGCCAGGCTGGCTGGGCCGGGGCGGAGTAAGTCACATGTAACTTTACAGCCAGTCGGGGTGGCCTTGTGTCTCTGTTGGGGCCCATACAAGCCCACATAAACATCCCTCTGAATTTTTTCAAGCTCCCTGGCTAGGGGAGGCGGTCATGCCCGTGTATTGTGTGGCAGCACAGACTGGCAGAGCAGAGAGGGGCTGGATGCCTCACAGAGCGACAGGTGGCGAGGCTGGCATTTCGCTGGGCCCTGGGCGCTGAGAGCAGCGCGTCCCAGCCGGAGGGCACAGCCTGTTCCTGCCACCCGGGGACGCTCACCCGAGGCGACCTCGAATACCTGTGTGCCCAGAACAAAGGCGGGCACCCGGGTCCCGCCCCTGCCCGCTCTCCCTGCACTTCCGGCCACCGCACTGCTCGGTTGAAACTCTCTCACCCCTTCTTGGCAGAACCATCTGAATGCAGCATGTCCCCCCACAGCTCCCCCCTCCTACCTCCCCTGAAACTCCAGCTTTCATGTCCTGAACCCCACCCCCTAACCGTGCATCTGTCGCCCTCTGCCTCACCGTTTGATCCTGCGCCCATCCTCCCTTGGACAGTGCTTAATTTGAGGCGGTGTTTGCAGGTGGTGCCCCCCCGCACTCATTTTAGTGGACCAGCACTTATTCTCCTCTTCAGACTTTCGCCCAGAGGAAGAGAGAGAAAAACACAAAGGGGGAAAGAACTTAGAAGAGAAGAACAACTGTGAACAAGATTGAAAGTAAGGCCGAAACAGAGTCTGCAAGAGTGAAATAAAGAGGCAGGGAGTGTCCGGTGGGGAACGAAAGAGGCATGAGGTGGGAACAGGACAACGCAGCCTCGGTATTTGGAACCCCTATATTCAGTGAGCCAGCCCCGGGCGAGATCTGAGCAAATCTTTGCATGCCGGCACTTACTCTTTTACAAATTAAGCACCGTCTCCAGCCTGTCCTACTCTCACCTGTCACATGTCTCTGGCCTCGCTTCACCTGCACACCTCACTTCTACTCGCAGCGCCCCCCGCCCCCCACATCTGTCAGCAACATCTCGCTCTCCCGCAGGCTTGGTCACTATTTTCCCACCCCTTTTCATTTTATTTTAGAATTTTGATATAGCAATACAAGCACAAATATTGTAATATATGAGGTTTCTTACAAATAAAATGCCTAGGGACTGTCCAGGGCGAGTGCTATCTGAAACTATGTTGATCTCCCTTGCGTCTGTACTTTTTTAACCTTTAACTATTGTGTGGATATAGTATGTTTTAGGTCTGCAATGTATTATTGCTCAACAATTTTTTTTACATTTTTATCTGTAAATGTGTATTTATGTCTTTCTATGGTTTTTAACCGATAATAAAAGCTTTTGACTGACTGATATAGCACTACAAGACTGTGAAAATTGAGAGTGAAAGAGTTAAAAAGTGGGAACAACACTTGTAGGGTGTCGGTGGATGCAAGAGGCTTTACAAACTGTGTGGGCAGGTCGGGGTCGTATAAATGTGTGGTCGGCATCCATACAACAGCGGGGCACTTAAAAGACGGGCCCGGATTTCGAGTTTGGTGGGCAGGCTCTTCCGTCGCAAACATGATGGATATCCCGTCCGCCCTCTTACAAGTGCATTATATCTAAGGCGCTCAGTTTTCAGTTTTTACTGATTTTTACAGCTAAATACAGACAGAAAACTATGCGTTTCCTTTCTGTGGTTTCTTTTAATAGTGGAAAAATACAGAAAAGCGTGCTTCTGGGAGTGACTCTCCAGGCGGTCCTTCATGAGTTCCCCGCCCACGGCTGAGCAGATAGACACCATAGGGAGTTAAAAAACAGTGTGAGATATCCTTAAATATAGGTATATGTTAACATATATTTGTATATTATCATAATATTTAACTGTGGGTGTGGTGTTTTGTTATATTTGGCTGCTAACTTTTCTAAAACCTAACAGGCATCGAAACATATGTGCATGTTTATCAGTTAAATAAATGTGGAAATGTACCATTTTACGAATCCATTTATTCTCAAAACACAAATAAATATGGATAAATACCACCAAGATGGCCCAAGAACAAAAACAAAATGGGTAAATACAGATGGAAATCTTAAAAAAATAAATACCATATAACCGGGAGCCCTAATTATATCCCCTGGCACTTATAATACAGTGATCAGAATATCTGTCCCTTTTGCGATGGGTATCCTATCCGTCAACTCTTACTCAGATGCAGAGGCATCTAAAGGCTACAGAACATGGACGGAATGCTGGGCTATGCAAACATTCACCCCCAGTCACAAGGATCTGGGTTTAATCCATCGTTCTTTTGCTCACCACACCACCCCAGTTTGAACCCAGCCATATGCAAATCAGTCTTGACCCTGTGCCTCATGGGAACAGTCTAGACTGAACTGCCAAGCCAGGTTCTCCCTGGACCGGAAAGAAGCATCCCAGGACCGGTTTCAGGGCATCAACCCTTCATCAGCCAGGCTAGCTTGAATCCAGTGGCACAGTGAGCAAGGGACCCACGTATGGGCAGACCCATCCCACTTAGGGCAACATATGCAAAGTAACAGAGCCGGAGTACAATAGCGAGGAAAGTAGTATATATTCTCTTGTATACTTACATTCACTCTATTTTAGTAGTCGATAGTCTAGCTACAATATTTTAGACACGTGACACCTTTGAGCTCAATATATTCACTTTCCACACTCCAGAATACCAACTACCCACATATCATCAAGGTAGACATAGATATGGAAGATTTACTATTCTTAATTCCAAATCAATTTATCTTGAGGATATGTTAATAGTCAATATTGTGGGGTATATCTAAGTGCAGTTCGGTATTACAAATTTGGTCTTGTGGTAGAACGTGGGAGTGCGTTGCAGAACAACCTGCCTAACTAAGGTTCACTGGGCACATCGCAAATTGCAAACCCCTGATACAGGGGTGAGGATGTGGTGTAACAGCCAGAGCTGCTGACTTTGGACCTGAGGAACCAGGCTCAAGTGTCGGCTCAACATTCTGCGATTCTGGACAAATCACTTATTCTCCCTGTGCCTACCAAAAAATTAATGTATCCTTGTGTAACATAACTGGTGCTCCTGTAAAGCGCTCCAATACCTTCGAGTCAAGTTCGCGCAATATAAATATGTTGAAAAAAAAGAAATCAAAGGGACGGAACACCGCCATCCCTGCGATTGCTTTCTAAATCGGAGAGCTTTTTTTTTCTTCTAAAGCAAACCTGATTTCCTTAATGGAACTGGTGCTTCTTTGATAAAAAGTTTTTAAAAAGTGGAGGTGTTCACGGGGTTAGGAAGGGATAAGGAGTGGGTAGTAGGGCAGTTGGGTAATGGGAGTTGGTGGGGGTAGGGGTGGGGAGGGGGTTAATTTTCTTGGTTTTACTCCTATTCTTGATTGGACATTGTTCTTACGATGTAAACTGTACCATGATACTTAGTGGTGATCTCCTGATTGTGGGGAGCCACGTCTCTTACTCTGCTCAAATCAATCAATAAAATTTGTTGTGAAAAAAAAAAAGTGGAGGTGTTCCAAACGTGAATCATTTACCACCTCAACTTGGGGGTCGGTAGTTGATCAACGATCTGCGACCGTAGTTACAATTAGTTGACACCTTCCGCACTGTGTCCATCGACTTCACATCTATCGTATATTATTTATGTATAATTTTTGTTGGTTCTGATGAAATAATTTTGTATGAATTGATTGTAATTAAATAGACATTATAAATAGATATGTGTTTTACAAAGCTGATCATGAGCTATATATAAAATAAGAAAATAAATACGGTTTGATATGTATATTTGTGTGAATATATTTATCAGAACAGGGTGGTTTTCTTCTGCTTTGGAGATATTGTTTTCTATCATTACCTAGCTAAATCTTTTTCCTTATTGCATATTTTCCCTATGTTATATCTAGCTGTTACTATAGGGGTCCCTTGTTTTCTAAAGACCGTAGTTAAAAATTGCAAGACGTTGATATATTTCATATTGCTTCTCGATTAAGAATGAATGTCCCTTACAAGTCCCTTACAAATTTTGATTCGCAGTGGCTCGGGGACCCCCTTTTCAAATTCAAAAAACACTTTTACGAATCGGAAAATGTCTAGTACTTCTGAAAAAGGGAATTTATGTTGCTTTTCCTACGATTTTGCGAATCGCAGGGTTTGCGACTACAAAACCCCTTAGTACATCTGGCCCCACGTCTCATGGCCATGCACATTCCAGCTGTGGTTGTGTGTTGTAGAGCGTAACCTTTGACCTCGGCCACCTACCTGTTGCTGATAGATGCTCCCGGGATCCCTTGGTCCAAGGCCCACGAAGGGACGGTTTGCAGGAGGTGTACCGGGGGCAGAATAGGCTGCGCAGAAAGAACGGAGAACATGTGTTACGAAGAACATATCAACTGACCAAGCTGGCTCCCAAATGAAATAGCACATCCTACCTCACACACACAGATACATACACCCATTTAATTTAACGATAACGCAGGGATTTTGCGTAAGATTTCACAGTTTCTTGGTGCAGAGCAGAGAACCATTGGATTTTCTAGCCCAAACATGGGGTAAAACCACTAAAAATCACTAGAGCTGACCTCCCTGCAAACTAAAGTTATAACTACTCTAGCAATGGAAAAAAACCTCATATATAACACCCCAAAAAATGTAGAACTCCCTACGTATTGCAACAAAGGATAACAGCTGTGTGACAAGGTGTGCATGGTAGAAAATGTGTATGGATGGAAAGGGTTTTGCGGCATCCATGTTGCTGTAGTGCATGCACAGTGTCACATAAATACACATAAAAACACATATGTGGTATGCTTCCATGTATAGTGCGGCATACATGTGGATAGCTAAAATATGTGGTACTGATATTTATGTGACTTGTAAATACATCTATGTATATGTAGATGGTGTACACCACATGGGTATATATTTAGCTTGCAAGTATATGTGGCAGATGTGTATGTGGTTGACTCTATGTTTTTGTGTGTTTATGCGTGGCCTGGGAGGATATGTAATGCGTATCAGATGCATGGGTTGAGTATATATGAAGCATTTGAACGTATGGACAGTGTATATCCCTTTGCAGGTAGGGTGCAAGTGTGCATGGTGAAAACACATGTACTGCATATGTGCATGTGTGTAATGGTTTTCTAGGCACAGTAAAAGTGTCTAAGTGTGTGCACTTTGATGGATAACATACTGTGTGAGGAATGCATGTACATTAATTGTCCATGGGTATGCATACACTTTTCACTGTTCGACGAATGCCAGTCTCTGTTGTGTGTTGGTATTTGCATGTAAGATGGGCGGGACCGTACTTATTTGCACAAACGATGCCTACACCCCAATATTGATAATGTCTCAGACACTGTGAACATATCCGCCCCGCTTTGTCGCAGCGCATGACGTACGAAAACCTCATTTGATGCTGATGTTCCTTCCATAATTTATTTTTTACCTACCAAAGGCATTCAGTCGATGCTTATCAACATATTTTTGGGCTGTTTTATACATTAAAATATAGCGAAGGTAACATATGTGAGTGGAGAGTTTGTTTGCAAACATTTGCATGGTGTGTGTGTGTGTGTGTGTGCGTGTGGGTGAGAATATGAGTGGTGTGTCTGTGTGATCAGGAGGGGTCAGGATTGTTGCTCTGTGAGTGGAGTGTTTGTGTGTATGAGCAAGAGTGTTAAACTGAGGGAAATCTTGAGTGTTCATGTGGGGAGAGTATGTTTGTGAGTTTACTGCCCCTCTACTTCCATATGCAACATATCCACCTTGTCTCCCATTCACCATTCGTCTGGTATCACACCATCTGACATGTCCCTTGCATCAGGCATTCCATCCTATGTCATGTCACTTTTGTCGAATATTGCCAAGTATCATCCCAGGGAGGGTTGAATGACGCTATATCATGGTTATCGGCCTACAACAATATTGTATCCCATATATCGCCTACCACTACATCATCAAGGTAAGTATATCATTATAATTCCTAGCTGCATGCCCACCTACACTATACTCACGATGCCATTATAATGGTTAGTTTGATAAGGTGGATGAGATATTTTAGTCATGCAATATATAACACTAGGATTTTGCGAGTCCTTAATTGCGATTATTAAGGAATTGCAATTAAGGACTCGCAAAAGCCCATGTATGTAGGAATCGCTATAAAAATAGCGATTCCTACACATTCCTTATTTGCAAGTCGCAAATTGCGATTCTCAAATAAGGAATGGCTTCTCATTCATTCCGATGGGGCCTAGAGGCCCATAGGATTGAATGGGAAATTGTGCATGCAATTTCAAGGGTGCAAGGGTGTCAAAAGGAAACTCTGTTGCACCCCTGAAATTGATCTGTGCACAAATGTTGCACACCCACATGTCCCAAGGACGCGTGTGTGTAACCTACAACTTTGAAAAATGCACTGCAAATTACATCAAAGTTGTTTTCGCATTGCATTTAAGAAATCACAAAATGCGATTCCTTAAATGGAATCGCAATTTGAGAACTCGCAATTAATTGCAAATTCTCAAATTGCGAGGGTCTTGACCCGTGATGCATTGCAAAAGCTAATTTTGCGATTGCCAACAGCCGATTTTTGCGAATCGCACCGTTTGCGATCGCAAAAAGCTTTGATGCATGTGCCAGATAGTGTTAGATTACGCCCATATAATGTCCTGTAATAGACATTTCCTTGGATATTGTCCCTAGTCTCAATCCCTCAGACGTTCTGCCTTTGTCCATTAATGACCCATAAATCTACCAAGATATGATCTATTCCTAGGCTCCATCTGAGATTCCGCCCCGTGTTGGATGACACCCTAGTTCGATATTGCTTAATATCAGGATTATACCATGTGCCAAATGTCACCCAGTGTCAGACCGTCTCCCATAAGGTTTCACCTGACGTTATCCCTTGTCATACGAGACATACTCTTACATTTTGCCTTTTCTCAGCTATTGTCATATGTCGTACATGTTACCCTCTGCGAGAAATTACCTTACACACAGTACTGTCCTGTGATAGATGAACCCAGATAAACACTCCACGTCACGCCATGTCAAATGTCATTGCATGTCATATCATCTCGTCACATGTATGATCTTGTGTTAGGTATTGGCTTTATGTCCGATATTCACTCATGTCAGATATTGCTCCAAATGCCAAATATCACCTCAATTTCCCAGGGATATCACCTTATCTCTGATATCAACTAAATATTGCTCCATGTCAAATTCTTCCTACACTAAATACCCCAGGTGCCAAATATCTCTAACGTCAGATATCTTCATGTCGGATATTCATAATATATCACCTGTGTCAGATATGTCCATAGATATCAAGGCACTTAAAATGACAATCCGTATCAGACTTTGCCCTGCCAGATAACCTTGTGTCAGGTAATACGCTGTGAAAAATATCACGCTGTGTCACATATTACTCCAGACATCACATCATATCTGATACCGCCCTGCGGCATGTATATATTGTCCCGTTTTAGATACCGCCAGTGATTTTGTCCCTTGTCAGATATCTCCTACTTATGGAACCATATCGGACATCACCTCAGATATCACCGCATGCCAGATATGACTAGTGATATCACAACATATTAAATACGTCTTCCGGCACCAGAAGTAATCCTTCTCAGATATCTCTGTGTGTCGGATATCTCGACATGCCCGAAATCATGAAATGTCACTCTGATTCAAAATTTTCTCAGTCAGCGAACGCCCCAGATATAGCCCATGTCATCTTAAACCCAATATACGCCTCCTCATATTGGCCCATTTTAGGTATTACCCAGGATATAGCCCCATGCCAGAACTCCCCCAGGCTAGCACCCAATTAAATACCCGCGATCATACCCTCTTCAAGCAGAGCCCCACCCATGCCAGACACCCACCATGACACTCTACCGCGCTTATATTTAGTATTCGCTCTGCTTACTGGGAGAAGTGGGAGAGGACGTCCCTCCGTCTGACGCGGTGGTGGTTGATTTGGAGTCGGGAGGCATTGTCAGTCGGGTCATGCCTGGGGGTGCCGGCGCCAGCATTTGTGAAGAAATGTAGTGGCTGGGGACCTTGACTTGTCCACTTCCATTCAGCTGAGGGAACAGAACAGACAAAGACGAGGCTCAGCACAGCAGACAAAGCAATCACCTTTACACAAGTTATCGCTGGCAGGACCCCACGCGCGTATCGTGTCGGGTAGCGGCTGCGAGCCACGTCTACCCGCTCAGCCAAAGCCACCACTGCAGACAGCATGTAGGCCATGGTCAAGAAAAGGACCTGTGCCCACATGGTGCCCAGCAGACCCAGATAGCAGGTAGCGATTGGCCACACCACCCACACCACCGCCCGGCATGAGTTTCCTGGCTCTTCGTCAACAATCTTCTGGGATTTTTTATGGGGCACCAAAATAATGTTTTTTGTTCAGCACAGAAATGGGCATGCCTCAATGCCTACATCTACTTGGTGAAGTTAGCTCTCTGCCACTATGGTCTTTTTAGAGGCCTAGTTTGTAAACCTCACTCCTTCAGTCCAAAGGTCAGCGTCTTCTTTCTGCGCTGTGTACCTATGTGCCTGAAGTCAGTCTCTCTGGGTTCACCTATTCATCACCCAAGGGCCTGGTAGCTAACCCGTCCTCTAACATAGTTGAACCTGGTTGAACAAGCCCTGTGTACCCTATAACTTTTCCATGTATATGTCCCACCACTAAATAGATCAGCACTCAATGTCCCTGTAAGACATGGTATTATCTCAATTACTCTACTACTAAATGCAGAAATCTCGCGATACACCGCACACTCGGATAGGATAGCTACATGCACCTCGTCTGTCCACACACACCGAGACAAGTAACCCCAACTTCAGGATGCTGATTCACAGGTTACTACCCTCTTCTTTTGGCCTTATTCAGTGATACATGCTGAATATGTAGATACTACTGTAAGGGGTAATACCATTACTGTTATGTTTTACCTTTAGTTTTTGAGTTTTGTGGACATGCACAGGTATTCGTGTTTCTGCAGATCTCTGCCAATTGCACCAACATCTAGAACTTGTCTTTAAATTATAAGCTAGTAAAAATATCCGATAACTTGGGTCACTTGAAATGTTACTAATGTGATATATTTGACTATTGATGGTAACACCTCACATTAATTACAGCCAAGGTTTAAAAGAAGGCAAAAAGGCGATGTCAAAGTACATTATTGAGGAATTTACTAGCGGTCCCTTTTTTATCCAAGCTATCCTCATCTCTTCAGGCACACCTCTAAATACAATGATAACTGTTCAACGTAACAGTGTTAACACTGACTGGCGTTACCGCTGTATTAACCGGCTCCCTTAAACAAGGGTTTTGGTTTCTCCCAGCTTTAAGCTGCCAGTTCCATTCAACATGCAATAGTGCGGCAGCCATCTTGTGCTCACAAAGTAAACAATGTGACAAAATGGATGCTTCCCCCATTTAAAACTGAGGGAAAGCTGCAGGCCCTCAGGGGCGGAACTATATTAGCTGAAGACAGGCAGTTTTATATGAAATAATAATATATTTGTATTTGACAATTTCACTAATTTTTGTAAGATGAAATAGTGACCCACTCTGGTGCACACATTTCACTTCACAGTTCCTCAGCTCATAATTATATACACACATACACAGGACATGTGCATTCACACACATGCGCACACATATGCACGCTGCCTTGACCCACCCCTCACAAGCAGTGTGCCCCTGAGCAGGGAACCTCAACAGTCTTCCATCGCCCATCAAACAGAGCAATACATTCGGTCTCCATCCAGAATCTTTTTTTTGCATAAAGGAAGGGGTTTCTCAACAGGGAAAATTATTTACAGAAATAAATAAATAAAAAGGGTTATGCTCAATGCAGATTTTTGGATCATATAGTCATTTTGGCTTTGCACTTGTTTGTGTACATGCCTGCTCCAGGATTTATTTTAAAAATCCCACCAAAAAACGGGAAAGCTGCCCTCAGATGTTGGAGGAAAGTTACAGAAGAAGGCTTAAGACTCTTTCTAGCTGGCCTTGGTGAGCGGCCTGTAGGGGGCAGGTGAGGGCAGATAAGTGTGTGCATGGCCTGGGTGCAGGGGTGGGGGGAGATGTCCCATCTGCAGGTCATGATCAAAGGTGCACCTCCCTAAACCTTTCCATATATGCATGGCACGGACATTAATACACTCAAAAATAATGAAGAACAGCTGTTTACTGAATAAATACTGCGATTCAATTAGCAGACGGAATTATTACAACAAACAAGCATTGTCAGCGGGTATCTGTTTGCAATTTTAAAAAAAAAGGAACAGCTGCCACCAAATGTACCCTGTAATCCAGAAACACTCCTATTTAAAGTGCATTCAGCTTTTTAAAAGTATGCCCATATGTGTGATAGTCTGTCTATATCAGTCTATCGACCCATGCGTTTTATGGAAGTTCATTTTATTGATAAAGTTCTCCCCTCAACCCCCCCTTCCTCACCTCTGCTAGCGCTTTGAAGTGGTCTCAAGCCTGAATTAAGCGCTTTACAAGCAGCCAACTTAATTTCACACTTTGTTCACACCCTACAGTCAGTGAAACCATCTGACTCTGCATGGTGTTGTACAATGGATCCCCCCCTCGGCCCCCAGACCCCTGTCTGCAGCCACTAGTAAAAACTTCGAGGGAGGGGCGGGGCCCTGCCAGAGGCGAAAATTGACCCCGTAAATCTACAACAGACACCAAGCTTCAGAACTGGTGTTACTGAGTACAAAAAAAAGACATTAATTTATTGTAATATAAACTTTGTTATGTCCTTGTAAGCTCTGTAAATACCATATGCCTATTATGGGGAACGTCCTTTACAACGGAACTTTTACAACGAAGTACCGTTACGACGCAGGTTTAACAACGAAAGTCATTACAACGACTTTCGCTGGAGGGCGCTCTAGGATAGGTAATAGTTTAATTCACTATCCAACACCTTCCCTACTATCCACGGGGACTGGAGTTGGAATAGTAAATTAAACTATTCACTATCCAGCGCCCCCCAACGCAAGTCATTGTAACGACTTTCGTTGTAAAACCTGCGTCGTAACGGTACGCGTTGTAAAAGCACGCGTTGTACCATCATACATCCGCCTATTATTACTGAATTTAATGATGATGCTCTGTTTACCAGCGTTGGATGGATTTTTGAGCCCCCCCTAACCTTGCGGGTCGTGGCAGATGTTAGAAGAGAGCATTTAACTCACTGAGCCACCTCGCCAGATCTGCAGGTGAGTACCCCACAGTGCACTAAAAATCCTCCAGCACGCGCCCACCTATAATAGCATAAACATCAAGCAAAAATTGTCTGCTGTCTTTTCCTTTTGTTCCTTTGTGATCTTTTGTTCAGTTGTTATAATCTTTAGCCACAAAAGCCAACACGTGTTTCGTCGCACAATGGGAAATGTCTCGTGTCTTCCTCAGGGCTATATGTTCCCTTGAAAAACTCCTTATAGTCGGTTGTACTTCAGACCCTCTATTATCATGGTAGCCTATTCCAGTCTTCTTATGGTTGTCATTTAAGTCGGTAATTCTCCTGTTTGATATCCTCAATGGGTGAATATATTCTCAATTTAAAACTCCACTGTTATGGAGTCAATTACGGCCTTGTTCCCGTTTCCGGTTACGCCGAGTCTCTCGCTGTCCGATTTGCAGCGAGCCCGCTGTGTGTCCCGAGTGGTGCAACCAGGGCCATTGGAATTACGCGATTGTTCAGCAATTTTCGCATAATTGTAGATTTGCCACATAACCCATCATCTGCCGCATAATCTGCAGATTTTATCCCCCAAAAAATTGTTTCCAGCTCGAATGATTCAAAAGTTAGTTAAAAAGCAATGACACGTGTTGCCGCGCAGTGGAAGAACCGTTCTAAAGGTTGACTGGTCGCCTTAATGTAGCTTATTGCTATATTTGGGTGTTAAAGTGGTACTAATGAGCTACAAATAATGCCCAGTATTAACATGTTTAAAAATGAAGTTATGCTATCACAAGATGAGCCGCATAATTTGCCTTTTCATGCAGCACAATTTATTCAACCCTGCCGCATAATTTGACCCTACCCTGCCGCATAATTCCAGTGGCCCTGGGTTTAACGCACTGAAGTGATTTATTCCCTTCCCCATAGGTGCTGCTGGGTGGCGCACTCTCAGAGATAGACTGTATGGTGAAAAAGGCTCTGACTGAGGCAGGGCCTAGCAAAAGCACCATGGGCCCTAATGCAAGCAAGAAAAATAATAGAGGTGTAAAGGGCGACTAACAACTCTGGCCCGGTGCCACTGCACCTGCTGCACCATCGATAGCTACGCCACTGTGGCTGTGATATCTGCCTTCCCCTTCGCCTAAACGGCAGCCCCAGCCCCGCCGGCTCCTGCACACACCCAGGGGCAGATTTACAAGCCCCTTGCGCCTCTTTTACGCTGCCGTTGTGTCACTTTGTAAAGCAGTGGCGGCGCAAAAGATGCGCAATGCTGCGGGGTATTTACAACGTGACTCATCTGGAAGATGAGTCACGTTGTAAAGCCCTGCGCCAGAAGTAGGCATTCCTGCATGGGGGGGGGGCGTTCCAGCACAGGAACGCCTTCCAAAAGTGGCTGAGTGTAATCTACAAGATTTTACTCAGTCACTTTTGAGCCCATGCTGCGTCAAAACCCTGCGCCTGTTTGAAGCAGCCGTAAGGATTGACGCAGCATTGTAAAGATAGGCCCCCCAGAGTATTGCTGGAGCTGCGTCTTGCTTGCAACTCAACTCCGGCAATGCGCCGCCTTTACGGCACAGATGCGTCACGCCGTTTTTTCCCCATGGTGCGCCGCATTGTAAATGTGGCACATCCATGGTGGCGGAGCCGTGGCACACAAAAACTGTGATATTGTGAATCTGCCCCCCAGTCCTTTGCCTGTTCCTTGCACTGACCGTCTGCACAGGGCTGCGGTTTTACCTCAGCTGCACCGCGCTGCGTTTGAGGCTCTCCACCAGGGGGCGCCCGACATCCACTCCCCGCCCGGAGCCGCGGCGCTCACGGTTTACGCTCCAGGGCCCTGCACTCCGGTTCCTGATAAGGATGGCGCCAGGATCCCTTCTACGCACCCTGGCACCAGCCGGCACCGATCCCAGCCTCGGCAGGGCGCTGACTGCACTTACCCGTCCGTAACTAGCAGGCCTCTACTCCCTGCAAACCCTGCGGGGTCACCCACCCCGCCTGCTGCACAGCCCTGCCTGGAAACACAGAACTCTAGGCTCCAATTAGCCCTTTAAATAAGTCATCATAAACTGCACGCCTCTGAAAGTTTTGGGGGTTTGGGAGATTACTTTTTTTTAATGTTTTTGATTGCTTTGAAACAATGCTTTTTCGAGTGTTAAATGTCTAACTTTTGGCCCACCCAAAAACGTGATTGGAATATTTGATCTAACACCAGAAGTGCAGATGTTGTGTGCAGCAACGTTTTTATAGGTACAGATGGAGGGCAGGGAAGGCACGTGCATTCAACCAGAGTGAAGGTGGGTGGCAGAGTGGCCGAATTTAGGGAAGTAGTGAGCTACAAAAAAAAGCGTTGGCAAGGCCAATAACTCTGGCGTCGACTGCCACCGGTTTGGCTTTGTCAAAGCTTGTTTTGCTATAGTTTTAGTAAAGCTCTTTTGTTGCGGGGCTGCTGAGCCTCACAGATCTCAAAAAACATAATGTCTAAAAGCAAAAATATGTGTTGGTCTCAAAAAGCATACATTGCCACGAGGGTCCTTGGCATTGAGGGGAACGGTATTCTGTGCTGAATCGGATATGGCCCTAGTGAAAGAACAGAAAAGCATCACTGACAGTGAAGTCAGCCAATGGCTGGGGTGGGCTAAACCATCACCCCAACCTGTATTCTGTGGTGGGTGAATGAAAAATGAATGATGCAACAACAGGCCAATGGATGAAGAGGGCCGGATGAAAACCCATATCACTAGGTACTCTCTGTCTCGTCTCTGTCTCTTTCTCTCTAAATATATGTACACACACACGCACACATACATACATACATACATACATACATACATACATACATATATATATATATATATATATATATATATATATATATATATATATATATATATATCAACGTTCCAGTTGCCTACCCACACTTGAGTAGCACTCGAGACACAAACTGAAGGTGGCAAGCCTTTAATCAGGGGTACAAGCAGGCTCCTGTTGGCACTTTTCATCAGACAGCCATAAACGAGAATCGCCTGACGCGTTTCGAGAGTGTATCTCTCTTTCTCAGAGGCAGTCGCATTGGTGGATGCATGCGCCGGTCTCAATCCTTAATAGCCAGATCACGCCCCCAAATGGGCCGGTCAAATGTCCCGAGGCATTATGGATTAGGAAGTCCCGGTGAGTGAATACACAGGTGGTGCACTAATTTCTGTCCATTTCAAGCCCTCGGATGGGCCACCACCAACAGCGTCCACTTTCAATCCCCAGTTTGTGCCGCCGTCAAATATCAACGCTCCAGTTGCCTACCCACACTTAGTACTTGAAATGGACAGAAATTAGTGCACCATCTGTGGTTTTACTCAGCGGGACTTCATAATCCATAATGCCTCGGGACCTTTGACCGGCCTATTTGGGGGCGTGATCTGGCTATTAAGGATGGAGATCGGCGCATGCATCCACCAATGCGACTGCCTCTGAGGAAGAGAGATACACTCTCGAAATGCGTCACTTAGCTGGTGAATGTCAGTGATTTGCACGTGTGATCCTGAACCATAACACAACTTTAGTTGTGTTTTTTATTGAATTTTTATGTTTTCTACATTAATACACTCTAAACCCAACCCATTGCGGGTGGTAAACTCCTTCACGCTTCAAATCCAACATCCACGTGGGTCCGGCTGCAGCAAAGTTATAGCAGAAATTGCCTAGAAAGGACGCCAATCACCATGAGGGTAGTTATACCTAAAGATACACGATGGCTGCTCTATCACTAGGTGTGCAAGAGTTGCTTCGCCACATGGAAACGTAATCCTCCACTAATGTTCTACCACGTTTGCTGGAAGGCACTCAGCATAGGTGATCTCACGGTCCTCCGTCCTCACACACGAGCATGAAGCATTTTGAAGATGCTCAGATATTTTGTCCTTGTGTGGAATTCTGCTTTAGTTACTGTTTTGGAGACAGTTATGTTTTGTGGGGAGTGCCCGTGACTTGTTTTTGCACTTCTTCGGCGTTTGACTCACCCAATTTAGGTTTTTTATTGGTTTTTTTTCATATAAAACAAGCTGGTTTCAATAAATTCCTGAGTGTGGGTAGCTTTTATCGCCTGTTGTGGTTGCACAGTATTCCCATATGCTCTCAACCACATAAAATGGCTGGGCGCGGCCCAAGGAACTGCTTGTACATTTCACTCCAGGTGGGATTGATAACCTCAAGGGTGGGGGAGGTTTCCATGTAAAGACACAATGTGCTTTAACTCAGGAGACGAGCTCAGGTCTTCTGAAACGCATTGCATGCTGGACTGGGTCAGCGAAACCTGGCTAAGTTCCTTAGATTTACTATAGACAATGAACGCCAGAATTTTAAGGCAACTCCCCCCGGCTCTTGAAAAAAATGTTTCAAGCCAGCCCCACCATAACAAGCAAACTCTCACAAAAATTCTATAAAATTGGCAGCTCAGAACCTATTTAATAATTCAAACATTGCAGTAATGCTCAGTTATTCAATTTAGAAATTCCATCAAATACATGATTGTCAACCCGCTATTAGCAGCCTGGTCTCCGTAAAAGTATCGACACTGTGAAGGACTTCGAGGATTATTTGGAGTCCCGCTCTCCTGTACACCTACTCCCAGCCAAGACAGGAGTGACAAAAGACGTTACTGATTGTCAGTACAGGGTAGTTCACTGATACTCTGTTTTCTCTCGCTAAAACCTAGGGGTGGGCGTAACTTGCGTAATTTAATTATTTGAAATTACAGCAACATTCCGTGAGATTACACAAATTTACGTGAGGAGTGTATCCCAGCATTTTGTGCTACTTTTATTGGCACAAAATGCACACTTGCTTTAAAAATGGATCCGAGGATGCTTTTTGCACTAAGAAAATAGACCTGAGCATGAACAGCGGCAGCCGCTGGCGCTCACTAAATTCGTGTTCCCCCTTTAGGATTTTGTGCCAATTACTCATAGTCATGTGAACAGGCGTAATCGGATAATTTTTAGTAACATTGTGTCAAAAGAGTAACACAAGTTACTGAAAGTACTCCAATCACTCCAGCATAGTTCAAATTTCAGCCAGGCCTACTGAAGGCACAACACTGTTTCCAGCTTGATGTTTGTCTCGGTTCCCCAGGGGCATAGTAAATGCTCATCCTGGCCAGACTCTGACGACCACCCCGAGATCTCTTCAGCCCCCCTCCAGCAGGCCCTTGCAACAGGTTGAAGACCTCCACTCAGGGGCTGAGGGTGGATTTTCTCTAGTTGAGTCCATCATCCTTTCTCTAAACCTCATAGCTCTATCATGGCCTTTCATAAAAGTAATATTGCTGGAAAAGTCCCCCAAATTCAGTCTTTCCTCCTGCTTTAGTATAATCTACAACATCCCTTTTCTTCCACCCAGCCCCTCAAGCCTTTTCTAGTACATACCAGCTCACCGCAGAGGACAATAACGGTCATTAAATGCCCACTTCCAGATTCTAGATCAAGCCACGCCTGTGCACATAGAATGATTGTGAGAGCATAGAACAATCACTCCAGCCCTCTGTGGTGGGGCTATTGTTATTCAAAAATTCCACCCATTGAGTACAGAATGTTCTGATTATTACAATTAAAACAACAAGGAGTGAGAGAGAGAGAGAGAGAGAGAGAGAGAGAGAGAGAGAGAGAGAGAGAGAGAGAGAGAGAGAGAAAGAAAGAAAGAAAAATATTAGTGTAGAGCCCGAGGGCCTATACAAGACATCCCAAACCCTCGCTCACTCCATTGTCTCTAGTTGGGTTTCTTGCTCAATCTTTACCTCTGTTAGTTCTCATTTTTCTCTACCATTTCACATACACTTCCTCTCCTTCAATCTCTCTTATGCTTATTTCTGCCTTTTACTCTGTCTCAAGCTCTCTTGCGCCCTTATCTTCTTCGGACACCTTTTGTAGGTCTGCTTTCTTCAGTAGCGGCTTGTTTTAGAGTGGGGTCTTACAGCACAGAGATCCCTTCTATATAGATGTGATCACCGAGGAGAGATATTCTTATAGCCCGCAGACAACATATTGGCTCTCCATGTATCCACTCCATACCACTGATGTACACACAGACACACGGGCACACACACACTATTGTTCAGAACAAAAGGACATTAACTGTTGCAACAGTGGAAGCGATTAGCTCAAATACTAATTTACGTTGACTAAGTTATTAGGAAATTTGTGTTTGCCAGACGCCAACTCGTGAAACTGGGTGCAATACGTAGTGATGGGAAGTATTTCCTGATCCCCCAACCCTCACCGCTCCTATGCTCCAGTATATAGTGGGATCAGTAACTTCTACCATCATTTTATGCCCATCACCATAACACTGTTCAGTGTCAGACAAAGATAATGACTCTGCCACCCCTGGGCAGAAAGGGTATTGCGCCCACTTGTGAAATCTTGATAACTGTCATATTTTTGCTAGTCACTAGTGGTCGCTGTTCGAGCACTATTCGCCTGCCCACATTATCCCTGCCCGGCTGGCTCCAATAGACACAAATTTAGATGGCCAGCACTTACCGGTGGGCAAGTCGGACTGCCTTACCTGCACATAAAATAACGACAGAGTAACCAGTAATGTTTTCTGTCACCCAGCTTGCAACGGCACCTGCCAATTCAACAGAGCGGGGGAAAATGGGCCCTTGAATGCGATATACTCACCGGCCCGGGTTGCTGACCGGATGGATCACAGGCCAAGGAGACAAGGTCTTTCAGGGGATCCTGGGGGTTGAGATGAGGAGGGTAGCGGATCGCTGTGTGCTGAAAGTACGTGGAAGCTGACTGCGGGAGGATGGATGTGGTGGGAAAGTGCAGAGCTGATGAGGGGTGTGGACTCCGTGCAAGACCTGCAAAAAGAATCGTCATTATTATGAGATGATTTACGCATACACTAAGAATTTCTTCTTTTTGAAGCATTTAGAGGCCCGCATGAGGAGAGTTTCAATCAAGCAGAGGAGTGCCAGCCAATGGCAGCAGAAGGGGTGTGGCAACACTTGATGACATCCCAGAAAGGAAAGCAGTTTTCACGCTGCAGATACAATGTAATTCCTTCTCACCCAACCAGAACACCAAAACAGGTATCCATAACTACTGCTGATATGGCAGCGTTTCTGAATTCAAAATGGCCGCTAGTTGAGTCAAAGGTTTTCCCTTTTTGGCTGACTGGCTGTCCCACAAGGACACTGGCCTGCCGCTTCCATGTTTGTTACTCTTGAAGCTCAGAGCGAACGCTGTTTCAAAACACATACACCTTCATCTCTCGCCCATCAAATGTCCACCCCCCTTTTGCTACCTCAACCGTACATTCTACCTCACAATTATTTTTTGGTCTGAATCAGTTATAACTACCTTGAACTTCATATGGCCTGACATCACGAGATCCTTTATGGGGAATTTTGAAAGAATGGTGAAACTGTACCTTTCCTATTGTGGTGTTTTATTTTCTTTAGCATATTACGCTAAATACGCTTTCTACAGTGAAATATGATTATGTACATCAAGGGCCTTATTAGAAGTGGACCGTGCGTCACTGAGGTGTTCTGAATTTATCGGATGCAATAATAATTGCCTTTTTTCAACTTTTTGGGCTTTAATATGCAGATTTTGTTTTTTATTGCACAAAAACCTGCAAGTCTATGTAAATACTGGCTCTTTTTTACTTATTAAATTCTGACAGGTTTGACCGGCCAAACTTTAACAAAGCGTGTGATGTTTTTCTTATCTTGTAATTACTGTGTGTGGTAAACATTGCACCACTTGTAATTGCAATCCCTGTGCAAATAGGTATTTGCACACAATTTAAGAGGCCAGTTGGAATCATTCCTCAAGGCTCTGTTTGAATCCACTCTGAAGTACAACTCCCTTGGATAAAGGTTGCCGAAACGTTTCTGCTCTGCATGAACGGACAGATGCACTTATGACGGTCGAATAAAGAGCTAGAACTGCAAATGGGTGGAGGTAAATCCTATGCATACAAAGTCCAGTGAATTCAGAAACTCTGCGTTGGCAAAGGTGAGTAAAGTTTTCCGACTTTGTCAAAGGGACACTTAAATGACTGCAGCACGCACAGCGGCAGAACGTTTCTCTCCTGGTGAGCAGTACATATGGTGGTAAGAAATGTGAGAGAGAGGTATGGGGGGACGGGGTAAAAGACAAGGCGGGGTCTGGAGCTAAGGAAACCGGTTGTAGGGGAGCGGAGATTCAACCAGAGGGACCATGCGATTGAGTGAGACCAAGGGATGAGGTATGGGGCGTTTACAGTGAATGCTGGGGCCTAGCTACTATTGGTGCAGCAGGTACAGCGGCACTGGAAGCCGGAACCATGAGGGGTCCATTGAACCCTGGAAATTGATGTATTGTACTACCACAACAGCAGTCAAAGGGCCATTTTCTGTACTTGAACCAGAGCCCATGGCATCCTTGCTACAATCCTTAGGGAAGGTTAGCCAACTGGCACCAGTTTATTCTTGATCAGTGGCGGCTCCTAAGCTAAGGCGGAGGAGTGTCGCCCCACTGCTCTCGGAGCAGTGCAAAGGAAAAATGAAATGATAATAACAGAACATTATTATCGGTGTATTTTTCGTATGGAGCCAAGCTAGGGGAGGAGGAGTGGTTGGTGTACCATAAGTGCGTATGACGGTGTGGCAGGCCGTCTTGGGCCAGCCAAACCGTTAGCATGTTCTACACCCGCCTGTATTGCACAACCTGGGTGGAGAACATGCACAGGCTCCCACTCCCTGTCTGAGCACCAGACCGCTCAGACCAATCACAACGCTGCGGTCATTCTAGAACATCATGATTGGTTAGGAGAATCTCGGGACCTGGGTGCTACTGGAAACCAGGGAGGACACCACTATTCTTGGCTCCTAGCAGAAGTGCAAATTGCTTATTTCTTTATGCAGTTTTATATATTGTGGATGTTGCCGCAAGGCTTTGGAGCATTTAACATAAGAAATGATGAGTTACATGCTAAAATGTGCCATCTACTAAGACAACAATGCATAACCGTGGTGAGTGGAAAATACTGATGTAAAAGATGGCAAGCTAGGCTGAGTAGACATGAAAAGGCCCATCACATTAGCCCGACAGACTCGCTAAGTAGTCCCAGGTGAAGGGTATAAGTGAAGGATAGTAACACATCATCAGAGATCGTGGATTGGAGGAGGCCACATGAAGTCGATAGCAATCGATCACCTGAGGCAAGACAGTCCAAAGTAGGGAAGTAGTGTAGTAGGAGAATGAACCATTAGATGGAAATTCATAGTGAGATAGTGAAGGCGTCCACAAACAAGGCCGACTTAAAGGAGCACGCAGGCTGGATTAACACTGCGGTAAGTTGCTTACCTTGACATTCAAGCACACTCATAGCAGGAACCACGGGAGAGTACGCCCACCCTTGTGAACGACCAACACATTCCGCACCACAAATTTGACTAAGGAGCTATAACCTGCTTGGTGGCCTCTCTTGGTCATTTCAAACAATTTGTACCTTTCCTTTTGAAAACAGCCAGAAAAACACAGGGCCTGGTTTAGAGCTTGGCCGATAAGCTACCCTGTCACAATTGGAGATCCCGTCCAACTTATTACAAGTGCCATACGATATAATGCAATTTCAATAAGGTGGGCAGGATATCACAAGCTAAATATAGAAATCTGTGTAAACACAGAAAAAATACTAAAACTGGAGTAAATGTTTTAGATCTCGCTATTTGTGTTGAGGACAGGCAAGGATACTCTTCGCTATGCGGTTTGATACATGTATCATGAATTGTAATGTGCTCATTTGTTTTTCGAATGAAAACATTTGTTAAAGTTTGATGGGTGAAAGTCATGTTTGACAGAATCCTCAGTCAAACTTTTACAAGATTGACAGGAACCACAGTCATGGCGGTTTCGGCCAATGGGTTGGCGAACAAGCCTAGATTTAGTGGGTGGCGGTCCCTTGGGTTGGCAGGGACAATGTCCTCCATCGTCCCCATGGGGCATCCTCCGCTCGAAAAACTCAAAATCAGCCTTGTAGTTTCTAGAGCCTTCATCGGGACACTGTAGAATTTTCAGGAGAATGTTGTCTTTAAGCAAGATGGGCTTAGCCTATGTGAGTGAATCCAGGGCAGCGAATAGGGGAGGGCACAGTCCTGAAGATAACCAAGCTCTGTGGCGACCCCGACAGGACTCAAGTGAATACTTTCAAAGGTTCTGTACTTAATGATAAAGATACTGAAAACAGCACCCTTCTTTCTTAGGTGAGTGGTGAGGATGGCAGAGATTTTTATGCAGTCAATGAAGAGCCTGACTGGAATGTCACAAAATGGGGGAAAAAACATGTAGGACATTGAGGGAGGAGGAAAGTGAGAAGAGAGAAGGAAGAAGAGATGGGTGACAGCTAAAAAATGAACAGTAAATAAACATTTTGTGACTATAAACCACATATGTAAGGTGAACCAATCTCTAAGTGTTTCCAGTAATGCCAGGTAGGGTGGGGCACATGGAGAGAAAGGTTTTGCCCCAATTCACACAGTTTGGTCAGGGTTGGAAGCCGGGAATAGAGTACTCGTTCTCTGGCTCCACAGCTGACAATTTAGTCCCTAGACCTCCTTTTCTCTTTGAAAAAGAAAGAAATAAAGGCTGGGTGTGAGAGGAAGACGTATAGAAATGGGGGAAGGTGAAAGAAAGAAGTTGAGAAGGAGAAAGTGATAAAGGGAGTCAGAGGGGGATAAGTGACACAAATTTTTGACAAATTGATTCCACACATGGAAGTATTATAGCACTTGAGAAGTTGTGGCCATTTAGGAAGGAGCTATAAACCTCTGCTGGCTGAGGCTCACAGAGCAGTGCCATCTTTATCATGTTGGGTGCAAGTTAATGTGGATAGTGCCCTGGTGGGTTTGAGGGTTTTTAGTACCAAACACAGCACCAAAGCTGAGCTTCTCTGCTCAACCTGATCCCAAAGCAAAAGGAGACACTGGTGGATTTAAGGGAAAAACCTACTTAACCAGAAGGAACTGACCTAAGACTGCCAACTCATTACACACCAGGCTGACTACAAACCCCAACATAGGAGGAGAATTTTGGGTCAGAACCAAAGACCCAGGTGCAAAGTGAATTTGTGACTGTGCCTCAAGGCGCTTGAACAGGCAGCCGCCTCCACCCTCCACCAGAGCGCCAGCCGGGGATCTCACCGCTGTGCACCGCGATGACGGGCCGGTGATGCTGGGTGAAGCTGGTGAGCCGGGATGAGGAATCCTGGGGCGACGGGCTGTGAAACGGCGACTTGTCCATTTCACTCTTCTTCACCACGGTAGGCGAGATCCCTAAAAGGGGGGACAGACAAAGATGGCATGAGTTAGGGTGTCTCTGAGCAAGCCAACATCTCCCCAGCCCTCCCAGAGGCTGTGGAAAGTAGGTAAGAGGTCTTCTCACTTACATGGTGGGGCAGAGTCCACCATCAGCACAGTGAGGACAACACAGCATCTCAACACAGACATCAGCACAATACAACACAACCACACTAGCCATGGACACATCCAGAGGACAGGAGAAGCCCCATCCTTCATGGCTTCCAAGCAAAGGAACAACAGGAAAGAGCAGGAAGTGGGAAGGCAGATGTTCCCAGGTGGTTGGTGGAGGTTGGGTTAAGGAAGGGACTCCAGAGTAGCAGAAGTTTTCAAAATCATCAGCCAATTTACAAAGTATGCACAACTAACAACCAAGGAGGAATCAACATACTTCACAGACACTGGTGAACATGCAAGGAATTAAAGCAGGGCTAAAATACTCATACAACAGGGTAAAGCCAGGACACAAAAGAAGTCCTATCGGGAAGTTACAACAGGTCAAGACCCGGTGCAGATCACAGCCCAAGAGTCAGCAAGCTCTGCACGACTAGGCCGCAATCCAGAGTTACCGTCCTTAGAGAGTAGAAAATCACACCATGAGTGAGATTAGGCATGCACCCTCATCAGAGATGTCCAATGTAGGTGTTTGAGGGCAAGAGGCATGCATCATTTTCAGGATAACCACATAGGATACAAATGCATACAGGGAACATAAACAGAACTCATTTATAGTGCACGGCTATTCTGAAAACCTGGCATGGAGTCATGCTTGCTGGACCTACGTTGGACACCTTCGCTCCTGAGGATGTAGGAGTAGAGAGAGAACTCCACGATGCAGACGTGGATTTGTAGCCGAATTCTCATAAACTCTACCGCCGATTTACTGGGCGCGCTTTATGGTGGACTTTGGATTTCCATTAATGATTGAACTATCATCTCTGGATACGGTGTAATTACCTTCCATTATCGATTGAACTACACTCCATGGACATGGTGTAATTCTGCCTTTGTAAGTTGGAACTATTGTGACAGCCATCAATTATCGTTTGGTCTGTCTAATGATTTTAATGAAAAGCTGTGTAACGCTCAGGTAAATTCAAGTCCTGATGATGACCGTACAGTAATACAGCAGTTGAAACGCCGTTGACGCTTTTGTGTGGCCATAATTATTGAAGGACACATTATTATGTCTATGTGTGTTGATCCTTTACACTTGTAATGTTTTTTTTGTTTAGCCACTTGTTTGGTTTATGATATGTGTTTTTTTGTATACCAACACTCTATCTTGAGCGTAATTGTTCTTTTTAAAAGTTTAAAAGCGTATAATAAATTATAAATCCCCTCACTTTCTGAATAAACCGTTGCTGAATTTATGATTCTTTAGGCTTCTCTCTCTTTCCCCTTTATTTCTTTGTTTTAACTGTACATGTCAGGTTGCACAATTTATGTGACTCTTCCTCCTGAACCTTCTGTTAGGTGTATGAAGTAGAGAGAGGAGACCTCTCGGCTCAGCCATACCAAATATCAAGGTCCCGTGTTCTGGTGAGCTAAAGGGTGATTTCAGCCAATGTGCATCCTGCTAGCTAGGTCAGAGGTCACCAATGATCAGGGAGTTCTATGCCAAGATTCTAATGCCTTGGGATCAATGCAGAATATTTAGCTAGCTACACTTTGGATTAAGTCACTTTTAATTTCACTTTTTTTGCACTAGAATTATGGATCTTCGAGTCCCAGAGGGCGAAGAGGTTGTGATAAAGAGAGACTGGGTGAGGTGGCCTGTGTGACTTGTGGACAAGTATGCCTGGGAAGAGGGTGGTTGGGCACTGTGGAATTAAAGGGTCAAGTCGAAATTGAGAGGGTTCCTCGTGAGTAGAGAAGGAAAAAAAAGAAGCTTTTTTGCGGGGGGTGGTGATTAATGGCAGGTATACTGGATGAATTAATTAAAAGGGTGGGCGAGAGGGAGAAAAGCAAGCAACTATAACAAACATGGTCTAGAGACCAAACTCTTGACTACAGATTTTGTGGACAGACATTAGAATCCTGGCTTGTCCACGCGAGAAAATTGAGTGATCCTTGGAAAATAACTTGATTGTCCAGTGTCTTGTTCCCCTAATCCATACAGACTCAGAGAAGGTAGAAAATTGACAAGTGCTGGAATCAAGAGTGCCACAAAAACTGGCCATTTGATATGTAGGTGGTACAAAAGGGGGGTGGTGATCGACGGAGCATCTGAACCAATCATACACTCACACCCAGTCAACAGATCTGGGTTTAATCCATCACCATTCTTTAGCCCACTCCGCCACCCCAGTTCAGACATGGCCATATGCAAATCAGTCTGACCCTGTGCCTCATGGGAACAATCCAGCCCGAACTGCCAAGCCATGCCTTCCCTGGACCGGAAACAAGCTTCCTAGGACCTGTTTCTGGCACTTCAGCCGTCTTCAGCCAGGCTTGCTTGAATCCAGTGGCAAAGTGAGCAAGGGACTCACGTCGGAGCATACCCTGCCAACTTATGGCGAACAAAGCGGTACAAAAGGGGCCCATGCAAGATGCGGCTGCAGGGCGTGTTCGCGTCTGAGGAAGTGACACCAAGGCGGGTCACACTGGGGGATTTGAATAACTGAAGTTAAGAGTCATTTCTGCTTCTTACTGGCTGAGACTGTAGCACTAAAGTGAAGAAAGTGAGCGCCAAAATCATATGCCCCATAGTTATTTGAGCGGGTTCTAGATGGAGCTAAACAGCAGTCTAACCACTTTACATACATTGAGCCCAGGGCCGGAGCCTATTTACAGGGTGACATTTGATAAACCCCTCCAGGCTGCTTTAATCTAGCACTAACCCACATGCCAATATGGGTCACCTTTTGTGAAGGTAGGGATTTGACGAAGGGGTCAGAATTGGCGTAAAATTAATATCATTTTAAAAATTAACACACGGACTTAGGCCACCCGCAGCACTGGACTTGATGCGTGTGGCCTAGATGGTTCGATAGATTATGTACACAAGGTTAGTGTGCTTGAAGAATGTTGGGTAGGATTCATACATCTTCCTTAACCCCTTCAGTGCTGATGACAAAGCCAGCTCGTCATGGGCGTTACCTGCGCTACGTGGATGACAAGCTGGCTTTGTCATAAACAAGCCATTTTTTTTTTCAGCGCACAGCGGGAAAATGCAGTAGCGCGGTAGGGGTTAAGTAAAGTAATTCTGAGAGAGAATTTCCCTCAAATCACTAAAGTGGGGGGATTTTGTAAACTTGAATTTTGTACCCAATATAATGTGAGTTATAACCAATACGTTTAAAAATCGGAGGTCAGATTTTGTACTGCAATGTATTATATGCCCCTTTAACTAATATCTGTAAACAATAGGGCGCCTATAATAACAAACACTCTTTTTGTTTTTTAGGAAATCGCCAGCAAACCAACATGTTTGAGATGTGTTTCCACAACACAAATCGAATTTGGCAACACAGAAACAACGATTGCTGTAGATATAGAATCACTGACCTAAAGTGGATATAAAGCATGGGACCATGTCCCCTTTGGTATGAACAAAGACGATGAATTGTTGACATTTTGGGTGAATATGGGTAGATGTATCTTAGGAAAAATGTTATTTTGCCATTTTAATGTTCTAACAATGCTCTCCTTTACTGTACATTTGCACATCTTCAACTTGTGTTTGCTCTTATATCATTTAGTAAAATATTTAAAACTATGTCATGTTATGCCTGAATATAATCAAGCAGAAACTTTTCGTTAGTTATCATTTTTTTATCTTATTATTATTTTAATATCAAACTGAGATTTGTGGAAATGGTCTGTTGTACCTGACGAAAGGTCTCTGTAATTAACTTAAGTTTATAATGTGATTTTATATGATGCCCATCGCACAAAAAAACGATGAAAATGCTTAACCGCGGCGGCAATGCCGCCGCGGTTTAATCAAGTGGGCGGGGCCGCGTCGGCCAAAGGACGTGCGCAGCAGTACGGAGGTAGTGCGAGCGACGGCTGTTGGCCGACAGAAGCACGCAACGGGTTAAAATAGTTCTAATATTATTAAATTTCCCAAACATGGCAGATACTGCTACTTGTCTGCAGATTAATCAAGTATACAAAGAGTGAGCAACAAGGATTTTATTTCGGTTGATGAGAGCATGTGCTTAACGGGATTGAGCTAAATAATCATATCTCTCAGTGCACTAAAGCGCTTGGATGTCCAGGGGTTTTAAGCACTACAAGAACGCATCATGAGCCTTTGCTGAAGTGTACACTTCACTAGTACATGCATGGCTAGAGTTACTTTACATTCTGAGAGTTTTTGAGACCTGTAAGACATCAGAATGATAAAACTACTGTGAATTACAGATTTTAATCAATGATAAATAAATAAAAATCAGGTAATATCAAAAATACATAGAGGGTAGCGTCCTGAGGTTCAATAATGCTATCTTTGAGTTTTAGCGACATACAGAAAGTATTCTACCATCGCTTTTGGCGTTTACCATGTCACCAGAACCTCCATTCAATGGAATTATGAGAGTATAATTAGAGGTAAGCATTTTTGTTTACGTTTATTGTTGGTAGAACCAAATCTCAGGGCAAAGTCACATTTTTCAAGATCACTTCTTCTTCCTGGGAATAAAAAAGCTGAAACAGTCTAGCTTTATCCCACGTTGATCCAGAAATTGATCCGCGATTACCGCCTGCGTATCCTAGTGTGGCCGAGCTGTGATGAGATTGGTTGGCAGGGATACAGCTTTTATGAATGCGCTCCCAGCAAGCAATCAGAAGGATCTAACAAATAGAGACCTATTCTGATTGGTTGAGGGCCACCACTGAGAATTGCTGAACATCCTGCTGTTTCAGCATTTCTGATTGGTGTCCTCAATCAACTGGAACATGTGTCTGACACTAAACCTTTTTGACTGGCTACTAGGTGCACATTCAGGATAAAAATGGGTCCCAGCTCTCCCTGGAATGCTTTGCTGCCCCACGTGCCATGGGCAGCCCAAACACTAGTGGTTATACCTTGTTCGGGCAAAGAGTACAATCTTTTTTCTAGTCAGCCTGGACACCAGATTTATTTCGAATTTATTTCCAGCATAATCTGATCGGCAGAAGAATAATGGCCTCGCCGTTGGGACCTTCTGGATTTGCCAATGGTTTTTATCGACGCTGCACAGAATCCCCCACAGGGCCCAGTAGGTCTAAAGAGTAAACAAAAACAAGGACTATGATGCGTCCACTTGCGTCATTTTGTAGGCATGTGTAACAAGCATGCGTGTGCCTAGGAAATGACGTGGCCCTTTTTTCCATTTTATTTACCAACAGAAGTTGGGTCAATAAATAAAAGATAAAACAATTCTTTGGGGTTTTTTTTAAGAGCAAGGGTAGAAAAGTAACATTGAGTGTGCTGATGGGGAAGGAAGAATATGGGGGCTGGGGGTGAAGCAACACAAGGGCAGAATCAACACGGAAAACCATGGCTGGAAGCCAACCGAGGGCGTGGATGGGGGAAGCAATACGGAGGGCGGATGAATGCAATAAGGCGAAAGAGAAGAAAGTAGAACTGTTGAGTGGAAGTATATGGGCAAGAAAGCAGCACGTGGGGAGAAGCACACAAGGGCAAACACAACATGGAGGGGAGTGGTGGTGAAGTACATTAGCAAGAGAGCGCAATATGAAGCGAGGAGCGTTAAGAACAGTACACTAGTGAGACAGCTGAAAAACACATACTCCCTCATGGAGTCCGCAACCAAAAAGAAAAAAAAATAGCACTTGAAAAGCGAGCAGTGAAAGAACATCAGTGAGGAGTTCATGCTCCAGGGGTGGGACAAACACAAGAACAGGAAGTAAAGTCCACACAAGCTGACGAATAAAAAGCAAGCAAAGGAGAGTGACAATAAAACCAACCAATGATGAGCAATAGGTGGGCTCTAAGCCCACTGTAAGCAAGAAACAGGTCTTTTCGCCTACAGACAACTTCCCCTGTCTGGTAGGCGAGCCCTAAAATGCAAACACATTTCACCAATTTACACCTGCAAGAAAATGTTCACCTAGTACCAGGCATAAAATTACATTATATCTCTTATTTGGTTGTGACACCCTTCAGCGCAGGGGTGTTGGTGAAAGTGGCGGTTTGCTCAGTACTGATATTGATTGTAGGGGGGGGGCTGCGTTCAGACATTTGGGGTTCAGACCACCTGAGGCACAGGGGGGCAGTGGTTGACACTGACAGCACACGAGGACAGGGTTGGCATGCAGAGAGACCTGAAGATTATAATAATAAACTTCAAAACGTTATGAAACAAACTGGACAACCTGACAGTCTGTGGGTTTAGGAGAAAGACAGGATAAAAGCGAAAAAATTTAAGGTTTTTTTTGGGTTTTTAAAAAAGTTTTATATAGCGCTAGCTAGACCCGTAGGTATCAGAGCGCTTTACATACACACTGTAAAACAGAAGAATATTGCATTACATAGTAGGAAGTCGGTAAGGAAGGAAAACAGATAAAAAAATACAACATGAAAAATTAGTAAACACTATTTGTTTGGGGATGAAAGCTCAAAAGTATATATATATATAGCCAGACTGATGACCACATGGCCTTAACGAGAACAATATAATTGCCCGTGCAGCTTACTACACTGCCATGACACTCTCTCCTCGTGCCATTAAAATTGAACATTGGGCACTTAGCCCACATTTGAAATGCATCAAAATGTTAAGAATGCAAATGTTAAAATTGTATAAATGTAAATACATAATGCTAAAACTGCATGTCCCACAATGCACCAGGATGAGCATTAAAAACTATATAATTGTAAGTGAAGTAGGACAACTGCTAACACTGCCGTGAAAAGGAACCATCTGGTTCGAAACGCGTAGGCTTGTAATAGTGTCTCAAATAAAACCTTTAGTTTAATTCTGAATGCGGAGTGCTGGTTTTTTGTTTGTGAAAAATAACTCACGGGATCCGGTCCTGGTCCCGAACCCAGCACCAACTTGTGGAGTTCCCTCTGCGACAGGATCAATCGTGAAAATATATATATATATATATATATATATATGGTGAGCTGTCGGGATAAAGGCAGGCAGTAAACGCACCATGCCACAGATGATGGTGATATATGGCTTTTAGCATCTGAAAACAAATGTAGCAACCGCAGGGAGAGAGAGGGCGGCGGAGGTTGCGCCCGAGCCCTCCCTGCGGGTGGGGGAGGGGCCAGGAAAGAGACAGACGTGTGTTTTATTTCAGTGCAAGGTAGAGAGAACGCAGCCTCTTGATACGAGTCCAGCTCAAAGCACACATTGTTCTGAGGTATTAAACGATGAAGCAGAGAAGGCGGGGGGGGGGGGGGGGGAACGGAGGAGGAAGAGAGATGGAGGGAGAAAAAACGAGAAGTGTGGGGGGGCTGAGGACGAAGGGAACATCTAAGACTGGAGGGGGTGAGGGAGGGGGTAGAGAGGGTAGAGCAGCGGGAGGAGGGGAAGGAAAAACTACAGAGGAATGGGGAGACAAAGAGCAGGTGGGGGGAGGGGGGGCAACCACAAAGGGAGATAAGGAGGAGAGAGGAGAAAGGAGGAGAGGAGATGTAGGAGTAACAGAGTTGAGGCGTACGTGCGTGCGGGGGGGGGGGGGGGGCGCCACAAGAGGGGAGAGTTGTGGAGAGAGAGGGCGAGAGACAGCTAGAAGGGAGTGTAAGAGAGCTCCGCGAAGTGTGAGAGAGGGAGCTAAAGGTGGAGAGGTGGGGGAGAAGGGTGAGGGGCGCACGAGGGGTCTGTCGAGTGAGTGGGGGTGAGAGAGAGAGTTGGAGAGAGAGAGAGAGTGGAAGAGAGAGAGTGGAAGAGAGAGAGTGAGTGGAAGCGAGAGAGAGTGAGTGGAAGCGAGAGAGAGTGAGTGGAAGCGAGGGAGTGAGTGGAAGAGAGAGTGAGTGGAAGAGAGAGTGAGTGGGAGTGAGAGAGAGTGGGAGTGAGAGAGAGAGTGGAAGAGAGAGAGTGAGTGGAAGAGAGAGAGTGGGAGTGAGAGAGAGAGTGGGAGTGAGAGAGAGTGGAAGAGAGGGAGTGAGTGGAAGAGAGAGAGTGAGTGGAAGAGAGAGTGGGTGGAAGAGAGAGAGAGAGAGTGGAAGAGAGAGAGTGAGTGGAAGAGAGGGAGTGAGTGGAAGAGAGAGAGTGGGAGTGAGAGAGAGAGAGTGGAAGAGAGAGAGGGAGTGGAAGAGAGAGAGTGAGGGGAAGAGAGAGAGTGAGGGGAAGAGAGAGAGTGAGGGGAAGAGAGAGAGTGAGGGGAAGAGAGAGAGTGGGAGTGAGAGAGAGAGTGGGAGTGAGAGAGAGGAGCCGAGAGAGGGGCAGGGGGTGAGAGGGAAGACAGAAGAGTGAGACGGAGGGCTCGAGGCTGCGAGAAAGATGGACCGGCGGAGACACAGCATGAAATAGAGGGAAGGAAAGGGAGAAGTGATGAAAGAGAGGAGGGAAACGAGCGTGAAGAGAGAGCTGCGTGTATGGGGGGGGGGGGTGATGGAGGGTCGAGCTTGGCCAGGGGTGGAGGAGGTGTACCCCAGACTCCAGGGAGTGAGTAAAGCTGCAGCAGCGCTCAGAGCCGTAGAGGCCCTGGCGATAATGGACCGGTGGGGCGAGTGTGGGGCGGAGGCCCCTGGGTGGGGAGTGAGAGTGATGGAGGGTCGAGCTTGGTCAGAGGTGGAGGAGGCGAGTACCCCAGACTCAGGGGTGAGCGAGGCTGCGCCTTAGAGGCCACGCCGATAATGGCCCGATGGGGCGAGTGTGGGACGCCTGGAGCTGAGACGGCGGCAGGGCCAGGCCGGGTGGACCCGGGACCCCAGAGGGCGGGGGGAGCAGTCCTCGCCCTGGAGGTGTCGGCGCAGGAGGAAGCCGAAGGGCCGTGTGCCGAGGAGCACAGGGCATGCGAGGTGAGCCGGGGCTGGCCCCGCGCCACGGGAGTCAACAGTCCTGCTGTAAATCGGCCCCGCCTGGCAGAGGCCGCCGGAGCCGCGCCAGGAGCACACATGGCGTCCGCACACACACACACACCTTAGCGCTCGTGCACACACGCACGTGCACATGCACAAGGCGGCGATTTTAGGGGGGGGGGGGCGCGTTCCGTCTGATATTTTTCCCGCTACTTCTACACACAGAAGAATTACTGTATATGTTCATTCTCCAAATAATCCAATTGTGTGTGGGATTTTCTTTCAGCTAATTTTTTCCTATTTTGTTTAGAAAACATTGCCACTTGTCAGTTCTGTGGGCGCTATATAGTGCTTATTTAAGCACACATATAACGTGCTTAATTTGGAAGGTAATTAGGCGATCTATGGAGTTGGCGAAGGTGTCAACATCTCATAAATTTGGCAAAGAACGCGCCGCACCTCTCCAAGTGCTGGTCCCCAGGCATGCACTTTTACTGCCCTTGACTCGCACAGCTGCTGTCTGACCTTGAGAGACGGGATGGTGAACCCGCCCCCCACAGTCACTCTCTACCGAGATGCTTTGGGCTTCACTGAGTGAGGGTAGTGTGCAAGGATGTAGCTACCTACCATTGGTGCGGAAGGTGCAGTGGCACCATGGCCGGTTGGACCTGATAAGGGCTGTACATATCTACCCGAGCAGCAGTCAAAGGGGGCATCTTCCTTGTTTGCACCAGGGCCCGTGGCACTCTCGCGAGGCTACCGGACGTGCAAGGCCCGACCCATCACCCCTTAGACAGCAGCACTCTATTTACCAGGTCATGTCTTTTTCTTGTTCGTCTCAGAAAACCCTCGTCTTCGGAATCTTTTGGAGATTCAGAGTCGCGTCAGACTGAACAGCCCCGCTGGCCTCTGCAATCTAGGGATTTGGTTGGGGCCAAGATTTACAGCCCCGTCTCTCCTGACATTAAAATCACGCACCCAGTTTTTCCCCAAAAAACCCAGAAATCGAACATAACAATGTAGGAAGTGTCAAAAACTCACCCTCTTCCCAGCGTTGGATCAAAGCATTAGCAGAACGTGTCCAAGATCACACGGCGTAAGAAGGAAGCAGCTGCGCCGGTTAGAATGGCTCGGACCCACAGGTGGAGCTAGTCACTGGGTAGTCATGCTGGTACAAAAGGGGGTGGTGATGGACGGAGCATCTGAACCAACCAACACTCACACCCAGTCAACAGATCTGGGTTTAATCCATCACCGTTCTTTAGCCCACTCTGCCACCCCAGTTCAGACATGCCCATATGCAAATCAGTCTGACCCTGTGCCTCATGGGAACAGTCCAGCCCGAACTGCCAAGCCATGTCTTCCCTGGACCGGAAACAAGCTTCCGAGGACCGGTTTCTGGCATTCTAGCCGCCTTCAGCCCGGCTTGCTTGAATCCAGTGGCAAAGTGAGCAAGGGACTCACGTCTGAGCATACCATGCCAACTTATGGCGAACAAAGTGGTACAAAAGGGGGTGGTAAGGCCCCGTGATGCCCAAAGGGAGAGCCAGTCGCCAGTTTCATCGTCTCCCAAGGGGGCCTTTTACGACCAAAGGGAGAGGCAGTCGGCAAGTACCGATGCACCCAGCTCGGCCCTGTGACGCCCAAAGACTGCCAGTCACCTGGAATCATTGTCTCACAATAGGCTGTGTAAAAGGAAGAGTCAGTCACCAGGAGCAGTTGCCACGTGACATGGGCACCCTTCCTCCCCAGTGGCAAGCCCGGTACCATGGGCATCTTTCCTGTTACAATAAACTGTCTCTGGGTGACCAGGGAACAGTGGCACCCATTGATCGGGTTTTATTAATATGCAGGGTCTACGGCCCTTAACTTTTCCTCCACACCCATGTCTCTAAAAAGTGGGGCGCAACAGGGCATTGCCTTACACTTGGTCAGTCAGAGCCCGGGTGAATCAGGTGCAGTGGCACCGGGGCCCAGATCCCTGAGGGGGGCATTGAACCCTGAATATTGCTCTATAATATTTGGTAAGTGCCATCAGCAAGGACGCAGGTACCACAGGCGCAGCAGGTGCAGTGGCACCGGGGCCAGGATCCCTGAGGGGCCCATTAAACCCTGAATATTACTCTATTATATCTGGTTCAGGCCAGCCATCATCGCACATTTTTATCAACCCTATAGAATAGCTTCCTTTAAAATGATCCTACCGTGAATGCCGCTCGCTATCACGAGGTGGCAGGCGGTTCAGATTTTAGTCTGAATATCTCAACAGAACGAGTCCATAAAAATGCGTCCATCGAACTGTGTGCTTCCTATTAAAGGGATAATTAATTCTATTTTTCATATTTGTGTGGCTCCCATAAAGCTCATATCCTCTACCCGCTGTAAAGCGCTTTGATGAACACCTGACGTGTCCGCGCTGGAATTTCCATTCGGAGTCCATATTTGGCAACATATAAAAAATCGTATTTTGTTTCTCAATTGTAGCGCACTCAAACGTCCAACCGTTATGGTCCGCATTATATAACAACGACAATCAATTAATTAATCAATCTTTGGCATTTAATTAAATGAGTCTCCCAGTTCGCTTCGTGAGTAGCTTATTACTAATTCACCATTAATCCTTTATGGGTTCTGGAGTAGCGTGCTACTTGCCAAAAAAAGCGCTTCAACACCTCATCAGGGGTTATAAGCGCTATATAAATGCAAACCTTTCTCCCCCTTCTATCCCTCCGCTATCCTTCTGAATCAAAACAACTGACTAACCTATCAACTCAAATTACTTTCATATTTGACTATACTAATTCACCACTATACCTTTATGGGTTCTGGAGTAGCGTGCTACTTGCCGAAAAAAGCGCTTCAACACCTCATCAGGGGTTATAAGCGTTATATAAATGCAAACCTTTCTCCCTCTTCTATCCCTCCACTATCCTTCTGAATCCAAATAATTGACTAACCTATCCACCACTCAAATTACTTTCATATTTCACTATACTAATTCAACACTAATCCTTCTTGGGATCCGGAGTAGCGTGCTACTCGCTGAAAAAGCGATTCGACGCCTCGTTAGGGGTAGTAAACGCCATATAAATGCAATTACAATACAATCATGGCCAGGTTTTTGTTTTGCTTGGCGGTAGTTCTGATTTTATAATGAAACAAAAGAACTACCATTCCCAGAATGCAAAGAAAAGAAACCTTGACTGAAAGAGCTACTTAGGAATGAATCTGGGACACCCGGAGCTCTGTTAAACGTCCTCCCCTCCCGCCATCAGGCCCCTCCATGGTTCAGGCAGTTAACTATAATAAGTGCCCGCTCACACGCCCTCTCAGGGCCAAAACTGCCCGTCTCCTCCGCCCCACCCCCATCCCTTGAAACAAAAGAATTAACTTTTGTATTTAGACTGAACGTTGGATTGGGAGGGGGGGGGGGGGGTGTCAAGGAGAGATTAATTTGCACGACAAAAAGGGAAAACTAAAGGAATTTATATGAGAAAGGAGATTAGAGGGAAATGGAGAAGGGGGGGGGGGTCTACGGCCGTCCACCCCTCCCCTTCTATTGCCGACCCCCCGCCCGTCTCAGCCCAGCTCAGCCTGCCAAGGAGGGGGGAGGAACCGCGACTTAATTAGCCTAAAGAGTCGGCAGCCCCCCCCCCCCCACGACTTTTCGGGCCTTAATGAAGAGCTAATTAGGGCTGTCTAGACAGGCAGAGAAAGGCAAGAACAAGTTAAAAGGAGGCTTTTCTCCAAGATCGGCCGGCAGCTGCGGGGAGGGAAGCGGGGAAGGAAGGGGTTAATGGAAAGGGGGGAAAAAACACCTGTCTCGGAACCAAAAGAGTTAATGCAGATATTGTGATAGACACGTGTATTCTGTGCAGTGCAACATTACCCAAACACGCGCCATTACTAGAGTAGTGCGGCCTATGTCATAATATATCGGCCCAGTGTGTCTGAGGGAACCCCCCTCCTTGAGCTGACAATCACAGAAGTCCTACAGGCGCAGAGTGTGTGAGGGAACCCCCTCCCAGAGCTGACAGTCACAGAAGACATACAGGCACAGTATGTGAGAGCTAAAACAGAGATCACAGTCTCAGAAGTCCTACAGGCGCAGAGTGTGTGAGGGAACCCCCTCCCAGAGCTGACAGCCACAAAAGACATACAGGCACAGTATGTGAGAGCTAAAACAGAGATCACAGTCACAGAAGTCATACGGGCCCAGAGTGTGTGAGGGAACCCCTCTCCCAGAGGTGACAGCCACAAAAGACATACAGGCTCAGTATGTGAGAGCTAAAACAGAGATCACAGTCTCAGAAGTCCTACAGGCGCAGAGTGTGTGAGGGAACCCCCTCCCAGAGCTGACAGCCACAAAAGACATACAGGCACAGTATGTGAGAGCTAAAACAGAGATCACAGTCACAGAAGTCATACGGGCCCAGAGTGTGTGAGGGAACCCCTCTCCCAGAGGTGACAGCCACAAAAGACATACAGGCTCAGTATGTGAGAGCTAAAACAGAGATCACAGTCACAGAAGTCATACGGGCCCAGAGTGTGTGAGGGAACCCCTCTCCCAGAGGTGACAGCCACAAAAGACATACAGGCTCAGTATGTGAGAGCTAAAACAGAGATCACAGTCTCAGAAGTCCTACAGGCACAGACTGTGTGAGGGAACCCCTCTCCCAGAGGTGACAGCCACAAAAGACATACAGGCTCAGTATGTGAGAGCTAAAACAGAGATCACAGTCACAGAAGTCATACGGGCCCAGAGTGTGTGAGGGAACCCCTCTCCCAGAGGTGACAGCCACAAAAGACATACAGGCTCAGTATGTGAGAGCTAAAACAGAGATCACAGTCACAGAAGTCATACGGGCCCAGAGTGTGTGAGGGAACCCCCTCTCCCTGAGCTCACCGTCTCAGAAGTCATACAGGCCCAGTGTGTGTGAGGGAGGGAGCCCCCCAGAGGTCACAGTCACAGAAGTGATACAGGCACAGTTTGAGAGTGACGCCCCCTCCCAGAGATTACAGTCAGAATTCATACAGGCCCAGAGTGTGGGAGGGAGAGAGAACCCCGCAGAGCTTACAGTCACAGGCGTCAGAGAGGGACAGTGTATGCGAGGGGGCTCTGGAGAGCTTACCGCAACAGTGGTCACACAGGCCCAGTGTGTGAGAGTAGACCCCTCTTGACGACCTATCCTACAAGAGGTCTTACCAAGCCGTATGTGGCGTAACACCGCACAGATCTGCCCAGAAGACAAGCTATCCTGGCCCTAGAGGTGAGAGGGGAGCCCTGAAGAGTGTGTGTGATTATATGTACCTGCCTCAACCTTCACATCACACCCCACCAGCTAAACAGTGATTGCCAAGTCGTGCAGCCCAAATCTGGTACCGCTGGGGAGGGGAGTGGGGGTTCTGTGCAACTTTATTATGTGATTAAAAACAGGACCCATTCTAAGGGCACGTGAGAGCCCCCCTGCAGTGATCACCTTAAAAGAAGTCATGGAGGCAGCAGAGATAATGGGCACCTCATGACAGGTCTGTCGCGACAGGAGTACAACGGAGACCCCTGTCCTACGCCGCTTACAGCATCACAAAGGCAGACAGGGGCTGCAGTGCCAGGGTGTGGTGCCCTGTCCTGGAAAGTTTACAGTAATACGGTCCATGCATGAAAAGAGAGTGGGGTAGTGGTCCTACAGAGATCACATTAAGATTCTTCATAAATATACAGGAGGGAACAGGGAGACCCCCTCCCCCGCAGGTATATATGACAGGAGTAAGAGGGTCAGCAGTTCGACCATGTCCTATATGGTTTACACACACAAGTTTACACACACATTTGTGTCCTCATGTAACGCAACTGGTGCTATGTAAAGCGCTCTGATACCCGATTCGGGTCAAGTTCGCGCTATATTAAACTCTGTAAAATAAAAAATAATAAAATAAAAATAAAAAGTTAAAGGCGTAGACTTAGGTAAGAGAGAGTGCCTAGAAATTATTAACAAAAGACACACAAGCGCAGGACTACGTGAGAGTACAAGTCCTCTACAATGTTCACAAGGCACACTGGCGGAGGTGGAAGTCAGGCACCCACAGAGCTTACAGCATCAACAGTCGCACAGGCTCATGGGAGGAAGTCAGCTTCCTCCTCAAAAGACTTCCTGTCTAGGTGACCCGGAAGTGCACTCACCGCCCCGGTTGTACGTACCTCCCTCCATGTCCTCGGTCCAGTTTCGACTGCTTGTGGGCGAGCTGGGGGAGGTGTAGTATTCACCACCCGGACTCGTGTCAATGTCGTCTTCCATGGAGCCGGACTTGTGTCGTTTACTCCTGAAAGACAACAAACAAGGTCAACCAATCAGAATCACTTCGAGCAAGCTAAGAAATGGACTGACTGAAACACTTAGGAGGTTTTTGTGAACAACCTACGCATGAAATAAAGAAAGAAAAAGAAGAAAACAAATAACGATTTGTAATTTGTCATTTGGATGCAAAGTGATAATTGTGCTAGCTCAGGATAAAATTTGTGTTGTTCTCAAGGGCATTGACAGGTTCATGCCTGCTGTGTTTAGATTGGTGGCCTAAACTCTATCCTTTGAGCTTTTTATATTTGTTTCTTTAGATTAACATCACTGTTACCCGGCGCATTCATAACCCAGCCATCAATTCCTCTGTTTGCCACTTAAACAACACCTGTGGGGAACAACAAGCTTGCAGCCACCAATGTTATAGGACAAGAGGCACTGGGGTCATAAGTCAACAATAGTCAGAGTAACCCATCACCTGACAGCAGCAATCAGGATTGAGAACAGTCAAAAGGACATTGCAGAAAACAGCAGCTGCCATAAAACAACTGCAGTCAAAATTAAACAGCAGAAAATAACAGCAATCATGTATTATAGCCCAACATTAATCACACAATAACAGCTGTAATCACACTGCAGAGAACAGCAAATGCAGGGGACCACAAAACAAGAAGATTCAGAATTGAACTACACAATACAGCAGCTTCCAGGAACCACAAGACAATAACTGACAAAGTTAAATAGTAGAAAAAAGCAGCAACTGAAAACCACAAGTCCACAACAGTCACAATTACACTGTAGAGAACAGCCGAGGCTGGAAACCAGCAGACAAGTCAGAATTTAACCTCAGAACAATTCTGCAACCAAGAACTACAAGAAGATACCAAGCAAAATAATACTGCAGAGAATAGAAGTTATTGAGAGCCACAACAATCCCAGAACAGTTAAAATGACACTGCAGAGAACAGCAGAGACTGGAACCCACAAGACAAGTCAGAATTTAACCTCAGAACACTTCTGCAACCAAAAACTACAAGAAGATACCAAGCAAAATAATACTGCAGAGAACAGAAGTTATTGAGAGCCACAACAATCCCAGAACAGTCAAAATCACACTGCAGAGAACAGCAGAGACTGTGAACCACAAGACAAGTCAGAATAAAACCTCAGAACAAATCAGCAACAGAGAACAACAAGACAAAAACAATCAAAATTAAAATGCAGTAATTAGAAAATAGGGATTCATCAAGGTAACAACAGCTAGACACCCTCTGCAATGAAAAGCAACCAAAGAGATTCACATCAAAGCAACAGTCCGAATTACACCGGAGAACATGGCAGGAATCTAGGCCACACCAACAATTCATCAACTGTCAGAGTAATACTGCAAAAAACAACACATACTGGGAAATCATAAGCCAACTTCACTCATTATTACACCCCCAAAATAACAGCCAATATTATCACAGGCCATCAACATTCAGCATTACATTTCAGAAAATTGCAGCCGCCAAGAGTTGTCGCAAGTAACAATCAGAATGTTACTGTAGAGCAATGCAGCTGCCAGGGATCACACACCTCTGTCAAAACACTGCAGAAAACAAAACACCAACTTTCATGGATCACAATACAACAACATTCACAGCATAACTGTGAAGAAAACAGCTCTGAGGGGGAAAACATGCCAGACACCACCAGAAAGAAGTGTGTAGTAATTACACTGCAAAAAGCGGCAGCTGTTAGAAACCAGAAGCCAACTACAGTGCAGAATAAATGCATTAATCTGAAATCGCAAGGAAAGGGAACCAGAATGGCAGTGCACACAAGGGCACCCATGACCAATCACTAGCCAGGAACAATTAGAAGCACAACGAAGAAAAAAAACAGCCATTGAGAATCACGAGTCAACGAAAAACACAATTATACAGCAAATAACAGAAACTAATGTGGAAGAATAACACTGGAAAAAGTCCAAGTTGCTACAAATCAGAAGCCAACAAGAGAAATATTTATCCTGCAGAAAAAAGGTTTCTATGTGGAACAATAAGCAAAAAACAGCCAGAATTACACTGTATGTTAAGACAACCACAAGCAATCACAAGCCGAGAAAAGTTAGAATGGAGCTGCAGAAAACATCAGGTTTCTGGGAACTATGAACCAACAACATTCACAATTACACTGCTTAAAACCCCAGCTAATAAGGAAAATAAGCCACCTACAGTCAGAAGCACATTCAAACAAGCAGCAGTTGTTAGAAATCAGAAACCAAGAATAGCCAGAGTTACACTGCAGAAAAATGTAATTATGAGCAAACAAAAGCCATGAACATTCAGAACTGCACTGAAGCAACAAGAGCTGGTGGAACTCATTATCAGCCATCAACATTCACAATCAAACTGCAGAACACAGAAAAAAATGGGGGAAACGAGTTCAGTCAGAAATACCATGCAAAATGAAGCAGTGGGTGGAAAGCACAAACTGACAACAGTCACAGACACTATGCACAATGAAGTATCTGTGAGGAAGCACAAGGCAAGACTGTGCAAACTGGCACCGACAATCACAAGCCTCAGACCAGCAGAATGACTCTACAGGAAGTAATGGCTGCCACAAACCCCAAGCCAACAACAGTTGGACTTGCACCCAAGAAAACAATAGTTATTGGTTGTCAGAAGTCAACAATATTCAATAGCAACCTGCAAGCAACAAAGGCTGCTGGGGGAAAGAACCGCATACAGTCTGGATTAAACTGCAAAGAACAGCAGCTGGTGGAAAGCAGAAGCTAGCAACAGTCAAAGTTACACATTAGAAAAGGGACCACAAGCCAAGGACAGTCGGATAGTACTGCAGAAAACAAAGATACTGGGAGACACAAACCAACAACAGTCAGAATGAAACTTCAAGACATTGCATCTATTGGGGTTCAGTCGAATTTGTCCTCAGAAAACCTGTTTCCAACAAAGTCTAGAACTTCAGAATCACACCACAAAAACAACAGCTATCAAAATAAGGCCACAACAACAACAGTCAGAGCTACACAGTACTAACTGCTGACCGACTGACTTACCTAGTACATGTATATAGCTACCACTTACCCACACTGGGTCTCTAGGCGCTTTGGAGGAACACACACAAACAACAGAACCTCACAGCAGAATTAATATATCACAAGGAAGTGAGAACCAGCAGGAGGCAGAAATACACTCTAGAGACCAACAAGCAGAGGTCACAAGTCCATCTCTCGGCAGTGCCCACTGCACCCCCAGCATCACTGGTACTCACCCACTGGAGGAAGTGCTGGGTAACGTTCTCCTCATGCCCGTGCTGGAGGGGTTCAGGTCATATGCCAGGTGCCCCTGCAGCTCCCCCAGGGAGAAGTTGGGCCCGCCACCGGTCACGACAGGCGCTGCGAACAAAAGGACATGTGCCATGAGGTGGCGTGTGACAAAGAATAGACAGAGTGAACAACAGGTAATAAGGGGGTGGGGGCACTGAGGGGGGGCAAGGGACTCTGAGCAGGCACGTGGAAGCTACAGCGGGCACCGGAGGACTGGTATGGGAGGGCCCTGCCAGTCTGCTGGAGGACCTCTATGGGTCTGGCACTTTCAGCTAGGCATTTAGAGCCTCCCCCTTCTTAAGTGCTGCTGGGAGACCCTGCCAGTCTGTGCAAGTGCCAGGCAGCACTGATGCTCCCCAAGTTGTGCTAGTGCATGGGAGGCGCTGCCAGTCTGTGCCAGGCAGCACTGGTCCTTCCTAATCTGTGCTAATACGCCAGGCAGCAAAGGTCCTCTCCAGAGAGGCCCTGCCAGACTGTGCTAGTGCCAGGCATGAAGAAAGGATCACTCTGTCTGTGATAATGTCAGGAAGTGATGAACCCCAGCATGTGTGAGTGTCAGACAGGAAGAGGGGCTCTGTCAGTGTGTGCTGGTGTCAGACAGGTAGAGGGGCCCTGTCAGTGTGTGCTGGTGTCAGACAGGTAGAGGGGCCCTGTCAGTGTGTGCTGGTGTCAGGCAGGAAGAGGGGCCCTGTCAGTATGTGCTAGGGTCAGGCAGGAAGAAGGGCTCTGTCAGTGTGTGCTGGTGTCAGACAGGTAGAGGGGCCCTGTCAGTGTGTGCTGGTGTCAGACAGGTAGAGGGGCCCTGTCAGTGTGTGCTGGTGTCAGACAGGTAGAGAGGCTCTGTCAGTGTGTGCTGGTGTCAGACAGGAAGAGAGGCTCTGTCAGTGTGTGCTGGTGTCAGACAGGTAGAGAGGCTCTGTCAGTGCGTGCTGGTGTCAGGAAGGAAGAGGGGCCCCGTCAGTATGTGCTAGGGTCAGGCAGGAAGAAGGGCTCTGTCAGTGTGTGCTGGTGTCAGACAGGTAGAGGGGCCCTGTCAGTGTGTGCTGGTGTCAGACAGGTAGAGGGGCCCTGTCAGTGTGTGCTGGTGTCAGACAGGTAGAGAGGCTCTGTCAGTGTGTGCTGGTGTCAGACAGGAAGAGAGGCTCTGTCAGTGTGTGCTGGTGTCAGACAGGTAGAGAGGCTCTGTCAGTGCGTGCTGGTGTCAGGAAGGAAGAGGGGATCTGTCAGTGTGTGCTGGTGTCAGGCAGGAAGAGAGGCTCTGTCAGTATGTGCTGGTGCCAGACAGGAAGAGGGGCTCTGTCAGTGTGTGCTGGTGTCAGGCAGGAAGAAGGGCTCTGTCAGTGTGTACTAGTGTCAGACAGAAAGAGGTACTCTGTCAGTGTGTGCTGGTGTCAGACAGGAAGAGGGGCTCTGTCAGTGTGTGCTGGTGTCAGACAGGAAGAGGGGCTCTGTCAGTGCGTGCTGGTGTCAGGAAGGAAGAGGGGATCTGTCAGTGTGTGCTGGTGTCAGGCAGGAAGAGAGGCTCTGTCAGTATGTGCTGGTGCCAGACAGGAAGAGGGGCTCTGTCAGTGTGTGCTGGTGTCAGGCATGAAGAGAGGCTCTGTCAGTATGTGCTGGTGCCAGACAGGAAGAGGGTCTCTGTCAGTATGTTCTAGGGTCAGGCAGGAAGAGAGGCTCTGTCAGTGCGTGCTGGTGTCAGGAAGGAAGAGGGGATCTGTCAGTGTGTGCTGGTGTCAGGCAGGAAGAGAGGCTCTGTCAGTATGTGCTGGTGCCAGACAGGAAGAGGGGATCTGTCAGTGTGTGCTGGTGTCAGGCAGGAAGAGGTTATCTGTCAGTATGTGCTGGTGTCAGTCAGGAAGAGGTGATCTGTCAGTGAGTGCTAGGGCCAGGCAGGAAGAGGGGATCTGTCAGTGGGTGCGGGTGTCAGGCAGGATGAGGGGATCTGTCAGTGGGTGCTGGTGTCAGGCAGGAAGAGGTGCTCTGTCAGTGAGTGCTAGGGCCAGGCAGGAAGAGGGACTCTGTCAGTATGTGCTGGTGTCAGGCAGGAAGAGGGGCTCTGTCAGTGTGTGCTGGTGTCAGGCAGGAAGAGAGGCTCTGTCAGTATGTGCTGGTGTCAGACAGGAAGAGGGGCTCTGTCAGTATGTGCTAGGGTCAGGCAGGAAGAGAGGCTCTGTCAGTGGGTGCTGGTGTCAGGCAGGAAGAAGGGCTCTGTCAGTATGTACTAGTGTCAGACAGAAAGAGGGAGTCTGTCAGTGTGTGCTGGTGTCAGGCAGGAAGAGGGGCTCTGTCAGTGGGTGCTGGTGTCAGGCAGGAAGAAGGGCTCTGTCAGTGTGTACTAGTGTCAGACAGAAAGAGGGACTCTGTCAGTGTGTGCTGGTGTCAGGCAGGAAGAGGGGCTCTGTCAGTGTGTGCTGGTGTCAGGCAGGAAGAGAGGCTCTGTCAGTATGTGCTGGTGTCAGGCAGGAAGAAGGGCTCTGTCTGTGAGTGCTAGGGCCAGGCAGGAAGAGAGGCTCTGTCAGTGGATGCTAGGGTCGAGGCAGGTGGAAGCCCCCTTCTCTGTGCTGCTGTCAGGCAGGTAGAGTGGACCGGGTGACATTAGTCTGCAGCAGGGGCCTTAGAAGGATGTCTCTGTCCTATGAGCTAGTGCTGGAGTCTCAGTGCCTGTCTGTCTGTCTGTCTGTCTGTGCAAGAGTCAGGCAGCCACTGCTTGCTGCTGCATGAAGAGAACAAGTATGTGAATATTTGAATGACGTGTTTATCATCTTACATTTTGCTCCCGCGTCAGGCCAGTGATATCCCAGCCAGGAACTGACTGTCCGTCCCCCCTCCCCCCATCTCGGTAGGGACTCTTGTAAACCTACTGGATGAGGAGAAGAGAGAAGTAGAAACAGAGAGGAGAGAGAGAGAGAGAGAGAGAGGTGGTCAAGAAACGCTCTGATAACTCATCAATTATAAGCCACACCCACTAAAGAGAGCCACGCCCAGGAGGGGGCAGTAGAGAGCATCTGGGGCGGATGAGGGACGGTGTGGGTGCATAACTAGCGCAGTGAGGACTGGTTTCCAGGAGCTGCTTGTAGGGTGAGGGTCAGACTGGCCTGTTGGGCACCTGGGATTTCCCTGGTGGGCTGCAAGCGAGATGGCTACTTTAGTCCAGCTTGCGCTGCCACGACCCAGCCTTGAATGCGCTCCGCCAGTATAGTTTAAAAATTGTGTTGTAACGTCCACTATTTGGACGAGCTTTCACTGCCTCCCCTCAGTCCAAGGCAGGATTAATTTAACTGTTTTGGCCATGGATGATTTTGGTTTTCAGCCCCCACCTTATAGGATTTAGCCAAATGAGTAAAAAAAACTTGACAGGAAAAATTTCCAACTTCACTCTAGGAGAAGTTTACTTTCCTTAGAGCAGTTGGATTTCCTGCCCAAGTTGTGCAGGGCTTTAAGTTGCAGAACTGTATACCATACGTTTATTTATCGAGAAGAAAATGGCTGCCTGTAGGCGGGATTCACCCTGAGGAGTCTTGAGAAGTGATACCTTCCCGCTGCCACACAGGGCCCTCTGACACTCTTTTAAATGCTTGCCAGCTTTGCATCGCATGGAGCTGCCAAGTTTTGTTTAAAAAAAGTTAAGGACAAGGGGGCCTATTCACAAAGGGAAGCTTCAAGGGTGGGGAACTTTGTATAAAAGGGAATAGGGAAGACCACAAGCTGACAAGAAACTCATGCAACTCACATCTATTAAGTAAAAATCCCCAAAAAACAGAATTTACAACCATACCCAACTCTCCTTTTTCACAAGGGTCCCTGCACTCCCAGGATGCAACACACCAGTTTTAGAATCTAGGGTGCACCTACCACACTTAAGAGGAACAGGAGCTTCACTAAGGAGGAACAGCAAAGTCTGCCTACATGCAACATTAGTGGACTGTACGGAGAACAGCCATGACAACGAGGAGATTACCCCGCACTGCCATTACAACTCGGGGATTACAACGAAAGTCGTTACAACGACTTTCGCTGGAGGGCGCTGATGGATAGGGAATAGTTTAATTTTCTATCCAACACCTTCCCTACTGTCAACGTGGGCTGGAGTTGGAATAGAAAATTAAACTATTCCACTATCCAGCGCCCTCCAGCGAAAGTCGTTGTAACGACTTTCATTGTAATCCCCGTGTTTTAATGGTATGCGGGGTAAAAGCCCGCGTTGCAATGACATACAACCGAATGTACATGCTGCACTGACTTTCAGGTGTTGATTGGGGGGGGGTGTAAGTCATTTCCTCCTTGTAGTATCAGGTGTGCTTAATATATGTGACTTCTGTGTGTAATATGTCTGTTATCTTACTCCTATTTTTTTTTTTAAATGTTTAATTAAAAATATTTGTATTTTTATTAGAGTTACATGTTTTTAATATCCGGTCACCCTATTTGCAGTATGAGGTGAGTTGAAAGTGCTTGATTCTTAGTGATGAAAAATGTATTCTAATACTCACACATTATAAGCATGCTAATGAATATAAAGTTATAATTAATTAAAATAAATGAAAACAAAATGTTATAATGCATCATAACAACGTTTTTAATTTTAAATAATTAATAACAATAACAATTATTAGGAAGTGACATTTAAAATTAGAAATCAATAATGAAGTAATTGTTGTAATATTACTTCCATTAAAATACTTAATGTAACTTTAAACACATGTATTTTATATCATTCCCCATGTGGTGGTAGATTGACTGTTGTTTTTTTCCCACGGATTTCTATGTGAGTGAGTTGCAGTACCAGTAATTGGCCATGTGTGGTGTTTCACTTACTCCAAAGCTTGATAGAGTAGATTTGTGCTTTTATTTTGTCAATAGAACTACTTTGGAAGATGTTTTGGTTACTTTTGTGAATTGCAATTGCCTTTCTTATTTGTGGGTGTGCTCAGTATTTTTAATTCCCTCCCTAGACACTTTATTAGGTTTCTCCAAACCACATTTAATTTAAGTAGTAAATATTCCCCGTTCTCCATCCACTTCCCCTTGCCCCTCCCACTTTTACTACTATAACGGCGACCTCTGCGTGCAGAGGTCTACGCACTCATGGCGGGCTCCTCCACCCAGTAGGGGTGGGAGAGGCAGGATGTGTACTACTGCAGCGCTATTTCCCCTCCATAAAATTCCTTTGTGAATTGGCCCCACAATGTTGCACAACATTAAGCTTCAGAAGTGTGCACCCCATATCCAATTGAAAACGCTGCTGTTCCCAAAATAAAGTCCCCTCTCCCCTCTGGTCTCCACAAATGCTACAGATTGAAAACGCTGCTGTTCCCAAAATAAAGTCCCCTCTCCCCTCTGGTCTCCACAAATGCTACAATTGAAAACGCTGCTGTTCCCAAAATAAAGTCCCCTCTCCCCTCTGGTCTCCACAAATGCTACAGCGCGGGGATGCCTCCGGGTCACCAGGCGCTCTATAAATCGCTAAATAAATAATAAATAAATATTTGTAAGGTCCTGGCTACCTAGAAACACTCCTATAACAAGACTTTCGGTGAGACCATCAGCGCCTGGTAGGGACCAGCCTTGGTCTTAATAGATGAATTTTGACCTAGATAATCTGTGCTAAAATCCTGATCAGTGGTTCCAGCCAGCGCGCAGAACCCCAAGTAAGGCTCATCGGCTTGAAGACCCCTCAACCACTCCTACTCACATCTTGTATACCTTAGCAATCTGCGCAGCACCCGCGTATCGCTTATCGCGGTGTGTTGGAACTATTCTGTGTATGCGCACAAAACGAAGCGCGATCTGTGTGAAATGGGCCATCAAATTAACCAAAATCCAGATGGAACTGTGCTCAGGCAGGGGAGGTGGAACAGTCTGATCTGGGAGGTGGAACAGTCTGATCTGGGAGGTGGAACAGTCTGATCTGGGAGGTGGAACAGTCTGATCTGGGAGGTGGAACAGTCTGATCTGGGAGGTGGCAGGACCAGTATGGCAGGTCTTGAAGATGTTGTGACACAATTGGTTCCCAACCAGATAGTAGTCGCGGGGTCATTGTGGAGCAAGTGGGCCGTATTTTTAAAATGTAGTAATTAAGCTTAAATGGCAGATAGCGAGAAAGGATGGTGGATCCGTTTTGCACTTCAAGCCAAGTCTTTTAATGCTCCCCGTGCAAGGCCTTTGAAGCGATAACTACAGAGACCCAGTGGTTTCTGTAATTGCAGCATTGTTACTTCCAGGCGCCCTGGGAAGTGATCCAAATCAGGGTTGGTACCGTCAGGTAAGGGCATGAAAAGTGATTTCCGATGTCTACGAAGTTGGATGAAGTCGTGCCAACTTCCTCGACTTTGCCGCGGGCCATGGTAGTTTCACTTCCTTGACCGCCCTGCAGTCAGATGTCCCACCCAACATGAACAAATTCAGGCTGCGTCATCTGAGTGGCAGCAGGGAAAACCATTAGTACTGCTTGGCAACATCATCTGGCAGCAGGGAAAACCACTGCTGGTCCCTAATTGACATTATAAGAATATATTCATATTTGCTGGCACCTATCAGATTTACTTTTGTGGAAAAATAGGCCAATGAGTCAAACTACTCATTCCAGTAAATCTGTGACTAGGGTGTAGTAAAGAAGCGCCCTGGGTCAGTTTCTCATTCATAAGTTTTTGAAGACTCACTAATTCGTAGGTTTGAGGATGTTCTCCACATTTTTATAGACTTCTATCCCACCATGGGAAATTATTTCTGGAAAGGGAATATATTTTACCTTCCTGAATTGGACAGTATTGGACACAACCCTATATTTTATGGGGTGCAGGTGGAGGGGGCTTGCCATGGAGAGAAAAAATCCCTCTAGACAATAACACAACTTTTTTACATTACTTTTGAACATTTGTGCCATGTTTACTTCAACGCATTGTCTGCATTTGGAAAATTTGTTGCTCTGTACTCCATGGACCCTAAGTAAGCCTGGAGATGTGTGACTTACGTAGATGTCCATGGTGCACAATGTAGGCATACATGTATGAAGCCTAGATGTATCAATTTTCTATGAATTTAACCAATATTGATTCTGGTGAACGTTGGCTTGCGTGACGCGTGTTAAGAGATGGCGGTCTGAGATACTCACTCCGTGACACCTGGATAAGTTCTGTCACGCTGAAGACACCGGACGTCATGAAGCTCTCCTGGAAGTCGGTCGTCTCTGAAAGAGAAAGAGTTACGTGAGTGAGTCGCGAGTTCCTTAGAGAAGGAAACCGAGAGATACAAGTATGGAGTTCTGACTTGAAAATCCTCAGATGACCCTTCAAAAGCCTGGTGTGTACGTTCCAGTAATAGCCTTTCAGATTTTAAGAGCCACTTCATCAAAGCTTTGTGTCCAGAACATCTTAATATAGGGAGGGCAGATGGCCAACAGATGTCTTAAATTAGCTTTGATCTCTATGCACCTTGAACAACAAGATTTTATTATTCTCACGTGTATAGATGGATAGGAGCGTAGTAAAACAAGTGCTTGATTTGTAAAAGAATAAGTGCCAAGTCCAAAAGTATTGCTCAGAAGCCCACATCTCCAGTGCGATCGAGTAACAGGGTGTCGATTTTAAAGGTGCGTAGTCTTGAATCCACCTCACGCCTCGTTGATCGACCAACAGACCCTACAGCCCTGATTATCGCACTCATGCAGGTTATTTTTCATCCCTGCTTTCTCTCTTTGCCAATGTTTTGTATCTTTTTTTCCTCCTTCTTTCTCCTGTTTGGGTTTTTTCTCTTTTGCTCAGGGTCAGAATCTGATGAAGAAAACAAGTGTTGTCCTCCGATAATGAGTGCATGTGCACCCCATCGGCATCCACAAGTTCACATTAAGGACCGAGCAGAACCAACTTGTTTCGTGATGTCACAGTTTCAAGATGGCGGGCAGGACTACTATTTTTATGTGGTCAAGGAAAGCCTGCACATCAAATTAATAGCCAATAGCTCGTCAGACTATTTCCCACAGATTGTCAGATTTAGCTACTAATACTATGAACATTTTTGTATAATTTAATAATCAAAGGTCATTTACTATGAGAAGTAAGATGTTGCATTTTTAAGGAGCATTGAGGTTTTTAACCCAATCATGTCTGTATTATCTGTAAAAGGCTCAAAGTTACAAATATCTTAACAAGCCTAGCCAGTTTTGCTCTGACTGTCTAAAAACCTTATCAAGATTATTGATAAAAAATTACCTTCGTTTTGCAGTTTAGGTATCTATCACCTGACGTTCAACGATCGACAAAGATCCACCTTGGGGCTTATCCTGATATTGATGGTATTTGGAGTTTACAAAGATCCCTAATAGTATTTTCTATTTCTTTACTATAATTCTTATTAAAGATATCGTTGGATAAAACCTGAAAAGATGGCCTCATAAACCTCTCTCAGTAAACAGATTTATGAGTCTAGACCCACCTTTGCAGCTCTCCATTAGGTCATCTTACCTCTTTCCACCTTGGCCAACTAGGGGATTCACAAATTTAGACTGTACCATATTCGAGTGGAGTCGTAGGTCCTGAATATATCTATAGTGCTTAACTCAGTTTTCTGCGCGAACACAGGGTGTGGAATTAAAGGTTGAGTGGTAAACAATGCACCCGGTGCAATTTTCCCCGATTAAATTTCAGATGTTCAAAGCGGCCAAAATTTACTATGGCAAAAAAGAGTACTTGGTACAATCCGATGCATGCGTACCTTGGAATGCACCAATTCCACAAGTAATAACCCATTATTCTTGGCAGTACTCGGACTTGTAGACATTTCAAGCACCCAGTAAAAACCTCACCCCAGGGGAATGGTATTTTCTTGTGTGGTAAGTGTCCCACCCCATTCAGGCCCGTCTGTAATTGGGTCTTAGTTGTTCGTCTGCTCTCGTCTCATATACCGCCCCTCCTCTCTAGATACCACTACCAATGGATGGTTGGGTTATTTAAAATTACCTTGGGTAAACAGAGGGGAGGGGACTGAAACAGGTATTATGCGTCCTATTGTGGTAAACTCTGGACACATTAACCTGTTAACTGATTCTTCCCCACATCCAATATGATGATATATACCTATGTGGCATCGATCGAGAGTGCCACTATGGTTTATGCATTGGGCCGAACTGGTCATTTAACCCATCAGAATTTTGGCCAGGGCTGGTGAGGGTGGGCGGGGGAGCAGCCTGAGCCTGTGGAGGTCTATTTTTGAGGACTCAGAGCCTTCAAAAAGACCGTCCAGTTCCCAGGGGTTAATTCAGGGGCGTTAGAATTATGTGATTATGCAGCCGCTGTGTTTTTCGCATAATAATGGATTTGCCGCATTTGCCACACAATCCATCATCTGCTGCATATTTTAACACAAAAAAATAGTTTGTTGCTCAAATGGATCAAAAGTTACTAAAAATGTGGCAATGCTTCTTGCTGTGCAATGGAAGGCACTTTGCAAAGGTTTACTGTTCACCTTTCGGTCACATATCGCTGTATTTGGGTGGTAAGCTAGTACCAATGAGGTGAAACCTTTGTCCAGACAGTGTTCAAATATGTTCAAATTATACAACAATGAAGTGATACTATCATAAAATGTGCCGCATTATACTGCATAATTTGCATTTACTTGACACATAGGGCCAGATTCATCATACAAAAATCTGCTCGCAAAGGGGCAGATTCTCAGAATCTGCTCCTTTGCGAGCAGTATTTTTGCATTTGAGATGCATCATCCCAAATGCAAAAATCGCAATTTTAGAAATCGCTAAATTGCGATTATTTGCATTTAAGGAATCTCAAATTGAGATTCCTTAAATGCAATGCATGAAAGTATTTAAAATTGCGAATTCGCTAATAGGGCACGCAAATTACTGTGAAGTACAACTTCATGGTAATTTGCAAAAACTTTGAAAAATGCACTTAAGTGCATTTTTCAAAGTTTTATGTTGCGCAGACACATGCCTTAAGGGCATGTGTGTGCGCAACATATGTGCACATATCAATTTCAGGGGTGCAACAGGGTGTCCTTTGACACCCCTTCACCCTTGAAATCGCAATCTCAATTTGCAAATCGCTAATTGCGATTTGCAAATTGAGATTGTCTCCCCATTCCTTCCTATGAGCCTGTAGGCCCATAGGAATGAATGGGGAGGTATTCCTTAATTGCGACTCGCAATTTGCGAGTCGCAATTAAGGAATTCTAAGAAATCGCTATTTTTAAAGTGATTTCTTTATGCATTCCATTTTGCAATTCCTTAATAGCGAATCGGTATTTTTCGCTATTAAGGAATCGCAAAGTGGGTTGTTGATGCATCTGGGGGATAATTTAGTAAACCCTGCCGCATAATGTGGTCCTCCCTTGCCGCATTATTCCAGTGGTCCTGGGTTTATTGCAGAAGACACAGAGAAAATAGAGAGAAAGAAAGAAAAAACAAAAGAGAAATTGAGAACAGAAGAGAGAGAAAGGCTTGGATATTTTTCTGTCCTGGCTGCTTTTGAATCCAACCTTGTTTATTTCATAATTATTATCGCACCCAGGTAGACATTTTCCCCGTGTAATAATTATCTGTAAATACGACTTTCCCCTTTTAAACGTGAAATAACATGAAGAAAATATGCGTGTCTCGGTATTTACTGGGCGACTGTCGCCCCAATAAATTGAACCTGCTGGAATCAGTTTGGGCTATGAACTTTATTGGTCCTGGTAATTATAAACAGGTGCTTGCACAGGGCTCATAAAAACGGGTTTTCGTAATCGAGGTCCGTCTGAGAAAAATTGTAGTATGACTTTATTGCAGAAATAAATCAATATTTAAAGAAAGGGGAATGTTACACTAAATGAATACCAGCATATCAAATCATTGAAAAAATATGTCTCGGATGAATACAATTAGAACCAGAATTATGTGCAAGACCCCCAAAGCAATTTATGTGCAAGAGCCCAACAGAATTATGAGAAGACCCCCAACACAATTATGCGAAGACCCCCAACACAATTATGTGAAGACCCGCAAAACAATTATGTGAAGACCCGCAACACAATTATGTGAAGACCCCCAACACAATTATGTGAAGACCCCCAACACAATTATGTGAAGACCCCCAACACAATTATGTGAAGACCCGCAACACAATTATGTGAAGACCCGCAACACTATTATGTGAAGACCCCCAACACAATTATGTAAAGACCCGCAACACAATTATGTGCAAGACCCCCAACACAATTATGTGAAGACCCGCAACACAATTATGTGAAGACCCCAACACAATTATGTGAAGACCCCCAACACAATTATGTGCAAGACCCCCAACACAATTATGTGAAGACCCGCAACACAATTATGTGAAGACCCGCAACACAATTATGTGAAGACCCCCAACACAATTATGAGAAGACCCTCAACACAATTATGAGAAGACCCTCAACACAATTATGAGAAGACCCTCAACACAATTATGTGAAGACCCCCAACACAATTATGAGAAGACCCTCAACACAATTATGAGAAGACCCTCAACACAATTATGAGAAGACCCTCAACACAATTATGTGAAGACCCCCAACACAATTATGAGAAGACCCTCAACACAATTATGAGAAGACCCTCAACACAATTATGAGAAGACCCTCAACACAATTATGTGAAGACCCCCAACACAATTATGAGAAGACCCTCAACACAATTATGAGAAGACCCTCAACACAATTATGTGAAGACCCGCAACACAATTATGTGAAGACCCGCAACACAATTATGGGTAAGGCCCGCAAAACAATTATGTGAAGACCCTTAACACAAGTATGTGCAAGACCCCCAACACAATTATGAGAAGACCCTCAACACAATTATGAGAAGACCCTCAACACAATTATGAGAAGACCCTCAACACAATTATGTGAAGACCCGCAAAACAATTATGTGAAGACCCTTAACACAAGTATGTGCAAGACCCCCAACACAATTATGTGAAGACCCTCAACACAATTATGAGAAGACCCTCAACACAATTATGAGAAGACCCTCAACACAATTATGAGAAGACCCTCAACACAATTATGTGAAGACCCCCAACACAATTATGAGAAGACCCTCAACACAATTATGAGAAGACCCTCAACACAATTATGTGAAGACCCGCAAAACAATTATGTGAAGACCCTTAACACAAGTATGTGCAAGACCCCCAACACAATTATGTGAAGACCCTCAACACAATTATGAGAAGACCCTCAACACAATTATGTGAAGAACCGCAACACAATTATGTGAAGACCCGCAACACAATTATGAGAAGACCCTCAACACAATTATGAGAAGACCCTCAACACAATTATGTGAAGACCCGCAACACAATTATGAGAAGACCCTCAACGCAATTATGTGAAGACCCTCAACACAATTATGTGAAGATCCTTAACACAAGTATGTGCAAGACCCCCAACACAATTATGTGAAGACCCTCAACACAATTATGTGAAGACCCGCAACACAATTATGTGAAGACCCGCAACACAATTATGAGAAGACCCTCAACACAATAATGAGAAGACCCTCAACACAATTATGAGAAGACCCTCAACACAATTATGAGAAGACCCTCAACACAATTATGTGAAGACCCGCAACACAATTATGTGAAGACCCGCAACACAATTATGGGTAAGGCCCGCAAAACAATTATGTGAAGACCCTTAACACAAGTATGTGCAAGACCCCCAACACAATTATGTGAAAACCCCCAACACGATTATGAGAAGACCCTCAACACAATTATGAGAAGACCCTTAACACAATTATGTGAAGTCCCACAACACAATTATGAGTAAGGCCCGCAAAACAATTATGTGAAGACCCTCAACACGAGTATGTGCAAGACCCCCAACACAATTATGTGAAGACCCCCAACACAATTATGAGAAGACCCTCAACACAAGTATGTGCAAGACCCCCAACACAATTATGTGAAGACCCTCAACACAAGTATGTGCAAGACCCCCAACACAATTATGTGAAGACCCACAACACAATTATGGGTAAAGACCGCAAAACAATTATGTGAAGACCCCCAACACAATTATGTGCATGACCCACAACACAATTAATGTGCAAGACCCCCAACACAATTATGTGAATGACCCACAACACAATTATGTGCATGACCCACAACACAATTATGTGCATGACCTGCAACACAATCATGGGTAAGGCCCACAACATAATTATGTGCAAGACCCCCAACACAATTATTTGCAAGACCTCCAACACAATAGGGGCAAGACTCCCAACACAATTATGGAGAATACCCACAACACCGCGGTCAAGCACCTGACAATCCTAGCCATCCTTGGGGACCCGCGCTCCGACCCAGGCCTGTCTTCCACCAAACCCTACATTGCAATGGTCATATCTTAAGAGTCACTGTTGAAGCGATTTACCCACAAAAGCAACCTTCTCGCCCCCCAAATGGGTAATAACGTACAAGTACTCATCTTTATTTAGCACAAATGCATGCTACCAGTACACCATGACTTTGCTGCAAAAAACAGTAAAAACTGTTAAATGACCCGCTGACACCAAAGAAAATTGCAAAAAATCAAAACCCAAGAAAACGAGAGCTATGTCCACTCATCACCAAAAAGAGAAGACTGGGTGGGTGCAGAGCCGGGACCACCGCTCTATTCCAACCCGAGGACAGATCCCATATGAGCTTTCTGCACTTCCGGTGGATGCAAGCTGTGCTACGGAAGTGATCTGGGTAGTGGCGGCACTGTAGGATAAAACAAACCTGAACCTACATAGTTTCTTTGTAGGAGCGGTACGTCGCGCCTACTCCAAATCTGTTTTTACCCGTTCAGGAAGCTCTCTTTCATAGGAGTAGGCTGTACCGTCTCTTGTAGTTCCTGTTCACCTCTTTTAGTAAAAATCAAAAACCTTTAATTTGGTGTGCCTTCTCAATATCGACCCAGAATTTCGATGGGGCACAATTTAGCGGACAACATATAAACAAAAAATATCAACAGGTAAGTCAGTCTAGATTTTCCATATCAAACTCCACAGATATGTATCTATAAGATACATATATCTTCAAGGTATGTAGATGTGGGGTTAGGAATAATAAATCTATACTTGCCTATATGCACGTATCTTTCGATATTTCGTCCCTCAATATGCTGTCATCGAAATTCTTCTACCACGATATTCCAGCGGTTGATATTCAGTAGTACAATCCAGTAATTTTAGGGTAGCGTCTTAAACAGAGATATCAGGCATCCATAGTTAGTGGTGATTAATAACTAGGTAGATTAGTGGCGCCTTGGGGCTCGTCTACACTGACTCTGTACTCGGATGTGGAGCCAAACGTCTCTACTAAGCTCTTAATTTCAGTAATTGTCCTAATGGAATCCTGTGGGTTAACAGATACATAATTGACAAACACAGAGATCAAGGTAGCCTGATAATTACTAGTGTATAGAACAGCATTTCCCATTAGCAATTCTGAACACATAAATGATCTCTCATGTAAAGCACATAATGTAGGCTTCTAGTTCCGGGCCCGCCTCCATTGTACGGACGGCTATGGTGAAGCAAATAGTAGACGTTTACGTTTCTTCAGGCCGCGGTGTCTCAGCATTGCTAGTGGCTGAGCTGTGCTCTGGTGTTACAAGAAGAAGGGGCCCTTGGCATGGAACTGACAAAAAAAATCACATATCATTATCAAGTCAATTTGTGCTCCCAGCTTGCATTGCTTTGCATCACGTCACACCAAGTTGGACCATGGTGTACACATGACAGAGTGATCCTATTGAGGGCAGGGTGGACCTGTTTCACGTGTCTCGATGTATTGACAACGTCTTGCAAACTAATTAACTGTTGCCAATTTTTGGAAGTCATGTTTCTAACCATTCTACATCATTTTGTGGGTTGAGCCTGTTTAGGTTTAGTTTTTTTGTCATTTGTGGTTGTTCAGCATTCTTGGCTCACCACTGGCAAAAAACTTGCGGTCAAAGGGGAATATGAATTCTCTTCAAGGGTTTCTACTGCTCACAAAATTGGCGAGCTGTCCCTAGTTGCGAGTGAAGCTGGGTGATACGGTATATGCTCTGTGTCTAAAGGGAGCTTGTACTACCTTTGCTCAGGCTGAATCTGCTCTGTGTGTGTGGGAAGCCTGCACATCTATTAGTTCCACAGCACGCGCTCTGTGTGTGGCTGAACACTACACGTCAGATCTTTCTGCTGTACCTGTTCTGTGCGTGATGTAAGCCTGCACAACCTCCTCTGTGTATGAGGGAGGCCTGCCCGTCTGATGATTCTGCGGTACTTGCTCTGTGTGTGAGAGAAGCCTGCGTGACTGATGGTTCCGCTGGACCTGCTCAGTGTGTGACAGAACACCGCACGTCTGTAGGTTCTGCTGTACTGGCTCTCTGTATCAGGTAAACCTGCACGACTGATGGTTCTGCTGTACCTGTTCTTTGCGTGTACTGCTCTCCGTGCAATAGAAATCTGAGGGACTGATGGTTCTGCTGTACCTGCTCTGTGTGAGAGGGAAGCCTGTGCGTCACATAGTTCTGCTGTACCTGCTCTGTGTGAGAGGGAAGCCTGTGCGTCACATAGTTCTGCTGTACCTGCTCTGTGTGAGAGGGAAGCCTGCGCGTCACAGTTCGGCTGTACCTGTTCTGTGTGAGAGAAGCCTGCGCGTCACATAGTTCTGCTGTGCCTGCTCTGTGTGTGAGGGAAGCCTGTGCGTCACATAGATCTGCTGTACCTGCTCTGTGTGAGAGGGAAGCCTGCGCATCACAGTTCTGCTGTACCTGCTCTGTGTGAGAGGGAAGCTTGCGCGTCACATAGATCGGCTGTACCTGCTCTGTGTGAGAGGGAAGCCTGCGCGTCACAGTTCAGCTGTACCTGCTCTGTGTGAGAGATGCTTGCGCGTCACAGTTCAGCTGTACCTGTTCTGTGTGAGAGGGAAGCCTGCGCGTCACATAGATCGGCTGTACCTGCTCTGTGTGAGAGGGAAGCCTGCGCGTCACATAGATCGGCTGTACCTGCTCTGTGTGAGAGGGAAGCCTGCGCGTCACAGTTCGGCTGTACCTGTTCTGTGTGAGAGAAGCCTGCGCGTCACATAGATCGGCTGTACCTGCTCTGCGTGAGAGGGAAGCCTGCGCGTCACATAGATCGGCTGTACCTGCTCTGCGTGAGAGGGAAGCCTGCGCGTCACATGGTTCTGCTGTACCTGTTCTGTGTGAGAGGGAAGCCTGCGCGTCACATGGTTCGGCTGTACCTGTTCTGTGTCCTACAGAAGCCTATCGATACCTGTTCTCCGTACCCATGGCCGCCTCCGCTGATTGACGCTCCTTGCTGCCTCCCCTTCTGAAGGGGGCTGATGAGGCGCAGACATCTCTCCGAAGCAGGCCTGCCGAGGATGCTTAAACCGGGGAGACGCGGACACCGCCTTCCTCCCTCACCAGTCTGCTGAGGTTGGGATGCTAACAAGGAGCAGGTGGCAGCTGTGCTCAGGCAGATGTGTGGCGAGGGGCACAATATGCGAAGCAGATGTTGGGTGTCTGCTCTGCGCTGCGTGCCAGCCCGCGCTCTCAATCTGCGGCTGCAGATTTCAATATTTACTCTGTCTTTGCATCTGTTTCTGCGCCAGCGACAGCGGCTCGTCCTCTGCGTCCCCTGTTGTGCTCCTGCTGTGCAGGCGCAACCCAGCCTCATCCTTTGGAGAGGGGGTGGCGGTGTCTGGACCACCAGGGACCTTGTAGCCTGGACCACTAATTGCTCTTTGCTTGACCCACTCAGGCTGTGGTAAGGGGAAACAACCATTACAACGCAGTCATTACAACACACTACCTTTACAACGCAGCTATTACAACGTGACTACCTTTACATCTCATGCCAATACAACGCATGCCATTACAACGCATGTCATTACAACGCATACCAATACAACCCATACCAATAAAATGCATACCAATCAGGCACGCAACACCCATTGGAATCAAAGGGCTTCAGCCCCCACCATCGTGTGTGGCAGCCCAGGCTCAGATAGCTCCCGGGCACACACGCAGCGGCACCCGAGCACTTCACAGGTCTTTAAAAGACCATGTGCATGTTAAAGAGGCTTTGTTGATGTTTCACCCCTTCTAAGAGCCCCTGCAGCGCCACTCTACCTACTGCTTAAAGTTTCAGCCCCCACCCCGAAATTTTTTCTTATCCCCCGAAATGTGGCTCTAGTTGCGCCTCTGATACCAGTTAGTTTAGGGTGGGTATGGGTTTTGGGGATACATGGGAATAGTAATTTTAACTCCTACACTATCCAACACTTTCCCTACTGTTGCACTCACTGGAGTAGGAATAGTAATTTTAGCCCCTACACTATCCAACACTTACCCCACTGTTACCCTAAAAGTATTATGCGTTGTAATGGTATGCGTTGTAAAATCATTCAATGTAATGGTAGTTGTGATGTAAAAACCGCGGTGTAAAGGCATGCGTTGTATTTGTTTGCGTTGTAACATCATATATTCTGTGGTAAGGGCATCTCTTGCGTGAGAATCTGACACAAGAACCATCTGCGATCCAGTAAGAAGGCTTCTCGTTGGCTATCAAGGTCTACGCCATCAGGGGGCGGTATGGTACGCAGACCCCTATGTACAGCTGAAGGGTCTTTCTGCAGCCGTTCCAATATTGCACAAGGGGCCCTTAGTTTTTCTTCAGAGTTTGCCACCAGCGCGACTGAGTGCAATGGTTGCTGAACACTTAGGGAGGCTACCTCACCTTAGTTCCATCGCGTGCCTCTTTTTTCCTCGCTGTCTCTTTATCTCATGAAAACCAAGGATACCTCATCTTGATTCCACCCCATGCCTCTTTCTTCCACCCCCTGCACTTCCTGTCTCTTTATCTCATTAATACCAAGGCTGCCTGGTCTTGATTCCACCTCATGCCTCTTTCTTCCACCCCCTACACTTCCTGTCTCTTTATCTCATGAATACCGAGGCTGCCTGGTCTTGATTCCACCTCATGCCTCTTTCTTCCTCCCCTACACTTCCTGTCTCTTTATCTCATGGACACCGAGGCTGCCTGGTCTTGATTCCACCCCATGCCTCTTTCTTCCACCCCCTACACTTCCTGTGTCTTTATCTCATGAATACCAAGGCTGCCTGGTCTTGATTCCACCTCATGCCTCTTTCTTCCACCCCCTACACTTCCTGTGTCTTTATCTCATGAAAACCAAGGATTCCTCATCTTGATTCCACCCCATGCCTCTTTCTTCCACCCCCTACACTTCCTGTGTCTTTATCTCATGAATACCAAGGCTGCCTGGTCTTGATTCCACCTCATGCCTCTTTCTTCCACCCCCTACACTTCCTGTCTCTTTATCTCATGGACACCGAGGCTGCCTGGTCTTGATTCCACCTCATGCCTCTTTCTTCCACCCCTACACTTCCTGTCTCTTTATCTCAAGAACACCAAGGCTGCCTGGTCTTGATTCCACCTCATGCCTCTTTCTTCCACCCCCTACACTTCCTGTCTCTTTATCTCATGAATACCGATGCTGTCCGGTCTAGATTCCACCTCATACCTCTCTCTTCCACCCCCTACACTTCCTGTCTCTTTATCTCATGCATACAGAGGCTGCCTGGTCTTGATTCCACCTCATGCCTCTTTCTTCCTCCACTCTACACTTCCTGTCTCTTTATCTCATGGACACCGAGGCTGCCTGGTCTTGATTCTACCTCACGCCTCTTTCTTCCACCCCTACACTTCCTGTGTCTTTATCTCATGAAAACCAAGGATTCCTCATCTTGATTCCACCCCATGCCTCTTTCTTCCACCCCCTACACTTCCTGTGTCTTTATCTCATGAATACCGATGCTGTCCGGTCTAGATTCCACCTCATACCTCTCTCTTCCACCCCCTACACTTCCTGTCTCTTTATCTCATGAATACCGATGCTGTCCGGTCTAGATTCCACCTCATACCTCTTTCTTCCACCCCCTACACTTACTGTCTCTTTACCTCATGAACACCATGTTTGCCTGGTCTTGATTCCACCTCATGCCTCTTTCTTCCACAGCCCTTCACTGCCTGTCTCATTATCTCACACTTGCAGGCTCTTTCTTTCTAAGTCCTTCTTTCTCCCTTTGGCTCTATTTTCTTATATTTCTGTTCCTGCTTCTTTCTCTCTTTTCTTTCTTCTCTCTTCCTCTAAGTTCAAGTTTGATGATGAAAAATAAGACACGTCCCCCACCTATAAGTGCTGGTGACTGCCACCACGAACCACCAGCTCAAATTAAGCACTGTCCCCTACTTCAGAGAGAGAAGCTTGCAGGTTATTTCGATGATTCCAAAGATGTGTTCATAACTTTGGATCAGAATGTGTAAAGTAATTTTTTTCTTTTTGCTTACAACATTTTCAAACTTTGATTTTTGTGCTATGTAAAGGTTGCGGAGTTTCTCTGCCTCACTTTGCCTGCAAATTGTTTTCCACGTTGCAATATACTCTTTCAGCTTATGGACAGATTATTCCCTCTAATCGACCCCACCCAAACTGGAAATGGACAATTGATGCAAGCCATCCAGATTTTCACATGCAAGCACCAAAGTGGAAAACTTTGCAGTGTTTTCCATGACTTTAGTAAAAGTTGCTAAAAACGGAACCAGTATTTTTCTAGCAGTTTATGGTGCGACAAGTATGTGCATCTTCCGTGTGGTCATCACCAAATGGTTATCCTTGTTTTTATTTAATATTTAAATTTTTTTGTTGTTGTTGCAGTTTTATAGAGCGTGAACTCGACCTGAAGGTATCGTAGCACTTTACATGAGCACCAGTTACATTACACAAGGACATATTCTTTTTTGGTAGACACTTGGAGATTAGGTATTTTGCCCAGAATCACAGGACGTTGAGCCGACGCCAAGACTCAAACCTGGTTCCCCAGTTCCAAAGTCAGCATCTCTGGACGTTATGCCACATCCTCTCCCTTACAGATTACTGAATGGGTTTATACACTCCGACGCAAAATGTTGTGTTTGGCATGCTCATAAAGCCATTGCAGTGTCTAGAGTAGGACAGGCCTACTCAAAAATCTGGAGACTCCCCCCCACAGTTTAGTGCCTCTGAAAGACACACTCACCCAGCGTGATGGGCTTCGTGTCCTCCTGCTCTGAGCCGATCCCCGTCCGCGGACTGCTGTCCTGTTCGGAATCTGAAAGAGAAGAGGGACTGATGGTTAGACGCAGTGTGCCAGGGCACGCACTTGCAGTAATTACATGATGTCCCTACATGGACCCAGGCCCACTAGCCCACAACCCTAGGACCCATCACTGCATGCAGATGACAATTTATTTATTTATGCATTTTTTATACGGCGCAAACGTTGCCCAGAGGTGTCAGAGTGCTTTACAATAGAACAAATTAATTTACATAAGGAATGAGGGTAGCATAGAAGTAGGTAAAACTTCTTATAGGTACTCGTGGTGAAGTTACAGGTTAACGAGTTACAGCTACATTCAAGATTACATTATACGAAAAGGCGGCGCAATTAGGATTATACAAGTACAGAATACATATTTACAAAATTGACCTCTCGTGAGTGTCATGTGGCAATCAGGGTCATGACTTGGGTTGAGGCAAATTATTCATAAAAGTGTCTTTGGAAGATAAGAGTTTTAAGATCTGTTTTGAAAATCTGGAAAGAGGAGGTGATGCAAAGATTTCGAGGTTGTGAGTTCCAATTCTAGTTGCATTACCTGAGAAGGATTGCGCCATAAGTCTTTTCCCTTTGAAAGTTGGAGGTTCGAGCAATACATTTTCAGCATTGCGTGAAGGTCTGTAGCCACTTGATTTTTGAGTTTGTTAGCGAGGTAGCGAGGGGCGGAAGTGTGTACGGCTTTATGGGTGATGCAGGCAGTCTTGCAAATCGACCTAGCTTCAATGGGAAGCCAGCGAAGAGAAATAAGTATGGGTGTAATATGGTCATTTCTTTTGGCTCCATAGTTGAAAAGTGAAGCTGAATGGAGGATGGATTTTAGAGGGGAGAGGTGGGTTTTGGAGAGGCCCCCAAGGGGTGAATGTAAGTTAAGTCTTTTGTCCAGGATGACGCCTAGGGATTTGGTGCTGTAAACGATGGTGGGTTTGTTGTTAAGAATGTTCAAATTATCCATCCATCATTTGAACAGGAGGTGAAAAATTTGAGGTTGAGAGAAGAAGGAAGTCCATTTTAGAGGGATTTAGAATTAGATGAGATTTCATCCAACATTAAACGGAGTTGAGGGTGGTGTCGAGGATTGAAAAGTTGTTTGCGGAGGACACCTTGAGGTAGAGTTGGGTGTCGTCAGCATAGAGGTGATAATGGATCCCAGACTTTTTTAGAAGGTTTCACGGCGGTTCCATGTAAAGATTGAAAAGGGTAACCATCCCTGCATGGTAGCAAGTCCCCTAACTCCACTATAAGCTTCATGAAACAAACATCCCTGCTCATGGTCACTTATCCCCACTTTGTGCACCAACCTCCGACCCATATCATAATCTATATAATAGATGGTGTGCGGCCCTCTGTGCAGCCAGTCACTATAATGTCAGATGCGCAATCCTCAGAGGAGTCACTCACTCTATCACCTCTGTGCAGCCAGTCACTCTAATAGCAGCTACACAATCCTCAGAGAAGTCACTCACTCTATCACCTCTGTGCAGCCAGTCACTCGAATACAAGCTGTGATAACCTCAGGTGTCACTCACTCTAGCGCCTCTGTGCAGCAAGTCACTCTGATGTCAACTGCACAATCCACAACTGAGCCACTCACTCTATCACCTCTGTGCAGCCAATCACTCTAAAATCAGCTGCACAATCCCCAGAGGAGTCACCCACTCTAGCACCTCTGTGCAGCCAGTCACTCTAATACCAGCTGTGTAACCTCAGAGGCGTCACTCACTCTATCACCTCTGTGCAGCCAGTCACTCTAATGTCAGCTGCACAATCCTCAGAGGAGTCACTTACTCTAGCACCTCTGTGCAGCCAGTCACTCTAATACCAGCTGTGTAACCTCAGAGGCGTCACTCACTCTATCACCTCTGTGCAGCCAGTCACTCTAATGTCAGCTGCACAATCCTCAGAGGAGTCACTTACTCTAGCACCTCTGTGCAGCCAGTCACTCTAATACCAGCTGTGTAACCTCAGAGGAGTCACTCACTGTATCACCTCTGTGCAGCCAGTCACTCTAATGTCAGCTGCACAATCCTCAGAGGAGTCACTCACTCTAGCACCTCTGTGCATCCAGTCACTGTAATGTCAGCTGCACAATCCTTAGAGGAGACACTCACTCCATTACCTCTGTGCAGCCAGTCACTGTAATGTCAGCTACTTTATCATCAGAGGAGCTGCTTACTCCATATTAGGGGCTACACTGGAACTCTGGGCCGCCAGTCACTCTCATCTCAGCCGCACTTACCTGAAATAAAAAGTCATGGTGCACTAAACCTGATAGACACCCTGTCGTGCTTTAAAAGAGCTGCTCTAAACCCAGGGCAGCCACTCACTCTACCAATCACACAGGATGCACCAACCTCAGGGCCGTCAGTCGCCTTATATTACCAGCAGCAGTACCCCCAGAGTAGCCACTCGCTCCGTAATCCCTTCTGAATTATCCTCGGTGCAGAAGGCCACCTGTAAGTAGCCGGACACCACCCCAGAGTAGCCACTCACTGGATAAAGCAAGCTGCAGCAGCCTATGTCTGGCCAAACATCAAGACAATCTGAGGACAGTGGAATTATGCAGCAATTCAGGACGCAGGGAGCGAAAGCAAATTACTATGCAATCAGAAAGAAAACCACATATATTCTAAAGACACTATCAATGGTCAGCACCTGCAATGAAGTAATGAAGTCCACATGGGACATGCACATATTTACTATATGTATTTACTTTTTTGGCACAGCGCATTCTAGATCCCATCAAGGTGGATAGAATAAGAAAGTAAAGAATAAATGATTAAACTTAATGACAATAGTATTGTACTCAACAGATTGCAGGCTTACATGTTCACACTACTTGTAATAAAAGTGGTGCCTCTTATTCTAGCCATCCCAGTTATGTTTAAAAACCTTTCTTCTTGAACTAGGTGTTTATTACGTGTGCCTCTGGGAGCACCTCTTTCCCTGCCAGAGACAGTCCTGCAGAATATATTTATCACAAACTTGTTCCAATGGGACACACTTTGATATTTTAGACACAAGACCTTCATTAAAAGGGTGTCAAGATATGAGGCTTTCAGCCACACTCTGAGTGCCCCTTGAAATAACTCATGGTTTGAGAAAAAAATGAAAAATAAAACACTTTCACGACAAAGGATGTCTCGCTTGAAATATATATTCAAATCAGTGCTAAATTTGTAATTTGTATGGCTGGTGAGATTGAAAATTGGAGTGACAAACATCAAGGCTGTATAGTCTTGTTTCCTCCTTACGCCTCTTTTTTCCACCCCCTACACTTCCTCTCTCTTTTTTGCTCATGAATACAAAGCGGTATGGTCTTGATTCCACCTCATGCCTCTTCCTTCCACACCTACACTTCCTGTCTTTGTATCTCATGAATACCAGGCTGTCTAGTCTTGATTCCACCTCATGCCTCTTTCATTCACCACCAGGCCCTCCCTGCCCCTTTATCCCCCTCTTGCAGGTTCTTTTTCATCCCTGCTTCATCCCTTGTAACTCTTTTACTGTTTTTCTCATCTTCCTTCTTTCCCCATTTTGTGTTTTTCTCTCTGTTGAGCTGGATCAAAGTCTATTGAGGAACAATATGTGCTGGTCCTCAAGAAATGAGTGTCGGTGGGCCCCACCTGCATTATTATGAGGCGCCAGGACCTGCGATGCGCGGAATATGCAGCATTTCTTGCAACATTTATTTGTTTCATCTGGGAATATTTTGAAATCTGTGTGAAAAGAATGAAATGAAGCAAAGCTGGGGTGGACGTATGAAGAAAGAGGAGTAAAGGAGCGACTAGAGAGAACGGGAAAGGAATACAGGAAGAACGGAGGCAGAAAGTTAGCAACGGGGGAGTGGGTAATTGAAGAGAGCGATGGATGATAGGAAGCAGGGAAGATGGAAATGAAAGAGAGAACATGTCATTAAAATAAGAAGAGAGAGAGAAAAGAAAGCAGTAGGAAGAAAGGAAGCAATGAAATATGCAAGGATGAAGGGAAGAAGAAAGAGTGGAATAAAGGGAGAGAGAAAAGAATACATGAAGAAAAGAACAAAGAAAGTGAACAAGTGGGGGAATAAAGAGCTTGAGGGAGGACAGAGGGAAGGGATTTAGAAGTGTGGGTAGAAATAGAAAGAAATAAAGGGAGATGATTTAAGGAGGGACTTCCTGGCTAAGTAAGTACGGAGTAGAGGTAGAGAGACGATTTGGAAACAGGGGCAGGGGTCTGAGGGAGAAAGAAACTAAACAAAGGCAGGCAGAGGAGAGGAAGTAAACAGAATCAGGAAGCGAACACTGCGTGTAGGGGAAAGGAATAGAGAGGGGATGTAAACAAAGAGGACACACGCGTCAGCGGAGGCAGCGTGTCATGGGCCCCTGTGCAAGGAAGGAAATAGGCCCTCTGGATACTGCTTGAATTATAAAACACGGTACAAAAGGGGGTGGTGATGGACGAAGCATCTGAGCCAATCAAACACTCTCACCCAGTCAACAGATCTGGGTTTAATCCATCACCGTTCTTTAGCCCACTTTGCCACCCCAGTTCAGACATGGGGGTGAATGTTTTGCCATTGTGCAACATTCCGTCCATCATCTTGTGTGTTTTGCTGAATTATAAAATACAGCAATAATCATGGTTCAGTGGGCCTGGTGCCACTGAACTTGCTGCACCAATTTAAACTCGTGACCGGACCCGCGGTGCAGGGAGAAAGGGTCACGTAGAGGCTTCTCCCCTCACGCCCCTCCCTCCTACAGCCCTATCGCCGGTCCCCTTCCTGCTCCCCCCTGCACACCCTCTGGAGCAGGCCTAATGCACATTAGCGGCGGTTCTACACTCTGCAGAGCCGATGTTGCTGCCCTGGGGTGAGCGATGGGTCCCTGGGCCCACCAGGCACTCTGTGCTCGCAGGCCGCCCCTGCTAATGGATCCCGGGGTAACCACGCAGCAGGCATGGGCCTTTCACAGACAGTATGTATGAGGAGGTGAGATATCTCAGTGAGTTGAAGCACCTCTTGCACATATATGTGCTTGCCTGCTATGCTGGCTCGGCCATATGTATTCCTAGCTTTAATAACATGCGAGATGTTTCAAGTCCAGAGTCATTGGTATGATCATATATAGAAATATGAGTCAGCCGTACAGTAAAGTGTGTGGATTCAGTTTAGAGGGCACTAGAAATAGTCCCTGCTGCACCACTGACAAACCGTGTGATCTGCCGTAAGTGAAAAGTCGCAGTACACCTCACGTCATTGTTTTAAAGCTCTGTGGTGACGCGCCACCCACACAAAGCATCCTATTGTCTGGGCTGCTTCGCCGCAACCTGTTGCAATCTCAGAAGTGAACACTAGGTGGAGCCCGCCCACCTGCAGAGAGACAGAACAGACTGCAGCCTATGGGACCAAGAGCTGCACCTGATGCAAGAGGCGCTCGTATGGGAACATCCCACTCCGCGCCCACAATCCCTTGCGCCGGAAATGGCCGTCTCATGATACAGTCATGCATAACTGCCAGTTGCCAACAGAGGCGAAAGTTGTGAGTGGCAGGCATGGACAGTCATTTGTTTGGCAGGCGGCTTTGTGGTCACAGTTACAGACCACTGGGGCTCGTGCCACGTGGGTGTACTTTCGGCCACTCCAGGCGTTTCATTTTTTTTCTTTTTTGCAGTTTTATATAGCGCTAACTCGACTGGAAGGTATCAGAGCGCTTGACATGAGCACCAGTTAATTTATATTTACTTTTTATACTGTATTAGCTTAAAAAAAAGAATTCAGGGTGCAAATGGCACAAGAGCCCCGACCGTACTGAATGTGAGACACATACATAGGTTTGCCACCCAGGCAGTATTTCACTGCCATTTTTTTGTGTTAGTATGTTAAGGCTGGTTAGAAAAAGGAGAAAAATCATCATTTACCCAATTTAAATGTAAACCTAAAACAGCAACTACAAGAAGAAATGACTTCAAAAGTATTTTAGAACTGTCTAAACTATTCCTAAATGAGCAATAAACAAACAGGAGCAGAACTAGCATGTTAAAAAAATAATATAGAGAAACTTAAAAAAATCACATTCAAATACTGTGCTGACTCTTGTGAACAAACGGTTGTTTTTTTTTCTCTCAGAAAGGTGTCAATCGTAGTTATGCAGGACCTAGAACCACCTTTTACGACGGACCATAAGGACCACTCACTGGCACAGATCTTCTAACAGACCCCCATAAGACAACACACAGACGCTTACCTTTATGATTATGTGCCTACAAGTCCCAGCATGCTTAGTTCTGTTTGGACTTGTAGTTTTAATTTTTACATTACACCTATAGGCCTACAGGTCCCAGCATGCAGAGTGCCATGGGCTAAAATCAAAGCACTGCCTTCAAATTAACACCACGAATGGGACTTTTTGACCACTTTACTCTATCCTCATAAAACATCAAAACTCCCTATGCAAGGGGTGTCAGAATTAGGTCTAAAGAGCATGGATTTTTGCCACATTTTCAGGACAGTACTGACTACGCAAAGTGGTTCAAAATTAGCCTCGTTGTGTGCAAATGTGTCTTATTGATCACCTGAAAATCTTGTCTTCATCCAGCCCTTCTGAACCTACGCTGACCCTGCCCAAGATCAACCATTCACACTCGCGCACCCTCCCTCCCAGAATGGTTTCGACATATGCTCAATCCTGTATTCAGGTCACTGTTCACGCAGAACACTGAAGCTGTGTTCTTCCATCCCCCCGCAGTGCTTAAAACATGCGCTGTCGAACTCTAGTGGCGCACTAATAACCTGATGAATTGATTCATCGATTGGCTAATGCAGGTGTCTGCAGGTTCATGAATATTAATGAGCTGCCTTCTTCCATTACAGGCATAGAGACCAAGGCCGGCCATTCTTTTTTTCCTGCTTCTGGTCTGCTGCCCCAGCCAGGGCCTAATTTACAAAAAAATCTCAGTGCGCAACATCAGTTCGAACACTTCTCTCCAAGTCATCATAACCAACTTTCAGCAGTTCAGTCAAAAATTGTGGCTCTACTGTGCCTCAGACTAAATGGAACAAACCAAGAAATTATTCGGTGATGAAAGGAAAACCATGAATTGGAAACACTCTCTGTAATGACTTAGAGAGACCTGGCCACTCTAATGCAAGTTGGTGGCACAAAGATTGCAGCTGAATGATGACTAAAGATTAAAAGCTGAGCCGTTCTATGGGCGAACATTTTTAGGTTGTATGTGAGAATATTGTCGGTATAAATATTGTGCTATAAAAATATCGCAGGCAAGATATCGACTGCCTAAACATCGTCGAAGGAGGTATATGCCAGTGGGTAAACATTTCCTATAATTAATTTCACATCGCCCTATCTTGAAGATATATATCATCAAGGTACATATATACGCAGAGCTATGTATAGTAAACCTATATTTTCCTATACATTCTAATCTTCACAATATTTTGTAGTTGACATTTTTGCAGCACAATATTCTTACTGAACCCACGCCCAACTATTACTGTAGTACGGTTTGCATTTATTTTTGAGAACTAACACACTAGTTAGACAGGTTTTTCATAGGGCTAATAAACACTAGAACACAGAGTTCTGCTCACACAGAGTGAGGTAAAAAACATGGAGGCGGGGTGGGGACGTTTTATTGTCACAATCGTTTGTGTTAAGAGCTTTCGCAGCCTTCACCAACCATGATTTCTTCCCTGCAATGTTATCAAGTCTCAGAACATTGCATCATATATACATTTTCTATGTATGTGTATTTATAAACGGAGAGTGTGGCGCAGCAGCTAGAGCTGCTGACTCCGGAGCGCGGGGCTCATCGTCGGCAGCAGCTCAGCTCAGCATCATGTGACTCTGGGCAATAGCTAACTTAATCTCCCTGAAGGCCCCCAGCGCCTGGATACCCTTAGGGGTGGTACGTTTGCGCTTTACAAATATGGAATTATGAATTATTATAAATAAACCAAGATTTACTATTCCAGATTCTCAGAATTGAAGGCCTATATTTATAGTGGAAAAGTTTGTGTACGCATCCATGTGTGCTTGGTACTGTTCACCGTGAACCAGGGCTGGCCAAGAGCCAGCCTCATGGATCACTTGATAACTTTGTTTTAAAGCGCCTAGAGATTCTCCATCCCTCGCTTCTATGCGCTACTTGTCTGGCGGCTACTGAGGAGTAGGGAGGGGCTGAGGCCCCACACTAAGGTGTCCAGACTTGATAAGCATTGCTGGCAAAAGTAAAGCCTTTAATGATGTTATGTTACTGACACGTGTGAAAGTCCTTCATGGCACTACAGAGAGCATTAACATAACCAACCCCTGACACCTAAAACAATTACAGTAACTTTATGAATTAAAACAAATTCTCGAAGATTATGAAAACCAGCTTGGGCACTTTATCAGTTAAAAAGCAAGGTTTTAATTTGTTTATGATAGATATTAAATGAGGCAAAGACTGGTCCTCGAAAGGAAGTTTTTTTCATTCTTTGATAGCTGCTACTGAAAAGGCCCTGCCTACTAAGGAAGCTGTTTTCCTCCAAGGTACTTCTAGGAGCTATGCCTGTGTATGAGCAGCTGGACAGTCAGAGGCTTGTGATATGGTCGGATTACCGAACACCTGTGCATCGCCTGCATGCATATAGCATTTTAACCTCCATGGGGAGGCCAGAAGAATATGTAGATATTAAACAGAGGCGGTGAAAGCGCTGGTCCTTTGGCAACAAATAACTGATGGTGAATGATTGGCAACTTACATGGAGGGAGAAAAGTGGCCTCCAGATCAAAGGATAGAAAATAATTGTTCCATTTCAGATCAGGATCTTCAGGGCCAATGTCCATCGATCCATCCATTGACAAGGCATGGTTGATGGCATCGAAGGTCGCTGGAAAGTCCAATCGGTTGAGTGCACCCGCATCTCTTCACCAACCAACATCCGCAAGTTATCAAGGACAGACGTAACCACCAATTCCATGTTGTGGCCGGGTCTAAGAGATGTTAGGTGAAAATGATGTAAGATGCTGGGTTCGAAAAAATTATCTAGTTGATGAGCGCTAACGTTTTGAAGATCTTTCCCAGATACTGTAGAAACAAAATCAGACTGTCGATGTTTGAATCTTCAGGTGACAGGGAGGGTTACATCAGTAATAGTTCAACCTAAGCTGCTTTCTAGTGAAAAGATACTATTTCACAGTTTAGAGAAACAGGGAATACTGTGATTATGTGCAAATTACTGAGGAGCCTAACAATTTTAATATATTTGTCAGACAGATATAAGAATCGGAATTCAAATGACTGGAAGCTAGAGACAACCCGCAGAGCTTATCTCAGCAAATCATTTCTCCTTATTTTTAATTTTCTTGGGCAACATATGGGCCTGCTTTAGCGTAACATGGTCACATCTCACTCTACCTGCGTCCGGATTCACTAAATTTTAGCTCGAAAAACGTAGCCAGTTTGAACCAGAGCTAATTTGCACAGCTATTCGAATTTGCGACTTGTAAATTCTGAGGTCTGAGACTTAAGTGTTTTTTACCTCCACACTATAATTAAGGCATCACTGCCTTTCAGCTCTCTGCAATTTAAGTCTCAGAGATTAAAGCTCAAGTGAAAAACAGAGATTTTCTTTGTTATGCAGGTTTTCTACTTCGAAGTGGGACTAAATGGTATTACGTGCTATTAAGGTTATATAAGGTCAAGAAGTTTGGTCAATTTGTGATTGTAAGTTGCTAGTGATCGGTCATCATCTCCTGAATCATTAAGAGAGAAGGTGGAGGATTTTTTTGTTTAAATCACCTTGATAAAATATTCTAGAGAAAAAGATCAGCACCACTTAACAGTGACTGCGATCAGTAATAAACAGGCTTCACTAAATTGCCTGATATCACCACAGGCGAGGCAGACATGCTATTTTCTGCATCAAGGAAGGCATTGTGAACCATTCCAATTAAATAACAACATTGCTTCGTCAGGCAGTACACAAGGTGTCTCATCAGCTTGTTGTCCTGATGAAGACCCCGCATTCAGGGCATCAGTGAGCCGAAACGGTTACTAAGATCATTCTACACTGTGGGTTTATTTTTTTTTTACTCTTGAACCAGATTATCTCAATCTGACCTTTTCCCTCTCTTTTTTTTGTGACAACTACGTGCTGTGAGATACTTTTATACTCTTGTGTTGATAACCTTACCCAAACCCCATCACGTGTTTCACACTCTCCGTGCTCGGTGCTGTTATCTCACTATACCTGCAGCACCAGAATGTTCTACTTTTTTATTGCCGATTGTGATTTTATGGCGGATTTAATCTACAATTAAGAGCCAGGATCCAATTGTTTTGAGCTTGGTATTCATTTATTGACCCAGAGCTGTTAATGTTACACCCTACTGTTTTCCCTACAGGGTTTAAAAATTGAACAAATTAAATAGATGCAAAGGCCGAAGTAAAGGGCCAAGTATGCGGTTGACTGCAGCCGGTCACTAAAACAAAGTCCAAGATAAGTGCCTCAGAAGTATTGCCCACGTCCATCGCCACAGAGTTGATGGTCAATATGAGGGCCAGAGAGGCTGAGATTAGGCCCATATCGGTCAATGCTGATTTTACGGCCATTGAGGACGAGACCTCTGCCCTTCTGAGACTTTCAACCACAGGATGAGATCTGTGCAAACTGGTCACTGATCACCAAAGGCAACATTCAGAGAGTACAAGACACAGAATAAAAATCCAATGTAATATGTTTCATACCCGCGTCACCCTTACCACGCAAGTCAAGACGCCTCGATTCATTGGTAATCTGCAAGAACCTAAACAAGCAGGTAAGTAGATGCTTCAGAGAACCAGATAAGGAGGGGGACTGGAACAAAAGTGACAGAAGTGTTTGCCAGGAACATAAGTGGCTTTCGGTGACAGCGTTCCAGTTCCGGAAATGGGAAAAAGGGGTGTTCTTTAGGGAAACAGCTTAGACCAACAGCTGTGTTCCAGAAGTGTGTCCAGTCAGCGCTGTGTAGACCCCCTGAGAGGGTTGGAGTTGTGTCAATGGCGAATCAAGTGGTTGGACGCTTCGGGTGAGGTCCGGGAAGGCCTGACTGACCAGGGCAGTTTCCAGCTCTCCTGGGAACTTGAGGTGGTCCTGGTGTTGGCTTGGTGCATGGGGAAGACGGCTCCAGGATTTTGGACCACAAGAACCTAGGGTTTCGCCACAGGCTCCCCGCTTGCTAAAAGATGAAAGAGTGACCCTACAAGCGTTCGTCGATGCCTGGTGGCAGAGCGGTGTGTAGATACTGACTGGTTTATATATGTATTTCAGTCCTTCAGACCTGACGCATATCATCTTCAACGTTCCCTCTATCTGATGGGCAACCAATGCCAGCTTGAGAGGGAGGTGTGACGTCATCAGTCTTTCTTAGACCTAGTGCCTAGAGTTCTGCTTTAGAATTCTCTCGTGCTACCCGGCTTTGGAACATGGCTCATCCTGGGGCACTACATGTCTCCTCCGGTAATGAGGCCTTTTACGTACCCGCATTTCTCCTGCATGTCTTCTAGCCCCCACGGACGTATTACCCCGGTTGGGCAGTGTCAGCTGAGCTGTGCAGTGCACTGCAGAACAGCCCTAGCACTAATCTTCCCCTCTTGCCAGGGCAGGGGGATGTACAGTGGAGCACTGCCCAGCCCCTGGCAGACTCTTCGCGCACTGCAGCCGGACATTCCCCGGCTCCAATAGGTCCTGCCTCGATAGACCTCCCTGGCACTGCAGCCCTGCCCCAGCAGACATCCTAGCACTGCAGCACTGCCCACCAGACATCCCCAGCACCCCGGCACTGTAGCCCTGCCCCACCGGACATCCCCAGCATCCCAGCACTGCAGCCCTGCCCCACCAGACATCCCAGCACTGCAGCCCTGCCCCACCTTACATCCCAGCACTGCAGCCCTGCCCACCAGACATCCCCGGCACTGCAGCCTTCCCTCACCAGACATCCCCAGCACTGCAGCTCTCCCCACCAGACATCCCCGGCACTGCAGCCTTCCCCCACCAGACATCCCAGCACTGCAGCCTTCCCCACCAGACATCCCCAGCACTGCAGCCCTCCCCACCAGACATCCCCAGCACTGCAGCCCTCCCCACCAGACATCCCAGCACTGCAGCCCTGGCCCCACCAGACATCCCAGCACTGCAGCCCTGCCCCACCGGACATCCCAGCACTGCAGCCCTGCCCCACCAGACATCCCTGGCACTGCAGCCTTCCCTCACCAGACATCCCCAGCACTGCAGCTCTCCCCACCAGACATCCCCAGCACTGCAGCCTTCCCCCACCAGACATCCCAGCACTGCAGCCTTCCCCACCAGACATCCCCAGCACTGCAGCCCTCCCCACCAGACATCCCCAGCACTGCAGCCCTCCCCACCAGACATCCCAGCACTGCAGCCCTGGCCTCACCAGACATCCCAGCACTGCAGCCCCTCCCTCAGACATCCCCAACACTGCACCCCCCAGACATCCCCGGCCCTGCCCCCACCAGTCTCCCCCAGCACTGCAGCCCCCAGACATCCCCGGCCCTGCCCCCACCAGTCTCCCCCAGCACTGCAGCCCTGCAGCCCCCAGACATCCCCAGCCCTGCCCCCACCAGTCTCCCCCAGCACTGCAGCCCCCAGACATCCCCAGCCCTGCCCCCACCAGTCTCCCCCAGCACTGCAGCCCCCAGACATCCCCAGCCCTGCCCCCACCAGTCTCCCCCAGCACTGCAGCCCCCAGACATCCCCGGCCCTGCCCCCACCAGTCTCCCCCAGCACTGCAGCCCCCAGACATCCCCGGCCCTGCCCCCACCAGTCTCCCCCAGCACTGCAGCCCTCAGACATCCCCGGTCCTGCCTTCACCAGTCTCCCCCAGCACTGCAGCCCCCAGACATCCCCGGCCCTGCCCCCACCAGTCTCCCCCAGCACTGCAGCCCTGCAGCCCCCAGACATCCCCAGCCCTGCCCCCACCAGTCTCCCCCAGCACTGCAGCCCCCAGACATCCCCAGCCCTGCCCCCACCAGTCTCCCCCAGCACTGCAGCCCCCAGACATCCCCGGCCCTGCCCCCACCAGTCTCCCCCAGCACTGCAGCCCCCAGACATCCCCGGCCCTGCCCCCACCAGTCTCCCCCAGCACTGCAGCCCTGCAGCCCCCAGACATCCCCAGCCCTGCCCCCACCAGTCTCCCCCAGCACTGCAGCCCCCAGACATCCCCAGCCCTGCCCCCACCAGTCTCCCCCAGCACTGCAGCCCTGCAGCCCCCAGACATCCCCGGCCCTGCCCCCACCAGTCTCCCCCAGCACTGCAGCCCTGCAGCCCCCAGACATCCCCGGCCCTGCCCCCACCAGTCTCCCCCAGCACTGCAGCCCTGCAGCCCCCAGACATCCCCAGCCCTGCCCCCACCAGTCTCCCCCAGCACTGCAGCCCCCAGACATCCCCAGCCCTGCCCCACCAGTCTCCCCCAGCACTGCAGCCCCCAGACATCCCCAGCCCTGCCCCCACCAGTCTCCCCCAGCACTGCAGCCCCCAGACATCCCCGGCCCTGCCCCCACCAGTCTCCCCCAGCACTGCAGCCCTGCAGCCCCCAGACATCCCCAGCCCTGCCCCCACCAGTCTCCCCCAGCACTGCAGCCCCTAGACATCCCCAGCCCTGCCCCCACCAGTCTCCCCCAGCACTGCAGCCCCCAGACATCCCCGGCCCTGCCCCCACCAGTCTCCCCCAGCACTGCGGCCCTGCCCGCTCTTTCTAAATATAGGCCGCTCTCGCCTTCAGCCTGCAGACGCTGAGCTCAGCATTACTTCCTCCCACGGCCTCCTATAGATTAGCTTCGCAGATCCGTGCTCCCCCATCGGACATTAGGGATGCGCGCCGCGTGCCCCCCCGAACCCCTCCCCGGCCAGGACTGCGCCACCTGAGACTCAAGCTAGAACAGGCCACAAAAACTTCGGCGGTGTTTCTTTGTGAGTCTGGCGCTTTTACTTGCTAGAGTGCCTGTGATGGTGTCTGTCTGTGCTGTCTCTGTGCTGGTGTGCGTCGGTGTTCCCTCTGTGTGCTGGCGTGTCTGTGTTACCTGTGTGTGCTGCTGTGCCTGTGTTACCTCTGTGTGCTGCTGTGTGACTGTGTTGCCTCTGTGTACTGGTGCATATCTGTGTTGTTTATGTGTGCTGGTGCATGTCTGTGTTGCATGTGTGTGCTCGTGCGTGTCTGTCTGGCCTCTGTGTGCTGGTGCGTGTCTGTGTTGTGTCTGTGTGCTGGTGAGTGCGTGGTGTGATGCTTCTGTGTATGTGGGGTGTGTGTGTGTCAGATGTGCTTTGCTCTGAAGGAGAGCCAGACAGCAAGTAAGGATGAGCAAAGCAAGCATTAGCATCAGGCACGGACTGGCTATAGCGGGCATCGGGCAATCCCCCGGTGCGCCGCAAGGTTGAGGGCCATTTTTGAGCTCCTGGGGGCCGATTTTGTTACAGGGCCGTTTTTGCAACTTAGCTGCAAAATCGGCCCTGCAACAAAATCGCCCTAAAACCGGCCCTAGCAAAGCGCTCGGCGGCACCTCCAAACCCCCGTGCGGGAGGGGTGCCGGCCGAGCACTTTGCCAGGGCCGGTTTTGGTTCCCAGTCCGGCCCTGATTAGCATAGCCAATAGGTCTAGAGGCAACAGATATCCCTTTGGCTTTGCCAATGCTTGCTTTTTTGTATCATAGTTTTGGCAAAACTTTGTTGTTGGAGAAGCTGCTATGCCATCTTCAATCTGCAAAAAAAACTGTCTGAAAGCAAAAATATTTTATATGTTATATTAAATGTTCCATAGTAATCCTGGGCACCTGAGGGAACTATTTTGTGTGCAGCTGTGCTCCTTGTGAAAGGGCAGAATGCCATCACTCAGAGTAAAGATAGCCAATGACTGAAGGAGATGACCCACTGCTGTGTGCTGTTCTGAGTGGAAGAAAAATGTGAGTGACACCATAACAGACCAATGGATGAAAAGGGCTGGCTGAAAGTCCCATACATAAATCACTAATACAACTCAAGTGAAACAAAAAAATGTTAGTTAAAAGCCCCTGTATGTAAGTATATTACACATAATTTCAGTAAAATCAAAGGGTCTTAGCACACAGCAGCAGAGCACTCTACTTACTCTCAGTGACAGAGAGGATTTAGCGTGAAAGCAGCACAGGCTGACTGACTCATTGAAGGAAAACGCTATTTATTGTGTTCAAATCTTATTTCTTGGAACACGTCCTGGCTATTGGTGAATGCAAGCCTCCTTTATCGCAGGACAGTTACGACCACACACTGCACGTTTAACACCTTGGAGCACAGTGTCACTCAAGGGGTGTGAGTTTCATTTCTGATGAACGTGTACGTCTCCCTTTTTGCACGCCTCCCTCGTTTGATGCTAGGCCCACAACTCACGGTCACTCTTTTAACGAGAGTTCCACACCTGAGTTCGATGGCCAGGAGCACAATGTGAGTCACTGGGTGCGCCTGGCCTCTGTCTCACAGATGTCAGCTCCACACCTTGTTTTACAGCTTCTGTTACTTGGCCTCACTCAATGGAGTACAGTCTCACTCATTGGGTGTGAGTCTCACTCATTGGGTGTGAGTCTCACTCACTGGGTGTGAATCTCACTTCTTGGAGCATTCTCCATCTTTGATAGTGTCAAAGATCTCACTGGCTTTAACAAACTTCTACATTATGGTTTTTGGTCCAAAACTCCTTGAATTTCACTTCTGTGGACTCTTGGCACTAAGATCTTTGCTAGGACCTTGCCGAAGACATGGGTCGCCAATGGTTTAACTGTGAAATGGGGAGGAGTCAAAAGCTTCAAAAAGAACTTCTACGTGGAACGCTCAACCTAAAAAGGTAGGAGTCCTTATGAGAAATTATAGGCAATCACACCTTCAACCTATGCCATGCTTCCTGGTTTATAACTGATTACAGAGAGACACAGGGGGTAAGAATGAAAAGAGATGTGGCCTCAAGCCAAAGTTGTCAACTTTGGAACTGGGGAACCAGGTTCGAGTCTCGACTTCGCTTAACATCCCTTGATTCTGGGCAAATCACTTAATCTCCCAGTGCCTAAAAAAAAAATCTGCCCATTTGTAATGTAATCTGGTTCTCATGTAAAGCATTCGTAGGCAGCTTATATATAAAACAGCAACAACAAAAAAGACGACGGAAGAATAATGGGGTGGTGGCATACCAGAGAGTGGGCGAAGAACCGCCGATACAATACAATTGATCTCGCGTGCAGGAAGGGGCGGGACCCTCTATGCAGATGACGGAACCTGGAGTGGGACAATCTTAAGGAGGAAGAATGAGGAAAGAATAAAAACAACCTGTGACCACTGACACAATATTGTGGCTGTGATGTGCAGGAAGAGGCAGGGACAACCTACGCGTAGAAGAGAAGAGGAGGGGGCGGCGGTTGCACGCATGAAATAACTTGCAACCGCAGACAAATAAAGGCCTCTGAGATCAAAATAAAAAGATGCTTGGCAGACAAGGAGGCAGACATGGATATGGACTGTAGCAGCAAAATAGGAGGCTCAGACTGAGAAACAAAAGTCAGGAGTCACTGGCATAACACAGGCCCCCGCAGTGCTGGAAGCCCCCAAGCTGCAGGGGGCCCCCGCAGCACAGTACTCTGGCCTTAGAGCTCCTGATTAAATCCAGAGCAGGGGACCCTCCATGTACCTCGCAGGGGGCCCCCTCAAGTTTCATAACGCCACTGTTAGGAGTGGCACCCTGGCTGTAGCCGCTTTATCCAGGGCCACTGGAATTATGTGGCAGGGAATTACCAAATAATGCAGCAGGTTTGACTAAATTATGCTCAAGAAAAGGCCAATTATGCAGTGTAATGATGCGCATTTAGTGCTAGTATCACCTCCTTCATTTGGAATTTTCAACATTAACACTGTCTGGGCAAAGGTTTCACGTCATTAGTATCACTTTGACCCCCAATACAGAAATAAGAAAGACAATGGTGACCGCCTGACCTGCGAAGGGCCTTCCACGGTGCTGCAGCACATGTCACCACGCTTTTAGTAACTTTTGATCCATTTGGGAGGTTGTTGGGGAACATAGGAAGCGGGCCCCCCATGGGAGCAGTGACAGTAAGGCAAAAAGGGGAAACAACCTTTACAACGTAACTTTTACAACGCACTACCATTACAACAAAACTTTTACAACGCAACATCCATTACAACGCATGCAATTACAACGCAACCATTACAACACATGACACTACAACGCACACCACTATACCGCATGTCATTACAACGCATACCATTACAACGCATAACATTACCATCCAACACTTACCCTACTGTTGCACCCCCTGGAGTTAGAATAGTAATTTTAACCCCTACACTATCCAACACTTACCCTACTGTGGCACCCCCTGGAGTTAGAATAGTATTTTTTACCCCTACACTATCCAATACTTACCAAACATGCAATGTAATGTTATGCGTTGTAATGGTATGCGTTGTAAAGGTATTATGCGTTGTAATGGAATGCGTTGTAAATGTAGTTTTTAAAATTTCATTGTAATGGCATGCGTTGTAATGGATGTTGCGTTGTAAAAAATGCGTTGTAAAGGTATGCGTTGTAAAAGTGTGCGTTGTAACGTCATACATCCGGCAAAAAGTGTTTGCCTCAATCAAGCCTGACTTTAAGATGTACAAGCAGGTCTGCTCTGGGCTTGTTGTAGAGATACATCTCATCTGCCAGAAGTGTGGCCAATAAAACATGAATATTTGGAAGAAAGCTAGTAATTAATAGAGATTCATACATTTATTTCAAAGGTGCAAAAGACAAATTCCATGTTATTTCCACAGTACTACAGTGCAAGTGACTTGGGAAAACAATGCTTAATGCCTCTCAGATTTCATTATAAGAGAAACAAACTAGGGACATATTTACAACGGCTACGGTATTTTTTTAATTTGGATATGTATTGATATTTTTGGTGTGAAGTCGTAAACATTGTATTTGCTGTGTGAGTTTGGTTTGCATGTCAAATATGCCCGCTGTGGTTTGAGGAGCTGACTAGAACTGGGTAATATTTGGGATTTTTTGGTTTTAGTTCTTAACCATAGGAAAACTTCAATTCGTGTTTTATAATTGGTTTATAAGGATTTTTATGAGGTTATTTTAAACATAAGTGAATGTATTAAAATCAGAAGAAAAGTTACTCTCGCAAAAAAAAAAAAAAATTTGAAATTTTGGGGTGGTTTGATGATGTGTCGCATATCTGGAATAAACCCCCTGCTGCACCGAGGCTCATAGGCTGATGAAGCGGCAGTAGTCCGCTTTGAAAATAATAATAATTATTAATATTATGGTTTGAGGAGCTAAGATTTGAGGAACTCATACTGGAGTCTATGATCCTAACACTTTCCTTTGGACTCTTGATTCCTCCAATGGATGCTCAAATGCTGCTAAAAAAATGCGTCTTTAAAAAAAAAAAGTTTTTTACGGACGGTCCCGTTGGGGCTCTCCCATGAGGGCATGGGGTGAGGGTATGCAGCCTGATGCCCAAATACCCTGTTTTTGCCAATACGGTACTCTGTGCACAGTGTGACGAAACGGCGGCGATATCACAATTTGTTGGTCACGACCAGCCAATCACAGCACTCGGTTTCTAGGATTGTATTTGGAAATTTAAATCCGAAATATATGAGGGGTAAAAAAATTGCTCATCCAGTGGCATCTGTTTATTTATTTTAATGGATTTTGGAATCCATTGGGGATCCTGAAATTCACAGAAGAACCGCAAATTAACAGTTGAGATATTGTTATGAATTAACCCTTTCAAGCCACTTGACATCTTTTTGCATTACAAATATTTTGAAAACTACTCAGTGTATTTAGACCGAGCTAAACAACACCTTTGAGAAAAGTTCTAGTTTTATTCAAAATGTGATGTGATTTAATTCAGCAGATTTATTGTAGCGGACACCAAAGTTTCCTACAGAAGTGAAAATTGAAAATTCTTATTGTCTGTCCCTCTCCCTATCTAGTTTCTTCCCAAGTCTATCTACACAAAACCTGACCTGCAGAAAACTGAGCTACTAAATCTATTTGATTGGAAAGTTTCCAGCAAATTCATCAAACATCTCCAAATTTAAAAGCAAAGAAACAATTACCATAGCTACACACTGACTTTTCCCAGGATAAGAATGTGTGCGCTTTGGTAAACACTGGAATACACAATTACATTGTGAACGTGTAGGTCTTTCTGTGTTATGCGTTGCAATGCTATTTCTGCAACTCCCAACCACACAAGTGTTATGCAAATGTTTTCTCTTGTTTGCATTTTTGGGGGAAAAAATCAAATATCTAACGAACAGAGGTAAACCCCCCTTGGAACAGATTCTCTATTGAAGAACAATTAAAGTCGTTAACTGCGTCTCTTTGCAGTTATGTAGAAGGGTGTAAATTGTATGTTCTCTGCATTTGCTTTGTCCGTTTAGCTAAAATACTTTGAAAATGCACCCACATTGATAAGTTTGAGGACTTCAGCCTATGTTTATTATTAAACAACAGTTGTCCTCCATTTGCACTTTACGTGAGCGAGGATGCTGTGATTGTGTAACTCTACTTTTTGTGGTCTGTAGTGACTTAGGGAGGGCTGCCGGAGTAGGGACTTGGTCCCTCTGTGGCATGAAGTGTGCATGTGGTGCGTGGTGTGAACAAACATAACCAAAGGTGTAGGGTCAACACCTCGGTGAAGCCCACTTACACCACTAACCACACGCACCACAATCCGGTCCAATTTACACCTCATGTCAACGTCCTTAGAATTTTTCTAACTCTGGCGAAACTCATCTCTTTTACCATTTGGAACCACCAGACATAAAAGATGTATGCACCAGTACTTAGGGCCATACCACATTCATTCTCACGCATGGGGCGATTGCCTGACTTAAACATGGCTCCTTTTGATTTTCGGCCCTCTAGTCCCAGTGAGATAAAAACAGAATTACGCACAATCGGCAGCTTGCAAACATCACTCTACACCGGGGTCGTCATTATTGTACCATGTTGTATATTATCCAGAATAATTTGTTTATAATAAGATAGAAATATTTAAAAGTAAGCTTCTCACTGTTGAAAACCAATTATACAAAAAAATAGTGTGATAACAAAATTCGTTGGTAAGAGATCATTGTTGCAAATTATGGATTGTATCATAATCTGACACAAAATCTCTTTCCACTGATTTTGGGTCTCGATTACAAGGTAATATCTTGGTTTTCATCATCACCATCTTCTCAGGCAGTGAAGCACCGTCTAAGCATACGTCACGTGATAACAATCTTAACAAAGTCAACGCAATCGATCACAATGTCGTAGAGAGACGGAAAAAGTAGGAAAAGTTATGTTTTGATGTGTCTGTAATGACCTAGGGCAAGGTGGTCATCCTAGGTGTAGTAGTCTTCCACTGGTAGGCTGATATATTTTGGCACTGTAGGGTCTTAGATATTGAAAAACATCAAAGTACAAACAGTAATGTCTGTTCGGGACAGCTGCGAAGTAGGCTGCAGTGTTTACAAATCTGGGGCAACGGGAGCGGGCACTCAGTATTACTTCATGGCACTACTTGCACCCCACAACCCAAGTAGCTCAACATTTTGCAGGAAATGTGTGCATATTCAAACATTTGTTACTACAAATACATTGTGTAGGAAATTTCCTCGACTTTGACTGACAGTTTTACACAGAAAATCTGCAGGAATTCGTAATCAACTAAGAGAGTCAATTCTAAATGGAAATTCGGAAGAAATGTGTATTTGCTCATCGGGGTAATTCCACATGAAAACTTTGTGTGACATTTTCATCAATCTAAGGAGAAACTGATGGAAATAGCAATATTTTCAGAGAGTCAATTGTACAATTACATGCTGCAAGAAATGTTTATCAAACGTATCAGCTAATCTTATAATCTGGCCAAAACTCTCAATTTGAAGAGCTAGATCTCTGCTTAAAATTTACAGTGGATCTTTTTCCAGTCACAGAGATAATTCTACAGACATTCTGACCGTGATCTTTAAGTCTTCGAGTAGCCAATTCGAAAAACATACACTCATTGAAAATCTTTATCAAAAATTCTACACACATTCGCAAGCTGTTTACATAAGATTTCCATAACCAGAGCCCCAAGGAAACAGCCGGCAGGTTTTGGACTTCACTCAATGTACGTAGCCATGAGCTCAATAAGCCGGGGTTCGTAGCAAGAATTTCCGCAATTGTCGCGTATAAGAATGTGGTCTGCCCACGTATTTCAGTGGAGGTCAGCACCAGTGTTGATCGAGAACTCCGCCAGAATTTATGTTCACTCTCACGACGTTCTACAAAAATTCTTTATCCGTACTTCTTTATTCATGTATCTTACATTTTTGTATCATGGGATCAGGAGATTCATCGCTCTTTCGTAAAATAGCATAACTACGACTCATATTTGAAATGCAAGTGTGCCAAGAGTAAGAAACAAAGCGTCTTTTCTCGGTGTCTTTGAAGTATGCCTCTTGCATATATATCTCCGTGTTCCTCCTGCACACACTCCAAGTTTGCTTTGGCATCTTTTCAAGCCAAACCAAATGCAAGTTGCACAGCGACAAACTGAAAGAGTTCTCTGAAGCGGGGGAAGTATTTAAATGAGACACCTTGTTTTCAGGGGTGTGTGCAGATCATGGGGATCCACAGTGCGGGGGGAAGGTTTTGGAGGGAACACACCCAGGGGTTGATCTGGCAGCCATTTTCTCTCGCTCCCACATCCCATTGATTTTCTCGCTTGAGGGCGGCCATTTTGTGATCAGAGTATTTGACGAGTTAGGATTACGACACATGTCCAAATGCTTCTCTCCTTCTTAAAGGCTTGACAGTGGGGAGCTTTGGGGTGATAAACAGTTTTGCTGTGTTAAAACAAGCCGTGTACACATTTTTGTATCTGCCGCCATAGCCTCAGCCATTCTATTTTCCTTTTTGTGCCTGGATCGCCCACGAGAAAGAGTTAACGGCAACATGCGCATCTGTGCCAACTTGCTGTGCTATCCCTGGCAGGCGTGGGCACTATGTCTGCCAAGCCTCTCTGGAATGTTAACGGCTGGCAAAAAGACAACTCACCTTAAATGAATCAAAAAAACTGAAGGAGAAAAAGCAGAGGAGAGTGGGTTTGATGTATTTAAAATTGTAAAAGGAACCTTCCTGCGTTTGGGGGTGTTTTTGAGAAAAGCAGCCATTAATATTTTTTCCGACTCACGACTGAGAAAAGCAGAGAGAAAAAGCCACGCAGCCAGAAACTGAGGCAAGCAGACTTTATAAATAACTCGTTGTTTACTTTTTCATTGAGTTCTTGGCTGCAGGGAGAGTTGGACGGCTCAGTGCTGGCAGCCATTTCAGGACTGGAGTGGGAGAAGAAGAAAAAAAAACCAGTTCCGCCCTCTTGGCAGCCATCTTAGGCATGGTTGGGATCGCTAGGGGAGTGTGGCGCGGCACTGCACGGTCTTGTGCCAGGGGGCACATTTGCCAAGGCATGAACCGGGGCGGAGGTGGAGGAGGAAGAGAAGGGATTTTCTCTTCCACCAGTTCATTGGCTGACAAACTTGTTTGAAAATGACACAACAGACGACAGCCAAAAAATGAGTTCTGGCTCGTGCAGATTTTCCGCTTCTACAAAACATCCCTTAACGGAAATCACAGGGAAGTGCCGTTATAGAGGAAATATTCGGGAAATAAATCACAATTTATTGTTTTTCATGCAGTGCAAATAACTCTACAGGTGACTGCAAATAGAATTGCTTGCACAAATTCTATGCACTGTGATGAAAAAATAACAATGCATTCCAATACTTGTCTTCAAAGTTCAGCATGAGGCCAGCTTGGGCATGTCCATCGACAGGCTGACCAGTAACCCAATCAGGTTGATTCCTAATAGGCCGAGCTGCACTAAATGCTTCCTGGACAGTCGGCCGCCATATTTGAGACAGTTCCCAGTAGTTTTAGGACTGTTCACTGTAGGGTTTCACATTTCTACTTATTAGCATCTATAAAGGCACAAAAGTATTCCTGTGTTTAGGAGGACACATTTTGTGTTGCAGCTCTTTGCCTTTTCTTCTAAGCCAATCCTGACACTCACAGGCACATCTCAGAGTCAGTACCGAAGAAACCAGGATCTATTATATATAAAACCTTCGTTACTAACTCTCCACCGGGGTGGAACTGACCGTTCTGTCACCCTGGCATTTTCCCAGTGGGTTCCAGGCTAGGGAGCTGCTTTCTGAACCAGAAGGGCGGCCAAAAGGCTCATTTTGGTTTCCAATCTGGCCTTGCTCTCCACACAACTTACGCCAACACAGAAGTCAATTGGCGACTGCCCTCGGTTGTACTGACGATTTGCAGTGCAACTAAGCAACAGTATAGCTCTTCGATAAGTAGCAGCACCCCTCCCCCCCCCCAGCGCCTTGAGACCCTAACTGGTATGTAGTGTGCTTTATAAGTGTCTTGATTGATTGATTGATTGATTATAGCCCAGGAAGAGAACAATTTGCTCAGGTCCCGGGAAATTTAATATAAAATGCTATGCAGAATTTATTATACTCAATAACAGATTGTGAAATTTGTTAGAAAGAATAACGACATATGTTTGAGTCGTCGAACTCAAAGAGGTATTTTTTTCCACAGTTGCAGGGATTTTGAATATGATGATTAAATTTAAGGTAGTCGTGATATCTCTGTGTGGCAAGATGATGACGCTTGAGTTTTGCTTCGACCTGGACACACTGGGGCACGCCAAGCGAGCATGGAATGGGGGTTGGTATTGGCACATATGGACATTCCTAGGATATAGGAATTAGCAACACAACTACTTTGACTCTTTGTGCTCCAATATGGGCTGGCCTATGCAGCAGAAAAGATGGTATAGGCTGGTTGGGGAGGCCCTTAAAGGTTTGTTAGGTGAACAAACTGTTCCAGACTAGGCTGATCGATCAAAAAACATGTCTGTAACAGATCACAATTTAATAATTTACGGTATTGCTTTTAAAAGAAGCCACGCGTTTTAGTGAGCTGTGAAGAGTTGACACAGATCACACAGCTTGTAGTGCACATGGCCATTAATATGGTTCCTTTTAGTGTCGGTCTTGTGGTGTCTTAATGGTTGTACAAGTATATTAAAACAATAGTTCTAAAACATAAGCACAATTCATTTAGATAATAGTGCTACCTATTTAGCCCTTGACAAGAGGCAATGGTATGGAGTTTTGTATATGAATAGCCAACCCAATGCATCATGACAGGACATTTCACTAGGATTCCAGATATTTTTCTGAAAACACCCACAGTAAGGCAAACAACAAGCGGCTTTCTAAACCCTCTGCTTCCCCAGTAAAACAAGTGGCAACTGGATGCCAAATAATATACAAAGAATCCAGTAACGGCTGCTGCCAATCTGATTTGGGGGGCTGCGTGGGTAAAAAATAATTTTAAAAATACACACTTTATCTTCCGCTGCCGGCCACCGGGATCTTCTGCTCCCTTGCCATGCCTCGCTGCTCCCGGCACTACAATCCCCAGTAGCCCAGACTTCCCACGCAATCCCAGTGCTTCTCTCACGCAATTACTCCCAGCATGAGAGAGCGCTGGGATTGGGCGGAGCAGTTCTGCTGATATCGCAGAGGAACACCCTGGAGATATCAAAGTGCGCATGTCGGTTTGGCTGTCCTAAGACGGTCGGCCAAACCGACATTCACACTTTCAGGGCCTACAACTGCTCCCCCTCCCTCCCCCACTGCTGATGCTGAGATATGGCCCCGCCCCAGACTGGAAGTGAAAAAAATTTGTTTTATTGTCATTTTTTTTTTTCTGTTTGCGGCATTTCATCCATTGGGAGACGCTCCTCTGCTATAGTGGAGGAGTCACCCCCGAAAGAATCTTCAACTGCTGGGCAGGCTAGGCCTTGTCTAAATGATCTTTAAGTAAGCCCAATTTTCACATAAATCTTGTTTTTTTTTAATTTTTATGCTTTTTGCATCATTTTTTCAACTAGAATACTGGTTCCAGCAGAAAATGTCACTCAGATAGGCAACCCTTACATTGGGGCGTATTTTGCATGATAATTGCACCCAATGGCTACTCCACATACCGTTTTCAAGAAGACAACTGCCCAGTGCATTGGACACATGTCTCTTATGACTTTATATTCAGTCCATTCAACCAGACAGCTTATGTTATGTGTGTACGTCAGAGCAAACTTGGCGTGTAGACTTCACCAAGCTACCTCCTAAAGCGTAATTTGGTGATACGCACATTTTTTGTAAAAAATTGCATGCACCACACTTGGAGAAAAAAGACACACATTTTACCCACCCTAAAATAGACTCTTCTATCAAGCAAAACAGCAAAACTCTGTGTAACTCACTACACACTCCATTTCTAGGTCTCGCACGATCACTGCTGGCTTAACTAGGCCTCACACAATCAATGCTGGCTTAACTTGGCCTCGCACAATCAATGATGGCTTAACTAGGCCTCGCACAATCAATGCTGGCTTCAATAGGCCTCGTACAATCATTGTTGGCTTCACTAGGCCTCGCACAATCACTGCTGGCATCACAAGGTCTAGTACAATCATTGGTGGCTTTATTAGGCATTGCACAGTCACTGCCGGCATCACTAGGCTTTCGCATAATCACTGCTGGCTTCACTATGCCTCGTACAATCAATGCTGGCTTCACTAGGCCTCGCGCAATCAATGTTGGCTTCACTAGGCCTTTGCACAGTCACTGCTGTCTTCACTAGGCCTTTGGACAATCACTGCTGGTATCACTAGGCCTTGCGTAATCACTGCTGGCTTCACTAGGCCTCGTGCAATGATTGGTGGCTTCATTGGACATCGCACAGTCACTTCTGGCTTCACTAGGCCTCGCACAATCACTGCTGGTGTCACTAGGTCTCGCACAATCAATGCTTGCTTCACTAGGCCTCCCACAATCACTGTTGGCTTTGCTAGGTCTCGCACAATCAATGCTTGCTTCACTAGGCCTCGCACAATCACTGCTGGTGTCACTAGGCCTCGCACAATCAATGCTTGCTTCACTAGGCCTCCCACAATCACTGTTGGCTTTGCTAGGCCTCGCACAATCAATGCTTGCTTCACTAGGCCTTGCACAATCATTGCAGGTATCACTAGGCCTCGCACAATCAATGCTTGCTTCACTAGGCCTTGCACAATCATTGCAGGTATCACTAGGCCTTGCACAATCATTGCAGGTATCACTAGGCCTCGCACAATCAATGCTGGCTTTACTAGGCCTCGCACAATCACTGCTGCACTTTGCTGCACGTGAACGAGCTTGTGCAAAACACAGCTGAAGATCAAAGGCTGCTCCTTTAAGTTATTACACAAAATAATAATCTTGTGAAAATGTTGCGCTTTCACGGATCTTTCCAAGCAGAATGGGGTAAATATGTGTGATCAAATCTTCGTTAACAGGTATTAAAAAAAGACCATGCCCTGGAACATGAAAGATGGAGCAGTCTAAAAGCAGGGTAGCATGTCAGCTGTAACATGGACCAATCGCCATGCAGCTAAAGATGCACCAATCATCACCTCTCTCTTGCCGGCGTCATAAGGAGGCTCGCTGGCCAAGCTCGAGCTCCTCACTACACTGCATAGGCCAGGACGGAGGTTACAGAATGTCATATCACAGAGTGGACGCCTCTCGCTTGCAAGAAGAGCCAAAGAAGGGCCACTTAACAGCGCTGCACAGACAGGAAGCGCTCATCGCAAGCCAGACTTCCCTCCTCGCCGTCCAGGCCTGGGCTGTCCTCCCACGGTCACACGGTGTGACGGCGGCGGGGACCTCCTGGAGTCTGGCCCGGAGACGGGCCCTCCGGCTCCAACACGCCGTGTGCCAAGGGAGAGGAGCGGGGAGTGCGCCCAGGCTCCCCGGCCAAGGCACGCGGCTGCTGGCCTCCCCTCCGGCCTGGAGGAGGGCCCGAGAGTGCAGGAGCGGTGGAGGCCACAGAGGCCGGGAAGACAGAGCCGGAAACACCCGAGGGCCGGAGACCTGGGCCAGATACGAGAGGGAGGACCGGAGGATAAGAGAGCTGGGCCAGAGACAAGAGCGCTGGGCTAGAAGATAAGAGAGATAGACCAGAAACAAGAGCGCTAGGCCAGAAACAAGAGCGCTGGGCCAGAAACAAGACCGCTAGGCCAGAAACAAGAGCGCTGGGCCAGAAACAAGAGCACTGGGCTAGAAGATAAGAGAGCTAGACCAGAAACAAGAGCGCTGGGCCAGGAGATAAGAGAGCTAGACCAGAAACAAGAGTGCTAGGCCAGAAACAAGAGCGCTGGGCCAGGAGATAAGAGAGCTGGGGCAGAAACAAGAGTTCTAGGCCAGAAACAAGAGAGCTAGGCCAGAAACAAGAGAGCTAGGCCAGAAACAAGAGCACTGGGCTAGAAGATAAGAGAGCTAGACCAGAAACAAGAGAGCTACGCCAGAAACAAGAGCACTGGGCTAGAAGATAAGAGAGCTAGACCAGAAACAAGAGCACTGGGCTAAAAGATATGATAGCTGGGTTAGAAAATAAGAGAGCTGGAGCTGAACCAGAAACAAGAGCGCTGGGCCAGGAGATAGGAGAGCTGGACCAGAAACAAGAGCGCTGGGCCAGGAGATAAGAGAGCTAGACCAGAAACAAGAGTGCTAAGCCAGAAGATAAGAGAGCTAGACCAGAAACAAGAGCACTGGGCTAGAAGATAAGAGAGCTAGACCAGAAACTAGAGCGCTAGGCCAGAAACAAGAGCACTGGGCTAGAAGATAAGATAGCTAGACCAGAAACAAGAGCGCTAAGCCAGAAGATAAGAGCGCTAGACCAGAAACAAGAGCACTGAGCTAGAAGATAAGAGAGCTAGACCAGAAACTAGAGCGCTAGGCCAGAAGATGAGAGAGCTAGACCAGAAACAAGAGCACTGGGCTAGAAGATAAGATAGCTGGGATAGAAGATAAGAGAGCTGGACCAGAAACAAGAGCGCTGGGCCAGGAGATAGGAGACCTGGGCCAGAAGCAAGAGCGCTGGGCCAGGAGATAAGAGAGCTAGACCAGAAACAAAAGCGCTAGGCCAGAAGATATGAGAGCTGGACCAGAAACAAGAGCGCTGAGCCAGGTGATAAGAGAGCTGGGCCAGAAAAAAGAGCACTCTAGATAAGAGAGACAGACCAAAAACAAGAGCGCTACGGCAGGAGATAAGAGAGCTATACCAGAAACAAGAGCGCTATGGCCGAAGATAAGAGACCTGTGCCAGAAACAAGAGCGATGGGCCTGGAAATAAGCGAGCCAGTAACATGAGTGCTACAGCAGAAGATAAGAGATAGACCAGAAACAAGCGCTATGGCAGAAGATAAGAGAGCTATACCAGAAACGAGCACTATGGCAGAAGATAAGAGCTAGACCAGAAACAAGAGCGCTAAAGCAGAAGATAAGAGAGCTAGACCAGAAACAAGAGTGCTAGGCCAGTAGATAAGAGATCTAGACCAGAAATAAGAGAGGTGGGCCTGGAAATAAGCGAGCTAGACCAGAAACATGAGTGCTACGGCAGAAGATAAGAGATAGACCAGAAACAAGAGTGCAAGTCCAAGAGATAAGATAGATAGAACAGTAATAATAGCGCTATGGCAAAAGATAAGAGAGCTAGACCAGAACCAAGAGCACTGGGCCAAAAGATACAAGAGCTAGACCAGAAACAAGAACGCTAGGCCAGGAGATAAGAGAGCTAGACCAGAAATAAGAGCGCTATGGCAGTAGATAAGAGATAGACCAGAAACAAGGGCGCTATGGCGGAAGATATAGACCAGAAACAAGAGTGCTGGGCCAGGAGATAAGAGAGATAGAACAGAAATAAGAGCGCTATGGCAAAAGATAAGAGAGCTATACCAGAAATGAGCGCTATGGCAGAAGATAAGAGAGATAGACAAGAAACAAGAGCACTGGGCCAAAAGATACAAGCGCTAGACCAGAAACATGAGTGCTAGGCCAGAGATAAGAGCGCTAGAATGGAAACATGAGTGCTGGCACTGAAGGAAAGAGAGCTGGAGCAGAGAATACAAGAGCTGGGCTAGATTATCTGAAAGTTGGACCACAAGACAAGAGAGCTGGACCAACAGACAAGAGAGCTGGGACAGTAGACAGAAGATCAGAGCCAGAAAACTAGATAGTTGTGCCTGAAGACAAGAAATCCGTACCAGAAGACAGGGAAGTTAGCCCAAAATACAAAAGAAAAATGCCAGAAGATAGGTAATCAGGGCCAGACGATAAGAGATCTAGACAAGAAACAAGAGAGGTGTCACAGATGGAAAGAGAGCTGGGCTAGAAGATCTGAGAGCTGGGGCAAAAGATAAGACAGCTGGGAAAAAAGACATGAGAGCTGGGCCAGAAGGTAGGTAAATTGACCACAAAACAGGAAAGCTGCCCTAAAAAGAAAGAAGAGATGACAAGCAAAAAAACAGTTCCAGAAGCTGGCTCAAATGAGAGGAGCATAGTGCTTGCCAAAAGATAGAAACTTGGCAAACAGGGAGAAGCGGGCTAGGAGCCCAGGAATATGGGTGCTAGACACAAAAAAACAGAAAGTAGCTACGAAGATCAAAGGTGAGTAAAAGGAAAGGAGAAGAAGAACCGACCAAAAAGGCAGAGGCCTCAAAAAAGAACACAGGACCGAAAAGATATCTACAGATAACAACAAAGATGTCATCAAATATAGCCTAGCCATAAAGATGGGAAAAGGAAATCGGATCAAAAAGAGAAAAAAAAGCTGCTTAGTGTTCAGAGTAAGCAGTAAATAAGGTACTCGTGAGTCTTTGCAAGGAGAATGTGGCCTAGGCAGTCATTTTTAATCTCTTTGGTGAGTGATGTTGCCTCATCCTCGCAGGTGCAACAGTCTTCTGGGAAGTCTATCAATTTTGCGATAGATCAAGATGGCGTCTCTAGATCCCAGCGGAATTCTCTGTTCTAGGGCGGGCCTGGAACCTGCACCATTAGTTCTAGGTTTAGATGCTACATACAAACGGATTGAATAAAGCCACCATGGCCTAACCTTATTAAACTTGTCCATGCCAGAAGAATATTGGATCACATTGTTTTTGAATGAAGCAACTGGATATCTTCCCATCTGTTCAATGAACGTTTCACAAATTCTAGGAAAAAGAACTATTTGACAGGCAAAACGAGTGCCAACGTGAGAATTTTTTTTAAATGTATACTAAGCAACAGATAATGCTGGCGCTTGCCTGGAGCATTTTATGAATATGCATTTGGTTAAAAAATCAAAAAGGATATTCATTTTATCGCTATATTGTGTGTGTAATGAGCATAATTTATAGTGACACCTAGCGAAAACGGTTAAATTATGTTTTTGAATACTCAAAATAATAACCGGTTCCTGCCAACACCGAAATAATGTTGGCAGAATGCGTTTCACTTAAAATACCAAGTCCTCAAATGAACTAAAACCGTATTTATGTAGGAGTGGACAGACACCACTGCTGCCCCTTCCTCTTCTCTTTCGTGCCCCCCACCCCCACTCTGTGAGGTGTTTTCCGTGGGTGTCCAGCTGACCCCCTGCAGTGTTGCGCAGCAGGTCCGGCGCGTACCATGAACCCCGTCCCACCCCCTCGGGGAGCCTCGATGGACTCTTCCGGGTGCGCCTCGCGCCAGCAGCGCCGGGGGCGGTGACGCAGCGCAGGTGCCCGCGCGCCTCGAGGGCTCGCGCCGGGGCAGGTGACGCAGCGCAGGTGCCCGCGCGCCTCCAGGGCTCGCGCTGGCAATGATGAACAGAGGCAGGTCCCGGATGTGGCGGGTACTGGCCGTGCTCCCTCGAGCGGTTCCAGGGCCAAGGAGGCCAGGAGGGCCGCGGGGCCCACACCGGGCCGGGGAAGCGCTGCCCTCGGGGGCAGCCAGGGCTTCGGGTTGAGTCCTAGGTAATGACCTTTCGCTAAAGACGCCGCACTGGTCTGTGGTGGGCGACCACACGCCCACCACAGACCGGTGCAGGCCTTGCACCTCTTCACCAGACCTCACGCCCACCACCGACCGGTGCAGGCCTTGCACTTCTTAAAGAGACCTCACACCCACCACAGACCAGCACAACCCTCTTGCTTCTTAACCAGACATCATGCCTACCACAGACCGGTGTTGGCTTATCATTGCTAAATCAAACCAAACGCCAGTGCAGGCCTCTCACTTCCTAACCAGACCTCACGTCTAACACAGACTAGTGCAAGCCTATCACTGCTAAACCAGAAATTACACCCACCAAAGACCAGTGCAGGTCTCTCACTTCTTAACCAGACCTTACACCTACCACAGACCAGTGCAGGCCTCTCACTTCTTAACCAGACCTTACACCCACCACAGACCAGTGCAGGTCTCTCACTTCTTAACCAGACCTCACACCTACCACAGACCAGTGCAGGCCTCTAACGTCCTAACCAGACCTCACACCTACCACAGACCAGTGCACGCCTCTCACTTCTGAAGCAAACCTCACACCTGTCACTGGCACTGCATAATGCAGGTTTCTTACTTTGTAACCAGATCTCATACTTAACTTAGACTTGTGCAGACTTCTCATTACTAAAAAAGACTTGAGAACACAGTTTGCATTGCTATCTAGACTGTATTTGTTTAGTGTGATCGAAGCTTGCACTGATGCTTGGTCTGTTCTCTTCTGTGTGAGGGCAGCTTGCACTTCTGCATCTGCCGTATTAGTTATATGTGAGGGAGCTTGGACTTGTATCTCAGTTATGATTGCTCTGTGTGGGGGAAGCTTGCACTTTTATTTGAGCTGTGATAATTATGTGTGTGGGGGAAGCTCACACTTGTTTGCAGAGTTTTATATAGCACGAACTTGACCCGAATCTGAATCGGGTATCAGAGTGCTTTACATAGCACCAGTTACGTTACATGAGGACACGCATTTATTTTTGTTAGGCATGGGGAGATTAAGTGATTTGCCCAGAATCACAGGATGTTTAGCTACTTTTGCTCTGCGTATGGGGGAAGCTTGCACTTCTATTTGAGCTGTGATTGCTCTGTGTATGGGGGAAGCTTGCACTTCTATTTGGGCCACGATTGCTTTGTGTGTGAGGGAAGCTTCCACTTTTATTTGAGATGTGATTGCACTGCGTGTGGGGGAAGCTTGCACGTCTATCTGAGTTATGATTGATCTGCGTGTGGGGGAAGCTTGCACTTCTATTGAGGGAAGCTTGCACTTCCGTTTGTGCTCTGATTGCTGTGTGCGTGTAAAACATGCACTTCTATTTGAGCTACTGTTGCTATGCGTATGGGGGGACAGCTTGCACTTCTGTGAGTGTTGTGTGTGGGGGAAGCCGCACGTCTATTTGAGCTAATACTGCTCTGTGCATGGGGGAAGCTTGTACTGCTGCTTAGGTTGTTCTGTGTGATAGATGTTTTCACTTGAGCTGCTTCCACTGTCGCACCAGATGTGCCAGGACACCTTAGGCGTTCAGTTGTTTGAACCTGGCCCTGTTCCCGGTGCTAAACACTTAAAAACCACAGACTAGCTCAGAATAGTCACCCCATTTAATAATCGGCATTGTTAAATTCACTCAAAGACCTTTTCATCTAAAAAGGTACCGCCCCCTAAAAACGGCTGCTTCTTAATTGCTTCCAACAATGCTCAATTTTCGAATGCAAGCATTTTTTTCTTTTTAATATTTTTTTTTCAAAATAAACATTTTTCTTTTCGTTACTGGAAAGATCCTTTAACAGCAGATGCAGGGGAATCGAAATCAGATAGCCTCCTGTAATTATAGAGTAATATTTGGCGTTTGATATTAAACGGGACATTTTACTGGCCCAGTGAATGCTTTATATTTTTATTTGTGAATAGTGATACGCACATGAGGGTTTTTAGCACTTATCTTTTGGTTCGCATCTGTTCTGGAGGCTTTTTTGTAGATAGGCTGCTACAAGAATATGGTTTATACATTCATGGCATCTTCTGTTCCATAACAAAAAAAAGTATTTAACTCATAGAGAGTACACAGCCTGTGGGTACACAGGCCCACTACACAAACTCACTCACAGAGAGCACAAGCAGTGCTTGCAGTTATCACAGGCGCAGTGTGAGCAATATCTACACCTGCTCACTACATCATCGACGTAAGCGGACTTGGAGCTAAGAACAGTAAACCATCCTTACCTTGACGACATAGTGGAAGTCGGAATTGTGGATGCAATGGGCCTGATACACAAAGGCAATCTTACACTTTTGTGTAAATGTACTACTTTTCAGTACTCAAAAACTATATGCAGAGTTTTACAACTCTGCGCCCCCTTTACTTATGTGTTCCCCACACCCGAAGACTCCACAATCAGGGCGGGCAACTCCGCACCCATAAGTATAGGGAGTATCAGTGCTTTAAATGGGCCGGTACTGAGTACTGGCACTTTTTTATTTTGAGAGGGAGAGTACCGGCACTTCTCAAGGGAAATGTAGTACTTCTAATTGGAGAGTACCAGCACTTCTTAGAAACAAGCAGGTACTCTAGTACAGAGTACCTTCACTTCTATTTTTCCATTTCAAGCACTGAGGAGTATGGATGGAGTTGTAAAACTCCTCACATAGTTTGTGTTTACCGAAAAGTAGTAAACTGACACAAAAGTGTACGTTTACCTTTGTGAATGGAGTCCAGTATCTTTCCAGGTCGATAAATCGACCGCAGAATATCATGTGAAACGCGGGAAGCACAGAGCCCTGCTCACTTTGAGCACACTGCTCCACTCACAGTGATGCCGTGCCACTCAAAGGGAGCACAGAGCCCCACTCGCCATGAGCACACTGTTTCACACTTACAGGGAAACAGCGCCCATCACTACTAACAGGAAGTAAAGAGTTACACGGACGGAGAATATAGACCACTACTGGTAGAGAATTGTCAATTTCCCTTGCATTGCATGCGGGAAACTCACAAGGGGAAGGCAGTAAGGGCTGTTTGCCACAGGTCCCTCAGATTTAGGGGCCACGTGCTTCTGTTAAAACATGTTTTTAAATGCGCAACAGCTCACCCGGTCCCTCCTGGGTGCAAGTGAAATGTAAATGTAAATCCGTATTTGTAAAGCGCAAACTACTCACCCTTACGGGTCTCAATGCGCTGAGGGCCGTGTTGGAAATTAAGTGAGCTATTGCCCAGAGTCACATGGTGCTGAGCTGCCACCAGAGCCGGGGATTGAACCGTGAACCCTGTGCTTCAAAGTCAGCCACCCTGGCCGCTGCACCACATCTCTTTTCTCAGAGAATACATCTACCTAATTGATAGCTGCTTCTCATAAGAGGACCCCGCAAAAGTTTTCAACCCTGGTCCCTCAAAAGCTTCTGACATGCCTGGTGATGTATCCATCTCTCTCTCTCTCTCTCTCTCTCTGCTCTGGGGATGAGGGCAAGGTGTGCACGCCAACCATGGACAGGTTAGGCCTCGCCATGACGCAATGCCCACCCCCTCGCCAGCAGGCTACTTATGAATATTCATGAGCGCTTCGGATCGATGCTTCTGAAGAGGAGAGCTGGGAGGCCGCACTCCAGACTCAGCAGGGCTCGCCAGGCAGCCAGTTCGGATCAATAACCATCGATCGGGCCCGATCCGACGGCACTACAGGCTCTGATTAACATTGGGAACAGACACTTCCCTCCGCCGATGTCCCACCGCTAAATGTGCGGCGAAGGCTTCGTGCTTACAGACCCCCCCTTACCCATCACTAACCGCGTCTGTGCACGTGATCCGAAGGGGGGGGGGGCAGTATCCGCCTGTGGCACCTCCTGAAATGACGCAGACCTCACCCTGTCTCCACCATCAGCATTTGTTTTAAGCTTGAATTTTTGGTGGATTATTAGCAAGCAACAAGCAAACTATGCCTCCTTCCTGCTCAAACACAAACACCCCCCCCACGCACACCATCCCTCTTTAATAAGGGGGTCATCGACATGTTCAAACCTTCCCTCCCTTCCATCCTTACTTATATTTGACTTAATATAGACAGGATTAATTTAAGGACACTCGGAATTTATGGATGCATTCCATAATCACCTTTTCCACCCTTATCAACTGCAATACCCTAGTCCGCCGGAAGAGGGCGCCATCACACCTGTAGCAGACCCGGATCCCTCTTTATGGCACGTGACACTGATTTGTGCTTGTTTTGGGTCACCTGCCGACCACCCTCCATTTATGAGGGTGATCGCCCCTGTGCCACAGCTCAGGAGTGAACCCCTTTCCCTTCCCCCAGCTCCTGTACCACCACAAGCAGCCTTTCTCAACCTGAAGGTGGTGGTACACACTCCACTGGGCAATATAGAGCAGGGGTGTCCAATCTAGGTGGAGGCGGGACCGCTCCAGATCTCAAAGACAACCACTGGCTATGTAAATGAGCTCCATTAAAATTCATTGTATGCTAATATGGCTACTCTGAATGGCCTACCATGGACCCGGCCAACTCATGACGCACAGTGGACATGGTTTTGTAGTTCACAGGATAAATAAACCAGGTGGGTCTATATGTTCAGCCCCACTGCCCCTCAGATGGTCTGTTCCACCTGCAAGAAGTTCGAAAATATGCAGTCTGGGTGTGCCACTGTTTAATTTGTGGAGAAAAAAAGTACATTCATGCCTAGTGTTTTTTAGGAGCCCATCATCTGTGCTGCTGAAATCCCAAGGCCCCGTAGTCTTGAATCCACCTCATGTCTCTTTCTTCCACCGCCCTACCCTTGTTGTCTCTTTATCTCATGAATACTGAGGCCGCCTAGTCTTGATTTCACCTCATGCCTTTTTCTTCCACCACCCTTCACTTCCTGTTACTTTATCGCATGAATCCCAAGGCTGCCTTATCTTAATTTTCGCCTCATGCCTCTTTCTTCCTCCATCCTACACTTCCTGTCTCTTTATATCATGAACCCTCAGGCTACCTGGTCTTGATTCCACCTCACGCCTCTTTCTTCCACCAGCCTATTCTTCCTGTCTCTTTATCTCATTAATACCGAGGCTGCCTGGTCTTGATTCCACCTCACGCCTCTTTCTTCCACTACCTTAAACTTTCTGTCTCTTTATCTCACTATTATCACAGCTTTCACTTTTATCACTTTCCCCCCCCTGAATTTCTCTTCCTCCTTCTTTCTTCCTTTCCTGCCTTTCTCTCTCTTGCACTCTCAGTGCCGGTGCCCAGCTCCTTTAACAACTGGCACAAATTAAGCACTAGCTCGAGCAATCCGTACCTCGTGTATCTGACTTTTTGGATGGACAGCAGGTTTGAGGAAGCTGACCTTAGGCATAGCTTGGTCAGTAAAGATTGAGTGGATGGGGGGGGATTTGATCTTCAGATTTCCCAACAATCACGCTGGCATATAGTGTGACAAGCAGGTTTCATGAAAGGGGATAAAAGAGCTGTGGAAAGGGAGTCAAAGGTGAATTGGTAGATGTACTAAATGAGGGAAAACAATATTTGGTAAAAATAACCAACATTTGTGAAGACTTTAAAAACAGAGAGGGAGTGTGTGTGCTTTTTTTGTCTGGGTGAGTGTAAAAACTGCAGGAGAAATCCAACAGACACCTCACCATCCCTGACTGAAAGCACCTTTACTCAACTAGTAACCAGTAAATGTACTTATTGGGGGGGTGTAACCCCCCCCCCCCCCCCCCCCCCACATCTCCCCTGTAGCCACGCCCCAGCGTAGGCGTCTGATGGGTTGGTATCCTTAAAATACTGGAGAGTCGGTCTGTGGCTGAAACAGATGTCCTCTGGCTGTCTTCAGTTTGCTGAAGAGAAATATTTTTGGCTGACTCGAGTATAGGGCCATGACCAGACAGTCGCCCTAGCCTGCTGTGCCAGTTCCAGGTGCCAGCTGCACTATCTTGGCAAAAGGCCCCTTTCTGTGTCATTATGGCAGGCATGGACATGGAAAGCAAAATAAACCAAACGTTACTTGTGAACAAAGCACGCTATAAGCTTCTTCCAGCACCTGCTATCGGTATTGGTTAAAGCGCCTAGAGAACCTCTGGGGTACATCTACGTGCTGAAAACATGGATATTTACACAGAAAAGAGAAACTAATTTCTTAAAAAGAGGCCTGCTATCTAAAATCAGGTAAAGTTTATCTGTAGTCAAGAATGTGGAAACATGGGTAGTTTGCCACAGCTGTCCCCTGCAGTGCCCTGGGGAAATTATCCAGAAAATGACTTGTCATAAGAGTGCGCCCTATGACTGTTTGCTGCCCATCCACCGAGGGGCTTTTGGTGAAAATCACATCTTTCATTGTTGTGAAGTCCATGTTCATAGACACCATGGTAGCAAAATAATATCTATTGTTTACAAGGTAAACATTTTTTTTATTTTTACCCACATAAAAATAGATTAGGAGGTACAAATTATTTTTTATTCTTCAATATATCTTTTTTACCCGTAACTTCCAAAAGTAGATAGTAGCACAGTCCAACTTAACCCCTTCGCTGAGGGGGTTAATTCCCCCGCTGTGCTGGGGGGGAGGGGGCGCGCACAGCGCCCGCATGCTCATGACGGGCTCAGCATGTCATGAGGCACGGCACTCCTGTGCTCATGATGAGCTGAGCTCGTCACAGGTGCACCGGTTCCAGTGGAACGCTCAGCACAGCAGGGGAATTATCCCTGCATGCGAACGTTCCACGGCTCATGACGAGCTGCGCTCGTCATGAGCACCGGAGCACCGTGCCTCATGAGGAGCTCAGCTCGTCATGAGCATGCAAAGTGTTAAAAGTCTTTGGGCCTGATTGAGATCTCGGCGGATGAGTTACTCCGTCACAGTGATGATGGACATCCGATCTGCTGAAATATAAATCCCATTATATCCTATAGGATTAGGATACCCATCTGCAAAGATCTACATCAGACCCTATATCCGAAGTCCCTCCTACCCACAGGGTTAAAAAAAAGTGGGGTCTTTAAAATAGAGGTGGCCTATGTAATTAAGGGTGTGGCTTAAACATGTAAACTAAATTTCTGCGATTCCCATAGGTTGCCCTTCAACAGGTATTTTGGTGAATTTAAGAGCTTTTCGCTTAGTGCACCCCGAGATATATATAACACAAAAACTAGCACAATCAGCCAGGACTATTGGTCAGGTCTAAGACCTGGAGGGACCCTGCCAACTTAAAGCCCTCCTTCTACGCTTCCTGCTCCTGGTCCCTAGGCTCAAGAAGATGGTGTTATGTTTTGGGATTTGCCCAGAAGAAATACTTTTTAATCCACTTTTCTTTGACACTTTGCCCTAGGTAAGGTAGAATTCTCACGTCATCCTTCAGTATAGCTCCTCCCTGGTCTGTAGAGGGAGGATTCTATGTCCTAGCACCTCCTGTCAGCTTCTACTTCTAGACTTTCTGTCAGAATCTATTCCCTCTGGTTTTCCATTATCACTACAAGGGCTGATTTAGAATGTGAGTTCTGCCATAAATTGCAAGTTCTGCCCACCGTTCTCTGCATTCCATATAGGAGCTTTCACGACACTCGTGAGGTGTGTATCGGGCAGCGTTGATGCTACGAACATAGTGTTTGATAGGCCACCTGTGTGATTCATCTTCATTTTCCGTACTGCTACCTCCATGGAACACCTCTACGTTACCCGTAGACTATTCAGCTAGATTCATCAAAGTGAAATCGGCTCGCAAAGGGCCAGATTCTGAGAATCTGGCCCTATGCGAGAGCAATTTTTGCATTTGGGATTCATCATCCCAAATGCAAACATCGCAATTAGAGAATTTGCAAATTTGCGTGGAATTGCTTTTAAGGAATCTCTATTTGAGATCCCTTAAATGCAATTCATGAAACATTTAAAAATTGCGAATTCGCAAATTTGTGCCGCTATTTACCGCGAAGTCAAATCTCGTGGTAAATAGCGGAAACTTAGAAAAATGCACTTAAGTGCATTTTTCTGAGTTGTATGTTATACACACACATGTCCCAAGGACATGTGTGTGCATAACACCAGCATCCAATGTCATTTCAGGGGTGCAACAGGGTGTCCATTGGACACCCCTGCACCCTTGAAACCGCAAAATCAAGATGCGAATCGCTAATAGCGATTCGCACATTGATATGTCTTCCCATTCATTCTGTGAGACTTTGGGCCCATAGAAATGAATGGGGAGTTATTCCTTATTTGCGATTAGCAATTAGCTAATCGCAAATAAGGAAGCTGTAGGAATCGCAATAAATTTTGCTATTCCTACATGAATCCCGTTTTGCGAGTCTGTAATAGCGATTCCTTATTATTCGCTATTACAGACTCGCAAAACATGCCGATGATGAATCTGGCTGTATATGTCAAAATATTGATAGCAAAATATCCTCTTGTAAAAATATTGTGTACAAAATATGATTAATTTAAATGCCAGCCTATGGGGTTTAGATTTTCTCTTATTAACTCCGATGGGGCGATATTTTTGAAAGCGATATATGGGGCACAATATTTCTGTCAGATTACCTTTTGAATACAATATTCTTGGGCCACATCACCCAATCCAGTCTTCCATGGAAAACCATGTGTCACTCACTTGAGGGAGATGCTACCAGCCCATCAAGAACCACTTGTAAGGTGTGCTGGAAATGTACCTCCATTTTGAAATGTACATCCTCTGCACCTACATTTGTTTGTGACAATTCTATCATTCTCTGTAGGTACGGCAGGACTATCATTCACTTGGCGGCCACCTTGGTAAACAGAGCACACCTTCTGATTATGCTACAAAGGTCCTTCCTCTGACTGTGTGACAAAGATTATTCCTTCTGATTGTGTGGTAAAGGTCCTTCCATTGATTGTGTGCCAAATGTCCTTCCGCTCTTAGTATGGCAAATATATTCAGTTCTTGCGACGTCAAAAGCTTATGCTTGGGACCATTAAAATGCACAACCATCAGTTAGACCAAAAATGTTGTTTAATCTTTCAAAGAGTTCAGTGACATAGCTTGGTCACCAGGTAGCTACAGGTGTCGCTTCAGCACACAGGGCCTCCTGCCAGCTGATAATGGCATGTGTACCACACCTGTGCCAGCTGGAACGGACCACACGGGCTTTTGTCCCTCTTCACCTGAGGTGACTTCAAAAAACACGTGACGACCGCCATTCTCAACCCTGCATCAGGACACAGACCTCAGATGTCGCTGCAGAGCACGCAGATCTGGAAACTTATAAATACATTTCACCTTGTGAGGAAGGGGCGGACCTCAGAGGGGGCGGGCCTCGTGTCGAGAGCTACCTAAGAGGCACTCTGCCTTCCACCAACCTGCCCTACCCCCTCCCAGAAACACAAAAACAAAAACAAGCAAAGGATCGCTGAGGTTGTCACCAAAATCCTGGGGTGTTTTCACATCCCTTAATGGTCATCGGCTGCTTACGGCCCCTGAAAACAACTTAGAAAGCCACTTTGTGCAGTGGTTTCCAGCCTGTGTTCCCTGCATCTATGTGAGTTCAGCTCCTCACAGGTGATCGTGTGAAGGGAGAAAAATTGTATGACACGCAGTGGCACCGTGTGAGTTGGCAGGTCCGAACATGGAACAAAGTCACATGATGCACACGCATGCGATTCAGGGCCAGACTGGCCGCACCGCGCATTAGGCGTTTCCCTGGGAGGTTGGAAGGGTGGGAGCCAGTTTGCAACGGTAGGGGCCAGTTTTCTGACAGAGTGCAGGTGCTGCAATTTCGGCCCCCAGTAACAAAAACGGCCAGCTTCGAGCCTCCCGGGGTCAAGCAGTGCTTCCCCAGGTGCTGGTCCGAGAAAATTGCCAGGGGTGCTTTGGTTTTCCAGTCCGGCCCTGACATGATATACAATGTCAATAAACGTACTAAAGTAAGTTTTATTTGGGAGCAGTAAAATAAAATGCTTAATCCCATCCTGCAACTATGAGGAACTGGAGATTTTCTGATTCCGAATTTCCTCCCAATTTATTCTAACGACATGTATTTTACGGTAAAGTTTTTGAAAGATAAGTAAAACAAAAAATAGTATTACACAAAGTAGAAAAGAGCAGTTGGAACGGTGTCTTCTAGGGAAATTTGGAGGTGCTTATGAAAAGTTATTAGTGCTGAGGGAGAGTCAAGCACACATGTAGTATTTTAATCTTCTGGTATCAAATCCTACAATTAGACAGACATCCGAGAAACTACAAGACTATCTTATAACCTGAGAGGGGTTGATGAAATTGATGCAATCCCCTTAGAGCAAGAGAAGAGAAAAATCAGAGCAAGAATTTGAAAAGGCCTGCGAAAATGCCAGCGAATGAGACCAAAGGTATTGAGGACAGAGCTGAAGATTAAGAAGACAAGGCAAATGTAGCAGACAAAGAAATTGACAAGTCAAAGGCGCTTTGGAGGCCTTACCTGCCACTCACAGGTAAGCATCTCGGACACCACTACAGACAAGTGTTTTTACTGTTAAGCTCCGGGATCTTACGTCTCCAATCCTGTTCCAATTCAGGAAAGAGTTGAAGACGCACCTCTTTAAAGAACAATCGATCATGACGCACCAACAGTCCACCATCCAACTCGCTCTCTAATCGTTTGTTGGTGTTACACTTGCCTTTGGTTCTCTACATTGCTCCCCTGCCTATTAGCTAGTTTGCTCTATACATATACCATATACATACATTCGTTTTTTTAATAAGGGATAATGACCTCACCGGAGACGAGGGATTTTGTATGGAAGTCCAAAATATTATAGGCGTGTTTCCCCTCTAAGCTTGTCCCATCTCTCTTAAAGGGGAATGAAAATGAAACAGCTTCCCTTCCCCGGGTTTGCATCTCTAACAATCATCAACAATAGGCGTTCCAGAATGTTGCTTTGTTTGATGATGTCAGCTGGGGTTTTGCGAACTAGTGTGACATTTCCCAGAGGGCCCCTTTAAGCACCGAAATAATAGCATTAAGATTATAGTGTGTGAGGATTCTCTTATAATCCCAGGATGAATTAATAGTAAGAAGGCCACTTACAAACTAGTCACAGAAAAGGTGGTAACGCTAGAGACCGAAGAGTCTCAAAGAATGGAGCGGCAGCGGGTGAGCAACCAAAGGCGAAAAAAAGCTGACAGAGTAAACTCAAGACAGTAGAAACGGCATCACTACAGTGCGCGGACAGACAGTAACATAGACATTATCTAGTAGAACAGAACTTTAAATGCAACTTTATTTCATCTCCATAGTATTGTGCACTCGTTGTGGTAGCGATCTGTTCAATTTTCCTCCGTTACTAACTTTAATCCGCCATCTTCTAATTTTCCTGTCTGTCAGCTCTTACATGCTTTTTTCTCTGTTCATCCTTCTGAGCTTCTAGTTAGTCACACTGTTTACTTTTTAATTGTCCTGACTGCTCTGTATGCCTCATTTGTCCATTTTGCCTATTGGCTCTTGTTTGTGCCTATTTTTTATGTTTTCTGCATGTTACTTGAAATTAGCATCTTCAGAATGCTCTGTCTGCCAGTTATTATCTGGCACCGCTTACATTTCCCATTAGTTAGTTCTTACCCCTAACACTTTATATTATCATTTTGTTAGTCCCTTCAGACAGACTTGCTTATTTGCCTTTTGGAATTCATACGGCATTTCCTGGAATTCCTGGCATGTGTTGTTTCCTGTTCTTTTCTACTTTGATAGATCCCTGGTTAGATTTGCCATATTTTACCATTACTGTGTCTTTGTTTTCTCCTGTTATCCATTGGTTCTACAAGTTAGTTGGACCTATGGATATTTATGTAGTAAGTTTTTTGCAGTCTGTTCTGCTCTACTCATCTTGTGGATTTGTTCTTGTCTGACATTCTCTGTTCCTTGCAGGTAGTGCTATTGCCTTTGCTGCCTGTTTCTGCTTTTGTTTCATCTTTTTATTTTCCTACCATTGAATTCTACTATCTTCTATGCTCACTGATGGGTCCACTGTAGGGGTCTGTGTTTGACCTCATGGTCACAGGTTCAAATCCTGACGGGTCCACTCAGCGTTTCATCCTTCTGACGTCAATAAAATGAGTACCATTGAGTTGGGTAACAATAGACATCGGTTAATCAGCCCCAAGATACCCTTCTGGGTGAACATGTGCTTTTTGTTAGGACAATGTACTAGCTTCTACGTTTTCTGACAGACTGATTGGCAAATTTTCAGCTGAAATTCCTACTCATTTTTTTCAATCTGTATTATCTGATATCTTTTACTTTTCCGACCAGTTAGTTCTTGCATGTTGTCTTCTAGTTTGTTAGTTTCTTAGTTACATCTTACATCTTTTACTTTTCCTAGTTCCCTTCTCTTATATGCCACCATCTAAATTTTCTTACAGTTATTTCCTACATTGTCCATCTACTGATTTAATCTTCCAGCACGTGCTCCTAACTGCCAGTGCCCATCTTTAATTGTTCGCTTTTCCTGCTATTTACCCTGTGATATTGCTGTTTCTTTATGTATGACATGTTCATTCCCGGTAGTTTTTACCTGTTATTTTTTTTATATTTCCTGCCATTTATGTATATTGCTATTATCTGACTCCTTCTGTTTCTTATCTTTAAATTCTAATTGTTAGCTTATCATTTCGTAGTCAACTAGTTAAATTTGCTACCTTCTTGCATGTTCTTGACTTCCATAATCTGATATTCCTGTCACTTTGTTCCATTTTTTTATTCCTTCTTTTTTGGTACATGATTCTCCTTTACTTTCCTGTTTGCTCTCACTGGACATTGTTTACTCTCCAGGCGACTGCGTTTTTATCTTACATCTTGCGCTGTTTCAGGATGTTTGCTCAATCTGTTGACTTTTATTTGATGTCACTATGTTTCCATTCTACCTTCTCCCTTTCCACCCCGTTTGTATACTACTCTATATTTTCACCATTATTTTCATCTGATGTTTTGTCTCTCCCTTATTCCTTTGTGTTTTGAAGCAGTGATGAATCTGGTAACACAACAGAATAACTGCCTATCAAGAGGATGATAGTGCAAACCCATTGGTAGCTCTAACTTCACATTCATTGCTACAGAGGATTTGTTTAATAATTTTAAGATTTGTTTTTCACATATTTGATCAATGCTGGATCGATCACCATACAAGACAAAACAAAGTCCAGACCAGAGTTCTATTGTTGAGATGATGCAGTGGATAAGCCCAATTAACAGCAGTTTTTCCTGTTATTTTATTTGCCATTTGTCTCATCAAGAAGGTTTATTGTTCTAGCTGATCTATCATGATAAAAGACTTCTGATATATTACAGCACTAATTTTGCTGTATTTACTGAAGAAATCTCTCTTGAATTTCCACTTCAAGAAATAAATGGCTCTCATAGTCTTCAACACGTATTCTGAGAACCTGAACTTTTCAAACGAAAATTATTTGATCATTGAAAAATCATATGCATCTTTTCTAGTCTTTATTTGAATGCTATTTTCTTTTTTTCCTGCCTGGTAATGTTTATCTTCTATTTTCCTGCTTTTAACAAAATTCTGCTTCAACTTATCCAGTATTATTTTAATGTCCTGTTTGGTCTGTTTTCTCTAATATTTTCTGCTCTACCTTTTTGCTTTCTTCTACTTTGCACCCATGCAATTTTTTACTGACTTCTTACTTCATGTCATATTTACTTTTATTTTATCAATTTTGTGCACCCAATTTTAATCTTGTATTCTTTTCGTGCAATCACTCAATGTTTGTTTTCTTCTTCCATGTCTCCTTTCCTATGATCATGACTGTTATTTGAGTTTCAATACATACTGTGTATTAAAGTTTGTTCATTTTACACTCTGGCCTTTTTAATTTTTTAATAACATGTTGTCATGGTGCTTTACATACATTATCATATACTACTTAGTCTCTGAAAGGAGTTTGTGAGCATAGTTATACATGATACGTTCATAGACAAACATTCTATACAGTTTTTTAAATATAATGTCATTAAGTAACTAGAAAGAGATAACTAGGTAGTGTAATGCTATATCCTTTTTTGGGTTTCTTTTTACATAATACTACTTTAACTGCATTAGTTTATGTCGATCCCTTCGGTTCCTACATACTTTTTAAATCTGTCCACGTTGTTCTGCATGTTGCTTTCTTTTCTTTTAAAATTTTTCTTGATATAAACTTGTTCTCATCTACACTGTACTCTCATGCTTGGTCATTTCTTTCTACTTTTCCTCTTTTTTAGGATTAGTTTCTATCCTTTATCTTTATGGTGGATTGTATTATTCTTTTTCCTCTATGTTATATTTGGTCCTTTCATATGTTTGTTATTTTTTACCATTAAGTTTCTTGTATGTTACTTTTGTTTCCATTTATGTTTTTTGCATGTGTATATTCTGTCAGCATTGATTGCTTCTTTAGCGCCAGGGCACCCCAGGGTAACCGTGCACTCTACAAGTGCAATTGCATAACATAACAGAACTTCTTTGGTTTTGCTTCGTTCAATAGTTTCTGTTTTTTTACATTTCACTGCTCTTCGGGAATTTTTTGTTTTCATTGTTTCTATTTTTATTAGTCTGTACTGAATTTAGTTTTTTGCTTTCTGAAATGCTAGTTAAAATGTTACTACTTTTCATCCATTGAAGATATTGTTTCCTTCTAATGTATCTGCTTTATCACAGGCTACGTTTCAAGCATGTTATCTTCTGCTTCCCTCTATGAGGTTGCAGAAACTTACCTGTAACCAGAAGGTTACAGGTTCATATCTCAGGCACCAAAGATGTAGCGTTTCTGTATAAGACAGATAGAGTTAGTACTGTTGAATCGGGTAATAGTAAAACTTGTTCTTTATTGGGCTATGATAAAATGAAGTATGCAAAAGCAAGCAGTGGATACAAATATAAGTTATTAGTATTGACATAAACCTACATTTATGTTTGTGTGGTCATCTACATTTGTTACGATTAGTCTCTTTTCACTTCTCTCTCATATGTTGTTTTTGATTCCTTCTGATTTTCGTCTAAGCTGCTTCATTCCCTTCTACTTTTTCCTCTGTGTTACTATGCTTCTTTCTACTTTTAGTTGCATTTGCTTGTTTGTTTTCATGCATGCCACACAGTGTATTCCTACTTTTGCTGAAAGTTATTTTTTTTATTTTCTACTACTTTGCCTGCATAAATGTTGTTGCTATTTTCTTCTGCTCTTCCTGCAGAATAGTTTCTCTCTGTCTGCTATGCGCAGTCAGTTTCCTCAACTTTTCCTGCATGTTACTCGGTTTTCTACTAATTGTGCATGCTTCTTTAATTTCCTCATATTTTACAACATTTTGTTTCATTATTTCTACTTTTCTTTCGTTTAGCTTTTCACTTATACTTGCCCTGTTATGTTGTCTTTCCTTTAGTGGTTCCTGCTACTTTTCCTTCAACTTCTACAATTGTTGAATACTTATTTTGGATTTCTTCCATGCTGGTAAGTTCCCTCTGTTCACTTTTATTATTTTGCTAATAGTGTTTCCTTCTACATTACATGCAGTACTTGTTTCTTCTTCTTTTTCTGCATGTTACTTTTCACTTCTACTTTCCAACCTTTTAGTTTTTTGTTTAATTTTCTCTCATGTGATCTTTTTATTTCCAACCCTCCTGAAGAAAAGTTTTGTTTAATTTTTCCTACATTGAATTCTATCTACATCGCATTACCTTCCCAGTCCTAAGTTGTCTATGCCATGTTCTTTCTCTTATACATTTACGGTACCTGAAAATTATTCTATAAAACTTTTCCTACACTTAATCTGCGTTTCATTCTGCTTTTTCTGCGTGCTACAATGCTTCCTTTTTCATTTCACACATGGTGCACAGTTTCTTCCTACCTTTCCTGCATGTTGCTTTATTTATATTTTACTTATCCACTCTGTTCATTTTAACATACTTTTCCTACGTCTTAGATTCTTATTTATAGTCTCTCTTCTTCTTTTATTATTTCTTCCACATTTGTGTGTGTTACTGTTCGCGTTCCGCCCTTCTCGTATGTGGCACTTGTTCGCCTCTAACTCTCCAGCATGTTTATTTTTTACGTTTAAACTTCTTGAATGTCTGTTTTTAACTCCATGCATGCGTTTTTGTTTCCCTTTCTTTTTATTGCCTCTTTATTTCTGGAAACTGCTACTTTCCCTGTTTCTTCTGCTTCATCTGCCCCAGCTTGTTCTTCTCTCTTGACCTTGTGCGGTACCACAGCTTAGTGAGAGCTGAGCTTGTGAAGTAAAAACAATGAAGACAATATTCTAACTTTTCTTCTCTCGTTGACAGCAGGCACCTGCGGGTGCCACTTTATGGGCACAGAGGGGATCCGCGCCCTGGCCTGTCAGTGGGTGTCTGCTGCTTAGTACACATGGATCATGTTTGAGGGGGGTTGGGGGGGTGGCTGGGAGAGTGTGAATGTAATCAGAGAAGCTGTGAGCATGTCCTAGGACTGAGGCGCCCCTGTGTCGTGGGGCCTAGTGGCAGCTGCCAGGCAGGGGAGGCTCTCGGAGTGCAAGGTGCTTCTGTGAGGGGGGTGGCCTGGCACCGCTGTCCTCGCGCGACCCCCCGGAGCCCGCTTGGCAGAGGCAGGCTCTGCAATGTGGCAAAGATCAACATTTCCCCAATGTCATCAGCAAATCCACCTTGGAGGACAAGGGGCCCTTTCTGAAGCTGCAGCCCATGTGACCTGCATCGCTGCATGGAGCTGGACTGCAGCCAGAGGGAGGGGGGAGGAGGGAGGAGGGGCGGAGCGGAGGGAGGGAGCCAGACAGAGGAGAGAGAGGGGGCGAGGCGGAGGTTCTCCTTGTCTGCTCCCTCTGTACCCTCTCCACTGTGCCTGCCCCTTGTTCCTGCTCCCTCTGTACCTTCTCCCCTGTGCCTGCTCTCTTTCTGCCTGCCCCTGTATCTAATCTGCTCCCTCTGTCTGTACCCTCTCCACTGTGCCTGCTCTCTTTCTGCCTGCCCCCTGTACTTGCTCCTTATGTACCCTCTCCCTTGCTCTCTTTCTGCCTGCCCCCTGCAACTTCTCCCTCTGTACCCTCTCCACTGTGCCTGCTCCAGAGCACAAGTCGCAAAAAAAGAAGCGGGGGACGCTGTCACCGGAAGTGACGTCACAACAAGAAGTGACGTCATGAAAGGTGCCGAGCTCCTCGTCCCAGAGAGGCCAAAGAGTGACGTCCAGCTATTTGGCAGGGGGGATGGCGTCCCCCCTGTAAAATAAGTGGGGGGACGCCGTCCACCCGCGTGGTCTCCCGACTCGAGCCCTGGCCTGCTCTCTTTCTGCCTGCCCCCTGTATCTGCTCCCTCTCTACCTGCTCTCTTTGTATTTGTTCCTCCTGGTCCTGGCAGATCACTGCCTCAGGCCGTGTCCCCTCTGTATCTGCTCCCTCGGTATCTGTCCCTCTGTATCTGCTCCCTCTGTATCTGTCCCTCTGTATCTGCTCCCTCTGTATCTGCTCCCTCTGTATCTGCTCCCTCTGTATCTGCTCCCTCTGCTACTGTCCCTCTGTATCTGCTCCCTCTGTATCTGCTCCCTCTGTATCTGCTCCGTCTGTTACTGTCCCTCTGTATCTGCTCTCTTTGTATCTGCTCCCTCTGGTCCTGGCAGAGCATTGCCCCAGGCAGTGCGGCTCCTCGAGGGTGTGCTGTGGGGCGGGGCGGGAGAGGGGCAGGGTGGGGGTTAGTAAACTCCAGAATATGACCGAACGGAGTTAAGTAAAGAAATAAATAAATACAACTAATTACATTGCGAGCTACATCACCAATTTGACGTTGCAGCGTGCGCAATGTAATTTGATTTGTTTATTTATTTCTTTACTCAACTTTGTTGAACCCATTTACAGAGTTTACTACCCACACCCTGCCTCTCCCCCGCCCCACAGCACTCCCTCGAGGAGCCACCACAGCCTCCAGGCATTGTTCCTTATGTATCTGTCCCTCTGTATCTGTTCTCTCTCTCTCTGTACCTGCTTCCTCTGTATCTGCTCACTCTGTACCTGCTCCCTTTGTATCTGCACTCTCTGTACCTGCTCTCTTTGTATCTGTTTCCTCTCTACCTGCTCTCTTTGTATCTGCTCTCTCTGTACCTACTCTCTCTCTACCTGCTCTATTTGAATCTGCTCTCTCTGTACCTTCTCTCTTTGAATCTGCTCTCTCTGTACCTGCTCTCTTTGTATCTGCTCTCTCTCTACCTGCTCTCTTTGAATCTGCTCTCTCTGTACCTGCTCTCTCTGTACCTACTCTCTCTCTACCTGCTCTCTTTGAATCTGTTCTCTCTGTACCTGCTCTCTTTGTATCTGTTCCCTCTCTACCAGCCCTCTTTGTATCTGTTCCCTCTCTACCAGCCCTCTTTGAATCTGTTCTCTCTTTACCTGCTCTCTTTGTATCTGTTCCCTCTCTACCAGCCCTCTTTGTATCTGCTCTCTCTCTACCTGCTCTCTTTGTATGTGCTCTCTCTGTACCTGCTCTCTTTGTATCTGTTCCCTCTCTACCAGCCCTCTTTGTATCTGCTCTCTCTGTAACACCTCTCTTTGTATCTGTCCCTCTGTATCTGCACCCTCTGTACCCTCTCTATTTGTATCTGCTCCCTCGGGTCAATTTTAGGGGAATGGAAAAAAAAATTTCCACCAGTAAAGTTTTTTACATTTGCCAATTTTTGACCCCGCTATTTTGCTATGTTTCCCGAATTCTCTTCACCAGGGCAATACTTTTCCCGCAGAGCAGGATAATTTGCATCATACAACTGCATGATCGTTTTCACTCTAATAGACTCCAAGCAAACTAGATTTAAAATAAACAGAATATTAATTTGAAAGTTTCCATTTCTAGAGTTTTAGACACAAGTGCCCAAGCAAAACATTTACCAGACCTCACTATGCTGTAAATTTCTTACAGAACTTAAACTCCGTAGACCCCACAGAATTTGGAGATGTGAATGTCAATTATTCAGGTAAATGTAAAAGGCTTTTTTTCCATAGCCAATTTTTAATCCGATTGTTAGGTCTAGTTTGACAGCTTAACTATCGTTAACGTATATTGTTAAAATGGCTTTAAAATCTACATAGGGTGGCCTTTGGCGCCACCAAGAGAAGTAAAACTCTCTCACCTCATGCTATTTGTTATTCCATGTATCATTCCGCCTTCCAGGAAGTGCTTCCATTGCAAAGCATGAGGGACTATTTTACATTTGAAAAATACACTCATTCATTACACAATATTTTCACATTCAGTTTTTATTTCAAATAATCAACAGTCTGCGAATGCCTCTGTTTACGTGTGTTGCAACATTACAGCAAGACTTATTGACTTTTCTAATGCTTATTATATAACTGATGTAAGTACATAACTCACTTTAGAACAAAACCCCACTACAGAGATCCCTGTACCGGCACCAGAGGAGAAATGAAAAAAGCAGATTGCAAATCCATATGCAACATACAGAGCGAAATGTGGTATTATAGCGCAGCAGTATAGCACAGTTTTATAACACAGTATTATAGCGCTACAGCTTGCAAATCAGGCTTTCCAATATCACTATCACTTCTGTCCCTGCAATGGACAACCATACAAACATCATGGTGGCAATTAGTCAACAGAGCCCTAATGCATGTGCACCAGGCATGGTATTTACTATAACTGCACAACATGTAGCACAACACAATATTCCCTACACTGACAAATCTCAGTGATCCTACACCGCCCTGAATCCACTCAAATTTAAATCCTGAAGCCAAGCGGAAGGGTGCCCGTGTAATCAAAGCACAACAAGGCCATACAAGGGTATACGTGCCAGGATGCCCGTAGGGTTGCAGAGCGCTCTATAAATACTATAAATAAATAAATAAATACGTGTGTTATAAAATGTTGACAAAACAGCATTACCTGATATAGATTAGAACGGCATAGCAAAATACACAGTGATGCTGAATATAAATCAATTTAAGTGATTCATTGAGTTTTATCAAAAAACCACAATCCATGAATAATATTTTTCTTTTAAATATGTATAGCAACCTGGTTTATACAAGTTATATAATAACAATTCTGAGTAAGCTGATTTCGTCAATATTATACTCATGTGCTAGATACATTCTGGATGACTTAGTTTTATGTCAAGGGAAGTGGGGTAGAAAATGAGGGGTGAGGTTAATATCATTGATTCCTTAGGACTTGCTAATCAAGTCTTGATTACGGGGAGGTTGCGCTACCAACATTATATGGCCCTGTTTGATTTGTATTATACCCCAAGCAAGATCTCTAAATGGGGGACGTCCGCAGGTGTCAACTGTAATAGATGCGGCCTCTTTTCAGCCGATTCATTGCATATGTTTTTTCTGTGTCCTAAGCTTGGGGAGCTTATTAGGGAAACTGAGCAGTGTCTTGGCTTAATAATGGGAACCTCTCTATGTATAACGGGGGGATTGGTGTTGATTGGTGTAGGGTCCGACATTGCCAGATCACAAGCCAGTACATCTTTTTTGTTTATTTGTATGGCAGTGCTAAGGGCCTGTATAACCAAGGACTGGATTAGCCCAGACCCCCCGACTTTTGGATGTTGGCATTCAAGGTTATTAGCCATGTATAATCTGGAGTTTTCAATATATAAAATCAAAGGTATAAGGAAGAAAGTGTTGGGAGCTAAGATCTGGTCACCCATAACTGAATGGATTTAGGCATAATCGGGGGTTGATCGTAAAAGCGCTTGCCCAAGCATTGATAAGTAAGCTCCCATTGTAAATGCTTTCTTTATTCCCGTCTGTTTGTCATTTGATTTATATGCTATATGCTTTAAAGTTGTCTAACATGCCTTATTTATGTTTACTGTAATTGCACAGCTTTCTGTTGTACTGTAACCTTGGTTTATCAAATCTGTGTGTATCCTTACCTCTCATAAAAACGGGGAAAAATCAATATATATATATATTTTTTAAAGTACGCTGATTTCGTGTCGCAAAAATATTCTTAGTTCAGTTTTCAAAGTTATTACTATGTAAGCAAAATAGTTGTACATTCAGTTATTCCATCTTTTGCTCCTGGTGCAAACACCATTTCCTTCACTTCTTATTACAAAACCGATAAACAATTGTACACCTTTTTTTGCACTTTTTTGAAACAATGAAGAGGTACGCTGATATTGGAATTGATAGTCTGACAGTCCCTTCTGGAATGGAGCCGCACAGGTGGGAGTTTAGGGTGGGATTAGGGCCTCAGAGAGGAAGTGTTTAGGGGACTACACAATTCATTACAACAGAATGAACACTATCAGCCCATATCATAAACAATGCAAATCTACACCCTCAGTAACTTGGCCATGCATGGCCAAAGACTTCTGATTTTTGGGAATTCACAAAGTTTTCCGAGAGGGTGCATGCAATCGTGATAGGTTTCCCCTTACTCTTAGAAAACTTTTGTGAAATCTACATGATCATGCAAAGTCATTTCAATATGTGTCATCGCGTGGAGTGCATAAAGGCACGTGAGAAAAGGCATTCCCCAGTGTGTAACAACAGTTTTTTAGGTCGAGCCTGGGCAGCGCATGTGCTGCTCTGCGAGGAATGCTGTATTTGAGTATGGACTTGAAGCCCTGCCCACTCTCCGCTCATATTTGTAATTGGCTTGTGTCATTGACCTTCATAACTGCTGGCTTCTGATTCGGTATTAGGCTTGTTAGTTCCTCCTTAGTACCGCCTTGTCTTGATTTGTAACCTCCCATGAGGACTGACCCTTTTACTTCTGTTGTTACACAGTACGTCTTATTTAGTCTGTAAGCACTATTTTCTTTAATGAGTTTCGCCTTCTGCAGGCTCGACGTGCTTTCCTGCAACGCGCTTTTACTTTCCAAGCAACCCGGGACAATGGCGGCCGCTTCTTTGCAATGTAATAGTTGAGTTTGAGCTATTGACATTGTAAATGACAATGCCTTTTATGTATATGTTAATTATCAAAACAGATAAATAAAAAACATTGTCATTTACAATGTAAATAGCTTAAAGTCTCACAAATGCGAGACCTATTGCATTTTTCCAGGAGAATAAACCTTTTCCTTTCAAAGCCCCTCATATTGAGCTGTGTTCTCTTTCTATTCCTACCTTGGAAAGGGGGTACTTACCTCTGTCCTCAACAGCTGCACGTGTCTGACCATTTCCAAGGTGGGAATGTGTCATTACACCTTTGTCAATACCCAAAACAAGCACATTACAGTGCGCAAACACCTTAAAGGCGTTCCCACCCTAGGACACACACGCCACTAATCCACAATCATGTTGCGCAAGTCAAACCACATTTTGTGAATCAGGCCCGGACTGGCCATAGCGGGCACCGGGCAATCCCCCGGTGCACCGCACTGGTGGTGGCCGGTTTTGGGCCCCTGGGGGCCGTTTTTGTTTCAGGGCCGTTTTTGCAGCATAGCTGCAAAATCGTCCCTGTGACAAAATCGCCCGAAAATCGGCCATGGCAAAGAGCTCGGCAGTACCCTCAACCGCCCTGTGGGGGGGTGGCCAGGCGGCCGAGCACTTTGCCAGGGCCGGTTTTGGTTCTCAGTCCGGCCCTGTTGTGAATCCCAACAGCGGTTTTGCATCATGGTAAAACTGCCATTTGCATATGCGAGTTGCAAAGGTGCATGCAAATAGCTTTGTGAATCGGCCATTGTGTGTTTTACAACACAAGTCTCATTGAAGAAGAGGCAGATGAAGGGAGAGAAGGGAGACGGAGATGAAGGCAAAGCCAGGAAAGAGTGAACCTTCATGTCTGACCAGCCGCCCTGTCATTTAGGGCCGGTCGCAGCTGTGACCCCTGCCTTCCCCTTTGCTACCCCTGGTTTCAGAGGTGGCAAAATCAGTGCCTGGAACACAGGAGCAGCTTGTCCTTGTGGATGTCGTTTAGAGCATGGTTTCCTAACAAACGTTTTATTACACAAATAGTGAATAATATTATTCACTATTAGTGTAAAACAAAGTGGAGTATAATGAGCTGGAATATGACTATCTGACAGCTAAGGTACGTAAACAATGCTTTTAAATGTATGCTGTATGCATCCTTGCAGGTGAGTGTGTTTATCTAAGAGGGACTACGTGAATGTGTTAGTATGTGTGCGTGAGTCAAAGTTAAGGTTAAATGGTGTGTCATGTCCCTTCTGCTACCCCTGGCATTTTGGTGAATTGACGCCCATGTGAGTCTCATATGTGTACATCTCTTGACATAGATACAAAAAAACCACAAAAATAAAGTCCACATGAAATCTATTTACAACACGTTCGCAACTCTGAAGGCAGCTTGCAAGCCCAGGAGAGTATGGGCAGTTTTTGGCCCTGAGCCCTGGTCTGGGAGGGAGCGAGCCTTGAGGTCAGCTTCAGGCTGCTTGCTCACGTGAGTGAGGGTGAGTGAACGTTGCACTACGCAACGTGCAGGCATGGACCCTGTACGCAGATACACCTAGGCATTTATGCAAACACAACTGTGTATGGTGCAAAGGCCTAAAAATGGAAGCTGTGCACAGACATAGCTTTGCATGACACAAAGCCACAAATAGGGGTATTCTGTAACACGGGTCCAGTCATGCATGGTGCCATGGTGCAAATATTTACCCTGTGACACAGACCCTTCATCCATGACGGAGGTTCCAATAAAGAGGCTGTAACCCATAGGACACAGGGGAAAAAGGCACGTTTGCCGAAACGCGTCCTGTTAACGTGTAAATAAATTCTTATATGACACCACGCGAGTGCAGCCACTTCCTTCTTTGTTAGAGGGGAATTTCGGATATATATATATATATATATATATGTATATATATATATATATATATTTTTTTTTTATATATATATATTAGAGTTTTATATATAACACGAATTAGACCCGAAGATATCGGGTATCAAAGCGCTTTACATAGCACCAGTATCGTTACATAAGGACACATTCATTTTTGTTAGTCACAGGGAGATTAAGTGATGTGCCCAGAATCACAGGATGTTGAGCGTCGTTGCCGAGACTCGACCGCTCTAGCCACAAGGCTACATCCTCTCCCCACATATATGTCTGTGCATGATGCAACAATGCAAATACGGGCCTTGAAGAACAGATGCGGCTTTCCTCAATACGAGGATGGGCATATGGACCCTACCGCACATACCCCGCTATTCACCACATAATTGTGCAGGTATGGACGCTTCCACACAGATCCAGACGATCACAGTGCAACGGTACAAATACTGATGCTGTACCACAGACCTAGCATTGCATTTTTGGAACAGTGTAACTATTGACCATGTAACATAGATCTGACAGTGGTTGACAGTGGTTGATGCAAAGGTACAAACATGGATCTTGTACCACAGATCCTGTATATCACATATACGCCTGTCCATGATGGAAAGGTGCAAATATCGAACAGCTGCACAGATTCAGCGGTACATGATGCAAACGCGGATCATGCAAAAGACGTCCACCACGTATAATGCAGAGGGGCTAGTATTGGCCCTCCAAACATTTATGGCCAAACATGATGTAACTTTGCAAAGATGGACACAACAAAACAAATTCAGCCTTGCATGAAGCAAATTTTTAAATATGAAGCCTACAAAACAGATTTTGTCATGCACAATGCAATCATGAACCTTATGGCATGCATCAAGAGATGCATAAGGTCAGTGTGCACAACTAGACATTTAAGCATAGATTCGGCGATGCATGAACTCCAGACACAGATCATGTCAAGTGTGAAGCCAGGGTGAAATGAAATTAAATGAAATTGGGATTTATAACGCGAGCTAATACCCGGAGGTGTCTATGCGCGGCGGCTCAAATCTGAAGTGTGAGCCTGCGTGGGGGAACGAAAAAGAAGGGCCACTACATGTTAAACAGCAAGGTTTTTAGGGATTTGCAGAAAACCAGGAGGATATTTTCTGTCTTCAGTCCTATTGGGGGTGCAAGTATGAACTCCAGCAAATCACTGTGAAAGAGTGCAAGCATGAAACCTAAGACATAAATCGAGTCATCCATGCAAGATGCAAGGGAGCACGTGCAACTCTCCAATCACAGATATTGGCTTAGATTCTGCAAAGGTGCAAGTATGTACCTCAAGAGACAGATCCAGCCATGCAAGCAAAGGTGCAAGCGTCGATCTTAAGACATTTCCTGTTCTGCGTGATGCGAGACCACCAGACACATATCGGTTCATGCACGATGCAAAGATGTGAGCAAGTGCGTCAATTCAAAGAGCTGACCCTGGATGACACAACGGTGCATATGTGGTTCTACTTCCAGATATATAGACCGAGACGCACATAATTTCCTCTCTCCATCAAAAGCATCCAAAACCATCTATGTTTTAGGAAATCTCTCAAGACATGGCTTTTCTCCATCCAGCGCCTCTCCCCATCCTTTGGGGTGTTGGCAGTTGCAGCTGTGTGTTCTATAGGCCTAGCGCTGGGAAGGCCCGGTGTTGGGGCAGCTTTGCGCTCTCCAAAACCTATAACATAATTAAGGCTCCCTGTGGATAAATACAGAAAATCTGAAAGAGACACGTTAGTATTAGATTCCTTACCTTAGAATATCCCCAGGCGTCAGACTGGATCCGGAAATTTTTGCATAGCAGTACCCTTGCGCGTCGGTAGGCGTCGTCTGCGGCTCCGCGTCCGTTGGTGGCGTCGTGGGCGCCGTGATGACATCGTCGGAGTACTTAGACGCCGCCTCCGCGTGCTGACGTCAGTTCTTCTTTTTTCCGCGCCAGCAAGCGCAGATCTGGAAAAAGCAGTAACCCTAGTCATTTTGACTAACTTTTTTGATCCTTTTTGATTGCTTTTCGAAGTCTCTCGACTCCGAACGGTGCCGTAGGGATGCCCGGCTTCAAGCCCTGTGACGATTGCGACCGTCTGATGTCGGTCACGGATCCTCACCGCGTCTGTTTGTCCTGTTTGGGCGTCGACCACGACGACAAGGCCTGCTCCGACTGCCGGGCCCTCTCCTCGAAAGCCAGGCGGGAGCGGTCCCGCAGGCGACTCGAACTCCGGCAGTCGGTCCCGCGCCGTGAGAGGTCCCGATCCCATGGGAGGTCGAGGGACAGGTCGCGGGCTCGGAGCCACCACAGCTCCGAGAGTAGGCCGCACTCCTCCGGGTCGAAGTCGTCGTCAGGTAAGCGGCACAAGAAGTCCAAGCGGCGTCATCGCTCCTCGGACTCCCCCCGACGCTCGCACGATGCGGCCGGGGGTTCGGGTGACACTGCCCACGCGGCTCCGTCGGAGTCGCGGGCGCCGCGTCCGGCTCCACACCCTCCGGTCCCTGGGCTGAACGCGACGCCGGAGGAGATCGAGCGCTTCCTCATGGCCATGAGGAAACTCTCTCCTGGGCTCCGCGGCGCCTCCGGGCCCAGCGGACCCGTCTGGGGCCCCTAGCGGGTCGGCGGCTCCGGCCCCGACGCCGTCGGGTGCTTCGGCCCAGACGCCGCCGATGCCTTCGGGCCCGGCGCCGCAGGTCCCCGTTATCCCGACGCCGAGGGCTCCAGTTGTCCCGACGCCGCCGGCGCCTTCGGGCCCGGCGCCGCAGGGCGCCGCTGGTCCCCCTTCGGGATCTGGTTCGTCACCGGTAGATCTCACGACCTCCCCGGCGTCGGACCCTCAGGTGTCGCCTCCGGCGCCGTCCTCGGGCGGCGCCGGCCCCGGTCCTACCTCCATTCCTGTTCAGCCGTCGGGACGGCCCCGCTGGGCGCCGCTCCAGACGTCGTTTGGTGAATTTCACTTTTATGAACAGGCCCCATTGGTTGAGAACGCTGAATTTCAGGAGATGGGTGATGAAGAGGACTGGGAGGGGTCTGAGGACCCTCTGACCAGGGAGTGTCAGTCTCATGAGGACTGGACAGGAGACCTTGGGGAGGCCAGTGGCCTGGACACCTCTCCAGACACTGGGTTTGTCTCCCCTCCTACCGTGGCTACGGAGGAGGGGGCTACATATAGTGTGGTGCTGATGAGGGCTGCCAAGGCCTTGGGCCTTGATCTCCCCGTCGCGGCCGTGAGGACTAACCTTCTCACTGAGGTCTAAACCGCAGTCAAGCTCGGCCGAGCCTCTGCTGCCCTTTAATGAGGCCTTGACCGACGTTCTTCTGGGCACTTGGTCCAAGCCCGCTACGGGTTCGCCCGTAGATAGGAACGTGGCCAGGCGCCACCGCCCAGCCCCGGGCGACCCATGTTTCCTGTCCTCCCACCCTACCCCCGAGAGCCTGGTCATCCAGGCCTCCAATTCCCAGACCGCATTCCCGTCCGCCCCCCCGGACCGGGAATCCAAGAGGTACGACCAGTATTGGAAGAAGATCTTCTCATCCATTAGCCTAGGCCTGCGGTCTTCCAACACCGCCTGCCTCTTGGGACGTTACACCCACTCTGTGTGGGATAAGGTCGCGGAAGTGCTGCCAGAGTGTCCGTTGGAGGTACGGGTCAAACTCGGCCAAGCCCTTGTGGAGGGCCGGGATGCAGCCAAGTATTCTATCAGGTGTGGGCTGGATACCACTGACTCGCTGGGTAGAGCGATGGCAACGACGGTGGCGGTCAGACGCCACGCCTGGCTGAGGTCCGCCAACTTCTCGGCAGATGTCCAGAGCACGCTCATGGACATGCCGTTCGATGGCCGTCGCCTCTTTGGCGACAAGGCAGACCATGCGCTTGAGCGCTTTAAGGACTCCAGGGCTACAGCCAAGTCCTTGAGCCTCTCGGGCCAGCGCCAGCAATCGGCTGCCTTTCACTCCTTTTGTGGCCACGGAAGGGGTGCGCCCACACGCGCCGCCAGCCATGCACCGCAGGGCAATACCCAACGCGGTGGCGGCCATGGGAACCGCCGTCCGGGCGGTCGGGGGCAGCGGCGAGGTCAGTCCACACCTTCCCCCGCAGCATCCGCCTCAAAACCCTCCTAGTCCGTGCTTCCAGGCCCATGTGACGCCAGTGGGGGGCAGGGTTCGCCATCACCACCTCCACTGGCGCACTGTCACATCGGACAGGTGGGTGCTGCAAATCGTCCGAAGGGGCTACTCCCTCCCCTTCGAGGCGACTCCTCCAGCCATGCCACCGCAGAACCACCGTGTATCGGGGGATCATTTGCGACTTCTGCAGGAGGAAGTTACGGCCCTCTTGGCCAAGGGGGCCATCGAGCGCGTTCCTGGGCCAGAAGTAAGGTGTGGTTGCTACTCCCACTACTTTCTGGTACCCAAGAAGGGCAAAGGGGGCCTACGCCCTATCTTGGACCTACGGAACGTCAACGGCTTCCTCCGGAAGGAGAAGTTCAAGATGCTGACACTGGCTCAGGTCCTGGCTGGCCTGGACCCAGGAGACTGGATGGTAGCGTTGGACTTGCAGGACGCAGACTTTCATATCCCCGTCCTGCCTGCCCACAGGCGCTACCTGCGGTTCATGGTAGGCCACGAGCATTTTCAATTTACCGTGCTCCCCTTCGGCCTTATCAGCGCCCCACGGGTGTTCACAAAGGTGATGGCGGTGGTTGCAGCTCATCTGCGCAGGTTAGGGGTTTCAGTTTTCCCCTACCTCGACGACTGGTTGTTGAAGGCGTGCTCGCCCCAGACAGTCGTCAGCCACCTCCAGACGACGGCAGACCTCCTGCACCTGCTGGGGTTCTCCATCAATGTGCCGAAGTCACACCTGTGCCCCTCTCAGAAGCTCCTCTTCATCGGAGCGGTTCTGGACTCTGCGCGGTTTCGGGTTTATCCGCCCGAACAGCGGGTCCGGGATATTCAGGCTCTGATTCCCATCTTTCAGCCGTTATCCCGGGTTTCGGTCAGGTTGACGCTGCGGCTTCTGGGGCTGATGGCCTCCTGCATCCTACTGGTGCATCACGCCAGGTGGCGGATGCGGGCTCTGCAGTGGGACCTGAAGTTTCAGTGGGCCCAGCATCAGGGCAACCTATCCGACCACGTCCTGATCTCGGAGGGCACTGCGAGACAGCTGCAGTGGTGGCTTACGGACCGCGATTGGGTCAGCGGCAGATCCCTCTCCCTTCCCCAACCGGAGCACGTGGTTGTGACGGACGCGTCCCTCCAGGGCTGGGGAGGCCACATGGGAGAGGCGGAGATCAGAGGCCTCTGGTCTCCGGCGGAGACCCGGCTCCACATCAACCTGTTGGAGCTCCGGGCGATTCGTCTAGCACTGAAGGCATTCCTCCCCTCTGTCCGGGGGAGTGTAGTGCAGGTATTCACGGACAACACCACCGCCATGTGGTACTGCAACAAACAAGGCAGGGTGAGGTCGTGGCTCCTTTGTCAAGAGGCTCTTCGCCTTTGGCAATGGCTGGAACGCCAGGGCGTGACCCTGGTGGCTCAACACCTGGCAGGTTCTCTGAAGGCCAGGGCGGACGAGCTCAGCCGTCGGTGCATGATGGATCACGAATGGCGTCTGAACACGGACGTGGCGCAAGGCCTCTTTCAGCGATGGGGAGAGCCTTGGTTAGATCTATTCGCCACCGAAGAGAACGCGCAATGTCATCAGTTCTGCGCGTTGGAATTTCCAAGGCGGCACTCGCTCAGAGACGCTTTTCGTCGCGAGTAGAGTTGCGGTCTGTTGTACGCCTTTCCGCCTATACCACTTCTGCCCAGAGTGCTGAAGAATATCAAGCGCGACCGGGCCCAAGTCATCCTTGTGGCTCCGGACTGGGCGAGAAGGTACTGGTATCCAGAGCTACTCAGTCTGTCAGTCGATCCCCCGGTTCGTCTGCCTCTTCAGGAGGACCTTCTGTCGCAGCAGCAGGGGACGGTCCTCCACCCGAACCTGTCCAGTCTCCACCTCCATGCTTGGAGATTGAGCGGCGACATTTGAGGCCATTTGACTTGCCTCCTGAAGTTTGTGACATCATTCTGGCAGCCAGGCGTCCCTCCACAAAGTCGGTATACGCCTGCAGGTGGAACAGATTTGTGGCATGGTGCACAGCAAAGGCTGTGGATCCCCTCAATGCCCCTCTTTCTGAGGTTCTTCTCTTCCTTCTTTCTCTTGCCCAGCAGGGCTCTGCTCTGGGCACTGTCAAGGGCTACCTTTCTGCCCTTTCAGCCTTTCTCAGGCTGCCTGATCAACCTTCTTTGTTCAAGTCCCCTATTGTAAATAGATTTCTTAAGGGCATCACACACACGTTTCCTACTGTTCCGTTTGTGATGCCTCAGTGGGACTTGAACCTGGTTCTTACCTTTCTGATGTGCGCTCCCTTTGAGCCACTTCACAACTGTCCTCTTCGCCTTCTGACCTTGAAGACTGCTTTCCTGGTTGCCATCACCTCTGCCAGGAGAGTGAGTGAGCTCCAGGCCCTCTCTTGTACTCCACCTTTCCTTTCTGTCCATCCGGACAAAGTGGTGCTGCGTACCAAACCTTCTTTCCTGCCCAAGGTTGTCACTGCCTTCCACATCGGGCAGTCTATCACCTTGCCAACCTTCTTTCCGCCACCGCATCCCTCTAAAGAGGAAGAGCGGCTCCACCATCTGGACCCAAAACGTGCGCTCTCATTCTACTTGGATCGCACACGCCAGTTCCGGGTGGATGACCAACTCTTTGTTGGTTACGTGGGCGCTAAGAAGGGGAAAGTGGTGCACAAGAGGACCATCTCCCGGTGGATCATCTTGTGTATCCAGGCATGTTACTCCTTGGCAAGGAAGGAGCCCCCGGTTGGACTGCGCGCTCATTCTACCCGAGCGACGGCGACTACCACTGCCCTGGGCAGGGGTGTGCCCTTACAAGACATCTGTCAGGCAGCTACGTGGGCATCGCTGCACACGTTTGCGAGACACTACTGCCTGGACAGCCAAGTCCGGAGGGATGGCTTCTTTGGCCGTTCCGTCCTCCAGGACTTTCTGGTGTGAATATGGGTTCGCAGACCCACCACCGGGGTTGGTATTGCTGGGGTATCTATTCTAAGGTAAGGAATCTAATACTAACGTGTCTCTTTCAGATGCACAAGTTACTACTTGTGTAACGATATATCTGTAAGAGACATTAGTTGGTATTAGATTCCTTACCGACCCACCCATCCTCCCTGTTCTGCGAACCAATATCTAGGGTTAGGGTTACCCCCTTTCAGGGCCCTAGTTTCAATGGCACCAGTGTTGGTTTTTAACATGGCTCTGCGTTTCTGGCGCGGAAAAGCTGTGTCTAAGAACTGACGTCAGCACGCGGAGGCGGCGTCTAAGTACTCCGACGACGTCATCACGGCGCCCACGACGCCGACGACGGACGCGGAGCCGCAGACGACGCCTACCGACGCGCAAGGGTACTGCTACGCAAAAATTTCCGGATCCAGTCTGACGCCTGGGGATATTCTAAGGTAAGGAATCTAATACCAACTAATGTCTCTTACAGATATATCGTTACACAAGTAGTAACTTGTGCATTGTGCTTCTTTTAAGTGACTCTCCGTGCTGTCTTTCATGAATTATAGGCCAGCAGCTGAGCAGATGGACAGCATGGGAAATTCAAAAACAGGATGAAATGTCTTTAAATAACAGCATATGTTAACATACATGTATGATATAATGCTAATATTTACCCGTGGATGTATTTTTATGTAATATTTGGCAGCTTAAATAGCTAAAACACGACAGACATCAAAGTATGAAGGCCCGTCTATCAGTTAAAAAGATATGGAAATGTACAGTTTTACAACTTCATTTATAAACAAAACACAAAATAAATATGGATAAATACAGATAATATGGCCCATAAATAAATACCATAAAACAGGGAGCCCTAAACATAACATATGGTGCTAGAGGGGACCTTCAGATACAGAACAGACTGTGCATGATATATGGTACATACATGTACCTTGCAGCACAGGTGGGTACAGGCGCATGTAATACCCCCAGACACATATCCAGCTATGCATGAGGTGAGATTCCATGTTTTACGAGAACAAGACAACCCAAGCGACCAGTCCACTCTGGAAGAGATAGGGGGGGGGCGCCATTTTGCATTGCTGCAAAGAGAGGGGGAGGCTGCGGGCAGCACCCTCTGAGCGCCAAGAAGGGAAGCCCGAGGGAAGCGAGGCGCAGAGAGGTCATCGTGACAGCACTGAGAGCGAAAATAAATATTATACAGCTAGATTCCTGAGAACTGAGGCACGAGGGAGTGGAGTGCGTGGAGGGGGGGGCAGGAAGGGGGGTGTGGGAGGACGACGACGGGAGGCTGATGGGGGTGTGGAAGGTTGCAGGCTTTAGGGGCGAGAGGGGGTAATTCATGGGGGCCTTGGGGTAGGTAGAAATGGGGGTTTGGATCCCACTGCGAGCAAGGGAGGGGAACGTGCCCACTTAACACATTGTTGAAAGTCAGCCAAAAATATGCAGCAGTGACGTACTAAGAGTACGTAAAGAGTAACACGGAGTACTCTTTTACTGGAAAGACTAGGAGACGATTCAGATAGGGATGTGAGAGTATGTAGCAGAGTAATCCGTTATTACTCTTTTATATGCCTATGGGCCATATGTATCAAGGAACCATTTTGCGATTCTGTAATAGCGATTTTTAAGAAATCGCTATTTCAGAATCACAAAATGGTATGTATCAAGAAAAATACAATTTGTTAGCGATTTCTTGATATTCCTTAATTGCGAATTCGCAATTAAGGAATACTTTCCCATTCACTTCTATGGACCAGGAGGCCCATAGGAAGGAATGGGAATGTTCTCTCAATTTGCGATTCGCAATTTGCTAATCGCAAATTGAGAACAATTTCAAGGGTGCAGGGGTGTCCAAAGGACACGCTGTTGCACCCCTGAAATAAGCATAGGTGCACATGTGGTGCACATCAGGGCCGGACTGGGAACCACAACCGGCCCTGGCAAAGTGTTCGGCCGGCCCCCTCTCCCCACTCGGGGGGGTTGGAGGTGCCGCCGAGCTCTGCCGGGGCCGGTTTTCGGCCGATTTTGGTACAGGGCCGATTTTGCAGCTATGCTACAAAAACGGCCCTGTAACAAAAACGGCCTCCAGGGGCCCAAAACCGGCCCCCACTCGTGCGGCGCACCGGGGGATTGCCCGGTGCCCGCTATGGCCAGTCCAGGCCTAGTGCACATACATGCCCTAAGGGCATGTATGTGCGTCACATGGCACTTTGAAAAATGCAAAAATTTGCATTTTTCAAGGAATTCGCAACTTACCACCAACTAGAAGTTGGTGGTAATTTGCGATTCCTTAAGGCCATTTAGCAATTAGGATTTCCTTCATACATATGATTTTGCGAATTCGCATTCGCAAAAGGCCGAAAATCTGCGAATTTCGGCCTTTGCGAATGCGAATTTCAATTATACATATGGCCCTTAGTTTATTGCCCCAAAACATTCAGAAAATGAATAAAACAGAACTCTCCGTGCACAATTGGTATACATGAAGGCACAGTGCCTTCTTTGAACCTTTGGGAAGTGAACATGTCATCAAGAGTATGGCAAAGAGTACTCCTGTAGTACTTCCAGTTCTCATAAATGCTTTTGCGAATTGGCCCCTCGAGTATAAAAAGATAAAGAGATGATTTTAGCAGGGGTTGGAAGTGTAAGGAAGGAACCCAGAAGGCAGAGAGAAAGTCTGGATGATTGCAGGCGAGGGGTAGGCGGGGGGTTTGCTGCATGATGTCTCCTGTGACAGATTGACCAAAAATTCAAATTATGCTACTAAGAGAGTGATACCCTGCATTGCACATACTGGCTTCTAGGCACTGGGAAGTGGTATCATAAACCTCAATTTACTAATGAATACAACTGACCAATAGGAGCCAGTTTAGCCTGTATCAATAGCGACAGGGCCGGGGCGGAGTCAGTCCCATGCCACCAGGCCTGTCGTCTGCCGGCATGTGATGGCACTCTACCAGCCCCGATGGCTGTGATGCCCATGTCTGCCTGGGACTCACAGCGACCGCCTGCTCAGGGCAGATGCCAGTCGTGGGTACAAAGCGCCATTGTTTGCCGCTCGGGGGCGTGTTTTCGGATGTACTGCGGGTAACACCGCCTCTGAGGTTACCCCACACCGAGGGTGGGCAGGGAGTGTCTGCCTGGGGCTCTCCATGAGGGTGGGTGGAGGGTGGCAGAGGGGCGAAGAGATGGGGGTGAACTGGAGGGTGCTGGGAGCGGTGGGTCAGGTAAGAGGGTGCATCGATGGGGGGCTGGCAGGAGGGTGCAGGGAGAGGGAGCGGTTGGGAGACAAAGAGAGAGGGGATGGTTGGAGGGGGCAGGGAAAGACAAACTCACAGAGGGGCAGAGAGAGGAGGCCAGGAAAGCGGGTAGCTGGAAAGAGGGGTTCTGTATGAAGGTCAAGGGGGACCTGGAAGGAAGATGTAGGCAGAAGAGGACTGGAGGGGGGCTGCAGAATAAATACAAGAATGGGGTGGGCGGGAGCAGAATGTGAATGATAGCTGAAAAGACCAATAGGTGAAGAGGGCTGACCCAAAACCCCTCTGTGTATGTATCAGTACATGTATGTATGTATGTATTCTTTTCCATGTATCAACTACATGGTCTGTCTAGCCTGGTCTGGTCAACCTTGATTTTATTTTTTATTACACGAGGCTATGAACAGCTAAAGCTGTCATTTACCAGACCTTAAAAAATTAAAGTGACCAAGAGAGCAGGAGAGCAGGAGGAAAGGAAAATGTGATGCAACAAAAATATTTAATTTGATATTGTTAACATTTCTATGTCCAGAGCTAGAACCGTCACATGGAGAACAGAGATAGGAATGAAAGAAAAGTCCAAGAATGGGGGCTAAAATAAATCAGGGGTGTCAGGGGAGTAAAGATGAGTGTGGTCTTTAGGAAAAGTAAAAGAATTAGAATGAAATATAAATCAGAGGTTTGTGGAAAATTCCATTGAGATGATAAGGAAAGAGAAACCAAATGTGATGTAAAAGTAATCAGAAAAAGAAAAGACCGGGAGCGTTGAGGATGAATTCAGGACAAACAACGGAAGAGAAATAAGGGGAGAACAAAAAGAGGAATCTGGGAGACGGAAGAGAAATCCGAGTTACAATGACGGAGAAGTTAGGAGTGACATTGAAAGAGAAATCAAGGGTGGGATGGAAAAAAATAGGATGTGAAGGTGAAAGAACTTTAAGTATGAAGCTGGAGGGCGAGCAGAAGTGTAGCAGTGCAGGAGGTTTGTGAGGAAGGGATGAAAAATCTAATAAAACTCAGAATATACAAGATAAGAAGGCAGCTAATGAAGTGGGGGTGGTTTACAAAAGTGAGCAGGGAGATTAAATACAATGTAACTTGGTATAAGAGGGAGATGCTAGAGGGACTTGTGCCTACAGATAAATATGTACATATAGATACTTGGTCAGACATATAGGCCGGATGAGTATATTGCCATACAGCTAACAGGCACAGGCAAAATTCAAACTTTGCTGATTGCATTCATAAAATTCCCAAATGTTTGCATTCCCTGAAATTCACAAAATGTAATCATATTTTGCATTGCACAATTTTGCAATACACCAATATGCGTAATTTTCACCCATGAGAGACTAGTTTGTATAGAAAATGTGCCATCAAGAGACATTTTTCTATTCGCAACAGTTTGCTGGCAAGATTTAGTGTGACTTTGTCATGTGAAGACCTCCCTTGTGTGGAAAAATTATGCAGATTACCGAAAACCGCATTTCTCTACAAAAGGGCAATTCCACGCAATGTAATGACTAAATTGAGCAAGTTTTAATTCATTCCCCTAACTCCTCACATATAGATGTGTAGCAGCAGAAAGCGTGGCTAGTGTCCATCAAAAGAGAGAGTTGCGGGGAGACGAAGAGGGCACTATGCGAGAGTACACAACTGAGGAGCAGGTAGTCGAGAGGCGGGCGGGTAAAGCTGACACAGCTGCAATACGTGCTTCATCTGTTGCCAGATTAGGCATTAAATGCAATGTACAGCACATTGTGTACAGTGCGCCCAGTCTGTGCCAAGAAATATCCACAGAGCGGCTTGTACAGTATGCTCCTCGTTATGACTGTTTATGTGGCATGCCATAATGATTTTGTCAAGGCATCTTTACTGCCAAGCCATTGAAGCCTTATGCGCAGTGATGTGGGCGCCAATGAATTTCTCCGAATAGTAATGCGGGCATGGGGAAGGGTAAGCCGGTACGGGTAAACCAGACTGGGGTGCGCCTAGTGAATATTGAACGGTGAATATTGTGGTATAAGAATATAGAGGACAATATATCGAAACCAGAATATCAGAAGGTAAGTGCATATAGAGGAAGTCTAGAAGATCTATTCCTAACGCCACATATATGGATCTTGAAGATATATATATCGTCAAGGATCGTAAATTAGGAGTTTGGAATAGTAAATCTATATTTCCTCTGTACTTACTTACCTTTCAATATTTTGGTCTTGGGTATTTTATCCACAATATTCTTGTATCGCAGTATTCATATCCTCGACATTTAGTAAACACCACATATATGCATCTTGAAGATATATATATATATATATCGTCAAGGAACGTAAATGAGGAGATTGGAATAGTAAATCCATATTTCCTCTGTATGAATTTACCTTTCAATATTTTGGTCTTCAGTATTGTATCCACAATATTCTTGTATCGCGATATTCATATCCTCGATATTCAGTAGCACAATCCAGACTAGACGGAAGAGCCTATTAATGGCTTACCGTTTCACTCAGGGTTCTTTATTGCGAAACACAGAGCTTGTCAAAGGCAGTCACATGTCAGAATGCATTATACAGAAATAAGGTATGAAGTAACTAATGTGTCCTAAATATTGTCCCACTAGGTGTCAATTTTCTCATAACTCCAATGGAGTGATATTTTTAAAAACATCATATTTATTGCCAGGCGATGTTCTGACTATGATTTTCTGGTACTCTACTTCTTAGACGGGCATCTAAATTCACATAGCGGCAGACATGCCAATAAAGAAAATGTACACTTTTGCAAACAGACTCTGAGACTGGTACAGAGTTACCAGCAAGTCAGGCTTTACTTGGCATGCACTTGGACTCCCACAGGCACCTGCCTGTTAAGAAGCGTAGCTGGTACTCCAAAGGCCAGTTAGTTTCAAACTATAGGCAAGAGCTGTTGCAATGTAGCTCACCCTCTAGAGGGGTCAAGACATTCACCTGGAAATGAAGCAACAACACCCTTCAAAGTCATGTATTTACATCAGGGTGTGGCTGTGAGTAAAACCTTTAAGGCCTGGCTGTGGAATCTGGTTGATTCAGTACTGCACAGGTATGGGCCGGTGCAGGGCCTGCACCAGCTGGACACTAAGGGGGCAGTAGGCTGCTCTGTACGAGTGAGTGGGTGTAACTTGCGTAATTTGCTGTAGAATAATGACGTGAAATTATGCAGAATTACACTAGGAGCGTAACCAAGCATTTAGTGCTATTTGCTTACCACCAAATGCACCAGCAAATCCGTAATGGACCCAAGGATTCATTTTGCAGGAAGACATTAGCTCCAAATGCAACTGAACATGAATAGCAGCAGCTGCTCACACTCACAACGTTCGCTGTACCTGTGCAAAATTACGTTAACTGGCATAATTGCGTAATTTTGCATTGAAAGTCTAATGCGCAATTACTCTGCTGTAATTAAAATTTCGCCCAGGCCTACTCTGTACTACTACTAGATGTAGGAAGCTATAGGAGGCTCTAGAGGGAACTGACGGTGGGATAAGGAGTCACTCTTTTAACGTCATTTGGGGTCAAAGGGTGTACGATGGCACTTCCATACCCCTGATTTTTGTGGTTTTATTTCAACCCACAACTAACACTTCTGCAGACAGATACAACTCACTGGGGTCACTGTTGGTTTGCTAGCCACTTCTAGTTATGTCTGGATAACCTGTGTGCCCCATGGAATGGTGGTATCTGGGTCGCCAATGAAGTACCCGTGGTTGGGACTTCCGCTGCAGTTCGCATTTCCACAACTGGTGGTTGCATCATTACAGCTAGTGCAACATCAGGGGGTGTTTCTGTTACAAAGAGTTCCGAGTTTACCCTTCACCTCGCCAGGGCGGGGGGATTTGAGGTAATCAGCTTTTGAAGTGAAGGAAACACTTAGCTTGGAAAAGCTTTAATTTGATCAAAAGGATTGTTCGCTTCTGCTGTCAAGAAGAGTAAATTGCAACCACGAGAAAGGAAAACACTACCGTCTCCTGGATAGATGCCCGAGGGTCTCTACTCGTAAAAAACACATTTTAGATGTCTGGCCGCAGAGTCCATTGCAGCAGTTAACAGGTCGGTTTGGAAAAGGGTTTAATTTCCACATACTTTAACCTGGCAAAGTCCGAACCGATGCCTTACTGAAATAAATCATTTGCATGCAGTGTGTGCTTATAACAAATCAAGGAAATTACTTCTAAGTCCTTGCTCTTAGGGTTGCAAAGACAAATGGTGCTAAAACAAGGCAATTTAAGAAAGTGCTTTATGCTTTAATGTAGAATGAATATCTGACCAACAACGGAAACAACGTGAATTTGGACGGTTGCTTTCCGCACTGGAGGTATGCGAAATGATTGTAAAAATGTCAAACGATTCTAAACACTCCATGCTGCAGCTGTGGGCACCTGAGTGACGTCATAGCCCTGTGACAGATCTTGATGGGTGGCTCCTGTGAAAAACTCAGTGACGTCATTATCTGGTGACAGCTTCTGACGCACTGCAACTTTGGGAAACTTGGGTGGTGTCTTATCCTCATGACAGAAGATGACTGGTGGCTTTTTTGGAAGCCTCACTGATGTCATAATCCTGTGACAGCTTCTGATGTCCTGCGGCCGCAGACACGAGTGATGTCACCAGGCCCGGACTGGCCGTTGTGGCACCGGGCAATCTCCCGGTGCGCCGCAAGGGTGGGGGCCGGTTTTGGGCCCTGGTGGCCGTTTTTGTTACAGGGCCGTTTTTGCGGCATAGCTGAAAAATCGGCCCTGTAACAAAATCGTCCGAAAACCGGCCCCGGCAAAGAACTCGGTCGCACCCCCAGGGGGCCGGCCGAGCACTTTGCTAGGGCCGTTTTTTTCCCTCAGTCCGGCCCTGGATGTCACAGACTTTCTTCCGCTCCTGCACCATCTCGTGGAGAATACGAAACAGAAGTTCCCACGAATACGAAGCCGATACCTCAACATCGACATGCATTTTTGTCACTTTCTTATATTTTCTTGTTATCTTCGAAATGTATCCTCTGTAAAGCGCTCCGATACCCTCGGGTCAGGCTAGCGCTATATAAAACTACTCAATAAATAAATAAATAAAATAAATAAACTGTGTAACAGACGTAGATGGGTGGCTGCAGTGGGAGCCTCTGTGATGTCATTATCCAGTGACAGATTCTGACGTGTTGCAGCTAGGGGAACCTCAGTGATGTCGTATCCCTCCCTGTGACGGAATCGGATTCTGACGTACTGCAGTTGCAGGCAGCTCAGTGATTTCATAACTCTGTGACAAACGTTGAGTGGTGGCTCCCGTGGGAGCCTTTGTGATGTCATTCTCCAGTGACAGATTCTGACGTGTTGCAGCTAGGGGAACCTGAGTGATGTATTCCTCCCTGTGACAGAATCTGATTTTGACGTACTGCAGTTGCAGGCACCTAAGTGATGTCATAACTCTGTGACAAACGTTGAGTGGTGGCTCCTGTCCTGTGGAAGATTCGGTGATGTCATAATCCGGAGACAGTTTCTGTCGTACTTCAGCTAGGGGAACCTGCGTGATATCTTATCCTTGTGATAGAAGCTGATTCAAGGCTCATATGGAAGCTTCAGTGATGGCATAATCCCGTGACAGCTTCTCTGACGCACCGCAGCTGCCATGTCAAACCTCTGTGACAAACTTTGATGGGTGGCTCCTGCGTGAGACTCTGTGATGCCATATCCGGTGACAGCTTCCAACGTACTTCAGCTAGGAGGACCTGGGTGATGTCATATCCCTGAGACAAAAACTGATTCATGGCCTCTTTGGGTGGCTCAATGATGTCATAACTATGTACCACCTCCTGACATGTCGCAGCTGTGTGCTGCCCCACCCCCCTTTTAAAAGTCCAGCAATGTCATAAAATTGGTGAGTTATTCAAAACTGTCCTGACGTAGCAGCAGAAAGCGCAGTACTGAAATGGACGCTCTCCTAAAGTGTTCGGTTCCGAGCGAATCCTTGCGGGCCACCGTCGCTCTGTTCTCAGTAAGTTTCCCCTGGCAGCAGAGGCGAGAGCTGCTTCCGAGGGCGGGTAAAGCATGCTTCGGAGATGTCTGAAATATGATGTGTTTATATTCGCCTCCCCTCCTCCCTCCTGCAGGAAGTCGGAGAAATAAACTGTGGTGGGCCTCGGCGCGGGCCAGCTGTGAGCGCGCGAAGCCGGAAGCCAGGCCTTGTGAGCTCAGCCCCTACAGCAGGGGAACTGCGGGGTCCTACTACTGTCCCCGATGCCAGGCAGAGAGGAGAGGGGCATAGGGTGGCAATGGCGCAGTGCCACCCTGGGATGCGACTGGTGCTAGGTCTTCTGCAAAGCCTGATGGATGCGGTGCCCCTAGCAATGTGTGATGGTGTTGTGCCCCACTTAAGATAGCGCCATGAGTTTATTTTTATTTTGCATAGTTAATTAAAACCATTGCAATAAAATATTTCAAAATTCATAAAACATCCATGTTTAAAACCAATCAAAAGTCAAGGAAGTGCCATGAAGCCATCAGTGATGTGCGACAGGAGTCGTGCCCAGCGTGTGGGAGGTGTTGTGCCATTTCCATGAGGTGTGAGCCATGCTGTCGCATCCATAGCGTGTGATATTAAACACCATGCCCTGCACAAGGCGCCAAGACGCCTCCGGGCAATCGAGCGCTTTATAAATATAATTTTCATTTCAAGGTGTATTCGGGGCTGAGCCTTTTGTAAACATCCCGAAGCATAAAAAAGCCCCTGGCAGCAGCGAGGAGCTGGCACTGGGTGACAGTGTGCAGAGGATGGCACCGACATGTGCTCTTAATTGCGGTGGAGTTTCGTGCCTTCTGCGCCCGGTTCCCACCACCTCCCCCCACTAGAAGGGGCTGCAATCAGTGCGCCTGGCACGGCAGAAAGTGCAGCCCTTGGCATCACCACTCCCTCCCGCCTTCGCCCAGCCCCGTGCCCTTTCCCAGTGGCATCCTAAGAGTGCCAATAATAGCGGCAGCTGTCGCAGCTGGCACGGGGATGCCCCGTTCATCCCCTCTCAGCAGGCAGATTCCAGGGTCTCTGCGGGAGTTCACGCCTCGCTAGGCCTGGCACATCGTGTTCGTAGACAGGATTATGAGTCAGGGAGGCATGTAATGAGTTTAACCCGAAGCGGCCTCGTGAGCTTCTCGGAGAGCTCAGGTCCACTTCTAGGAGAGCTCGATCCTGCACCGAAGAGAGCTCGGACTCACTCCTCAGAGAGCTTGGGTCTACTCCACTCCTACGAGAGCTTGGTTCCACTTCTAGAGGAATTTAGTCCACTCAGAAGAGGACATGCCCACTCCTTAGAGTGCTCACGCCCACTCCTAAGAGTGATCAGAACACTCATAAAAGAGCTCATACACATCTTAAAAGAGAGCAGTCCCACTCCTTAGAGATCTCTGGGTCACTCTTAAGAGAGGTCACACCCACTCCTCAGAGAACTCAGGCCCACTGCTCAGAGAGGTCCGGGCCACTCCTCAGGGAGTTCACTCCTACACCTCAGAGAGTTCTGCGCCACTCCTGAGAGAGCTCAAGGCCACTTCTAAGGGAGTTCACACCCACTCCTCAGAGAGCCCTGGTCCACTCCTGAGCGAGCTCAGGGCCACTTCTAAGGGAGTTCATACCCACTCCTCAGAGAGCTCTGCACCACTACTGAGAGAGCTCAGGGCCACTCCTCAGGGAGTTCACTCCTACACCTCAGAGAGTTCTGCGCCACTCCTGAGAGAGCTCAGGGCCACTTCTAAGGGAGTTCACACCCACTCCTCAGCGAGCTCTGCCCCACTCCTGAGAGAGCTTAGGGCCACTTCTAAGGGAGTTCACACCCACTCCTCAGAGAGCTCTGGTCCACTCCTGAGAGAGCTCAGGGCCACTTCTAAGGGAGTTCACACCCACTCCTCAGAGAGCTCTGCGCCACTCCTGAGAGAGCTTAGGGCCACTTCTAAGGGAGTTCACACCCACTCCTCAGAGAGCTCTGGTCCACTCCTGAGAGAGCTCAGGGCCACTTCTAAGGGAGTTCACACCCACTCCTCAGAGAGCTCTGCGCCACTCCTGAGAGAGCTCAGGGCCACTTCTAAGGGAGTTCACACCCACTCCTCAGAGAGCCCTGGTCCACTCCTGAGAGAGCTCAGGGCCACTTCTAAGGGAGTTCACACCCACTCCTCAGAGAGCTCTGCCCCACTCCTGAGAGAGCTTAGGGCCACTTCTAAGGGAGTTCACACCCACTCCTCAGAGAGCTCTGCGCCACTCCTGAGAGAGCTCAGGGCCACTTCTAAGGGAGTTCACACCCACTCCTCAGAGAGCTCTGCGCCACTCCTGAGAGAGCTCAGGGCCACTTCTAAGGGAGTTCACACCCACTCCTCAGAGAGCTCTGCCCCACTCCTGAGAGAGCTCAGGGCCACTTCTAAGGGAGTTCACACACACTCCTCAGAGAGCTCTGCGCCACTCCTGAGAGAGCCTGTGGCTGCTTCTCAAGGAGTTCATACCCACTCCTCAGGGAGTTTACACCCACTCCTCAGAGAGCTCTGCCCCACTCCTGAGAGAGCTCAGGGCCACTTCTAAGGGAGTTCACACACACTCCTCAGAGAGCTCTGCGCCACTCCTGAGAGAGCTCGTGGCTGCTTCTCAAGGAGTTCATACTCACTCCTCAGGGAGTTTACACCCACTCCTCAGAGAGTTACGTGCCACTACTATGACAGCTCAAACCCACTCCTCAGAGAGCTCAGGACCACTCCTCAGAGTGCTCAGGCCCATTCCTGGGACAGCTCACACCCACTCCTCAGGTAGGTCAGGCCCGATCCTAAGAGATGCACATCTCCTGTGTTTCCCTCGCCTACTCGCTCTAGCAGGAGGAGTTGTGACATCAGAATATGGAAATTTAGTGAAGCTTTTATACAGGGATACTGGAATCCCATGTATTATATCCTTATATTGTATTGCAGTGTTTCCGAGTGCTAGATGCTTACACTGTACTGCAATGATGCTGTCCTTTTATGGCATTCTAATGCTGCCTAGCTCAATGCCCTTATAGCTTATCACACTTCTGAGTGCCGTATCCATATATTGTATAGAAATGCTGCTGTTCTTATCTCCTTACACCCTTACAGACCTTCCAACTCACACAGTGCCACTGTGTGCCACACAATTTACCCTCCCGTTACCCAGTGAGGAGCTGATTTTACACAGTGGGCATACAATTAGCTGGAAACCCCTGCAATTAACTTCAATATCTTTATTCCGATACAAGAATATATCTATAAAAGTGCAGACAGACAACAACATATACATACAAAATTATCCAACAACATATACATTAAACATTATCCAACAGCAGAGGGAACATAGAGAAGTTCCATTTAAAACAGGTCCTCCAGTAATACGGTACACATAAAAAGGATGCTGATACAAAAAGGGGAAATTCATCGGGGAAACGCCTACAGAAAGTATGTTGCCAGCTAGTTGTTTGGAGGTTCTACTCAGCTGATGTCCATTACGAGGTGTGAAACCTCCCCGGTGCATCGCATCAGCCTCAAAAGCTTTGGTTTTGATTTTTGTAGAGCATGGGGAGGGGGCTCTCTTAAAAGCGTCTCAGGCTGTGCTTGACACTAACCCCTAGATTAATCAAAGTCCCGTTTTGCGAGTCTGTAATAGCGATTATTAATGAATCGCTATTACAGACTCGCAAAACGGGATTCATGTACAAATCGGAATTTATTTTGTGATTCCTACAGCTTCCTTATTTGCGATTAGCTAATTGCTAATCGCAAATAAGGAATAACTCCCCATTCATTTCTATGGGCCAATGAATGGGAAGACATATCAATGTGCGAATCGCTATTAGCGATTCGCATTTTGAGTTTGCGATTTCAAGGGTGCAGGGGTGTCTAAAGGACACCCTGCTGCACCCCTGAAATGATATTGGACGCTGGTGTTACACACACACATGTCCTTGGGACATGTGTGTGCGTAACATACAACTCAGAAAAATGCACTTAAGTGCATTTTTCTAAGTTTCCGCTATTTACAACAAGGTTTGACTTCGCGGTAAAGAGCGGCCCAAATTGCGAATTCGCAATTTTTAAATGTTTCATGAATTGCATTTAAGGAATCTCAAATAGAGATTTCTTAAATGCAATTCCTCGCAAAATTGCGATTTCTATAATAGCAATTTTTGCATTTGGGATGATGAATCCCAAATGCAAAACTTGCACTCGCAAAGGGCCAGATTCTCAGAATCTGGCCCTTTGCGAGCCGATTTTACGTTGATGAATCTGGCCGGTTACACCCCTTCAAGGCGCCTTCCCCCCTCACACAAGGAAAACATTTCACAAGTTGGCAGGTGTGTCTGTCCTTATATCGAACCCCCAAAGTCTTGATACCCAGTGCCACTGTCCTTATTTTGCATTGCAGCGCTGTGGAGCACTGTATCCTTATTTTGTTCCGCAATCCGCTGCTCCATATATTGCATTGCATTACCGCCAAGCGCTGTATCGTTACATCGTTCTGCTACCCGTTGTTCTTATTTCATACTGCAATGCTGCCATCCTTACATCAAAGGCCACTGGAATTATGTGATTCTGTGGCCTCGGTGTATTGCACATTTTTATTGATGTGCCGCATTTGCGACATAATCTATCCTCAGCTGCATAATCCTGCAGATTTTAACAATGAAATTGTTTCTAGCTCAAATTGATCAAAAACTACTAAAGTTACAGAGATCTGAGTTGCCGGGCAGTGAAAGGCTCTACGCAAAGGTTGGCTGGTCATCTTTCAGTTGTATGTGGGTGTTGAACTGGTACTAATGAGGCAATACCGTCGCTAAAACAGTGTTAACATGTGACAACATGGCAAAATTATGACATATTGCTATCACAAATTGTTCTGCATAACTTGACTTTTATTGCTGCATAATTTAGTGAACCCTTTTGCATTATTTGGTCATCCCCACTGCATAATTCCATTTGTCCGGCTTAAATCGCACAACCATGCTTTTGACTGCTATGGTGTTGTCCGATGCTTATGAGTGGTATGTCCTTACCAAACTGTTCCTGACCTCTGTAGGCCAATACATGCTCCTAACTTCTATATCTCAGTGAACTGCAGATGCCTGCTAGCACACTGAGCCGATCGCTATCGAACTGCTGCTGGCCAATGCATGCCATAGAATTACTGTGGACGGCTGCTTCGGCTACATCCTATCCTAATCAGTATCGAATGACTGCTGACCACTATATACAGTCAAACTGCTTCTGACCAATCAGTGCCCAAAAACTGCTGCAGAACATTATACTCTATCCAACTACTGCTGGCCAGGGTATACCGCAGAATAGATGCTAACGGATATCAAATGTAGCTGATCGCCGCGTATTCTAGAATCGCTCCTGACCACTATGGAGCAACTGGTGACTGATATTTCCTATAAAAGTGCTGCTGACTGCCATGTCCCCTGAAATTGCATGTGACTGCTTTACACTAACAACCCCGCACTTCAGTGCAGGCAGTACGCTCAAGTCAAAGGCGAGCTTTGTTGTTGTATTGCTATGCATCACCATATATTTCCCACAAATGCCCCAGCTTTGAGAGGCTGCTTTGAATAGCCGGATGGTGGAGCAGTGCGTGTGACCTCTCAAAGCTGGGGCATTTGTGAGAAAACATCACTATATATATATATATATATATATATATATATATATATATTCTTCTTAAAAAGGTGAGTGCACTATCATCCTTTCTGAGCTTGACATACTTTACGTAGGTCAAGGAAGTCTTCTTTCCCAACCAAAGAAATACCTGCAGTCGAGACGGCCTACTCTAGGTCTTTATCAGCGCAAACAATATCAGTCCACATGCAAGCTACAGCCGGTCGACAATTCATCCAACAGCCACAATTATCCTGAATAGACTAGCTCAGTTCCAAAGAAGCTGCTGAGTGGACGGCTGCCTTTACGAGAGGGTGTCCTGAATGACAGTCAGGACAGTTCTCCTGCGTGTCCAGCCTAGACCTCTTGACCATATCCAGTCTCAATGGACATAGAGGACACCTGGGCGGAAGAGATCCAAGCCACCCTTCAGAAGATCGACAAGATCGATCTTTATCTTATGGACCCACAGACCCGTCTTGAAACCACTTTGCTTGGCAATTTGTGGGCAAATGAGGCCATATCTGCTTCTTACACTTTGTCTTAAACATTTAACATCCTCCGCCCTTCAATCAGAACGCAATATTGATTACCAGTGCAAAGCTTGATCCCATACACATTCAACATGGCTGTGGCAAATGTCCAGGGCGTCAGCCCCGTGCAGTGACACTCAGCACCACCGTAGTGTAGATAAACCAGCTCTCCAAGCGCTGCATTCAGCTTAACCGGCGTAGCTGAGGCTACTGTATAAAGGGGAAATAATCGACTACATAAAAGTGGAACTGAATTATCTTCTTACCCACTTTTGACTCCACAACTAAGACAGGGAGTGCAGGAAGTGAACTTGCTCTGTAGGGCTGATTCTGTGTGTATATATATATATATATTTTATTTTTATAATTTTTTATAGCGTTAACCTGACCCTTGCGGGTATCAGAGTGCATATATATATATATATATATATATATCGGCATAACATCCCTCCACACAAGAAGAATCGGAGACCAGAGGGGGTTTACAGGGTACACCAGGCTTTTATTGGCAGTAATTGCACGGGTGGCGAATGCATTTCGGCGTAGGCCTTCTTCAGCGCCCTGCCGTGCGAGGAATGCCATCACAAATGAATCCCAGTCCTGCTTCCCTTAATGTCCGGGTCTGGACACTCCTCCCCGGTCAATTACGCTCACCTGTTGCAGCCCAGAGCTAGTATACGGACTTCAACTCCCAGAATGCACTGGGTAGGTGCATCTGGGTCGGCGGTGTGGGGGGAGCGCTAGAATGAAGAATCGTTAGTCCAGATATCTATATATATATATATATATCACCGTCAGTCCTGAACTACTGGCTCCTTCGTAGACAATCAGGTTCAGACTACAAACGTGCGTTGTTGCAAGTATTTAGTGCTTTATTCTTTTATCTCCATTACCAGCATGACGCGTTTCGGCTGCGTGGCAGCAGCCTTGACCACATATGTATATAATGTGTGTGTGTGTGTGTATATATGTTTTAGTATATATATGTATATCTATAAATGTGTATATATATATATATATATATATATATATATATATATATATATATATAGAGAGAGAGAGCAAGAGAGCGAGAGAGCAAGAGAGAGCGAGAGAGAGAGAGAACAGAAATTGCACTATTGTTACTGTTTAATGAGTTTGTTTCATTGAGGATACTATGTAAGCTGAGTGTTCCTTTCTATTTTTAAGGGTGATAGAGCACTAGCTATTGTTAGGCTGCTTGGATGAAGACTGTTTGGTCGAAATACTTTGCCACCTATAAATACTTAAACACAAACTGGAGTGCAGTCACTTTTGTGCTTTCAACTTACTCCTGAAAAGGGTGCCTTTGGGAAAAATAAATAAATAAATACATATATATGTATATATATATATATATATATATATATATATATATATATATATATATATATATATATATATATATATGACAACAGTTCTCTTTCAGGGAAAGAAGGTAAGCCGCACTCCTCGTGGTGAAAATGAAAAAGCTTTTATTTCATTTGCAGAGGTCTAGCCAGTTTATCCTGATGCATTTCGGTCTCTTCCACGGACCTTTTTCAAAGGAGGCTAGTCGCGTCGTCTGAAAGGAGAGGTGTGTGTTGCCAGTGGCTCGGCAGTATGTTTTTTTATATCCCCGCAGTGGGCGTTGCTGGAAACTGGATGATGTGTTTGCCCCCTGGTGGGCGCCGCAATCGGCTCCATGAGCAAGGCACACTGGTCTTTGTAGTCTGCCACTCCTTCTACCTTTCTACCCCGTGGGGGGACGATGCGCTAAGAACTATGTTCATTACTGCAATCACCTGTGCCTCATACTTCCTATTTTCGAGGTGTAGAGGGCCAATACCAGGGTCAGGTCCCTGGCGGCTGCACCCTGCCCGTGAATGCTTGCGCAACAAAAGGTTTAGATCCAATGGCGGGCAGTAGTGGGAGCTCTTTGGTTGGCGGTGCGTGCTATGCGGCTGGACCCTGCCGCTTCATATGACAACAGTTCTCTTTCAGGGAAAGAAGGTAAGCCGCACCCCTCGTGGTGAATATATATATATATATATATATATATATATATATTTACCACAAATGCCCCTTGCATCAGAGACGCACACACGATGTCCTGCCCTCCGGCCTGGTTCATGCAGTCAGGTGTGCCAATGCGCATTTATTTACAGCGAGCCTACGCGTTTCGGGGTCACCGCCCCCTCTTCTTGGGCAGTAAGAAAACACATATGAGCACTGCTTGCTTTGTTCACAAACTTTATTGACAAGCTCAACATGGGTGTGTCCGTTTGGCGCCCATGGAATTATGGGGCTTGTAGTTCTAATGCAGGCAATTTTTCTTCTTTGCAGATAGTTCAATTGGGTTTTCTCACAATTAAATTTGTTTTCCATCTCTGAGTGAGTGCGCATTGGAAGCGCTGACTAATTTGCATTTTTGGGACAACGTACCGCTTGGCAGTTCTGAAAGTTCAGTTCTAGCGGCTTTCTCCTGCCGAGACATCCTTCGCTCTCGGCTGGTGACGGTGCCATCTCCCGCGGCTGGGACCGCCGCGTAGCTTATTTACCACAAATGCCCCTTGCATCAGAGACGCACACACGATGTCCTGCCCTCCGGCCTGGTTCATGCAGTCAGGTGTGCCAATGCGCATTTATTTACAGCGAGCCTACGCGTTTCGGGGTCACCGCCCCCTCTTCTTGGGCAGTAAGAAAACACATATGAGCACTGCTTGCTTTGTTCACGAACTTTATTGACAAGCTCAACATGGGTGTGTCCGTTTGGCGCCCATGGAATTATGGGGCTTGTAGTTCTAATGCAGGCAATTTTTCTTCTTTGCAGAGCTTGTCAATAAAGTTCGTGAACAAAGCAAGCAGTGCTCATATGTGTTTTCTTACTGCCCAAGAAGAGGGGGCGGTGATCCCGAAACGCGTAGGCTCGCTGTAAATAAATGCGCATTGGCACACCTGACTGCATGAACCAGGCCGGAGGGCAGGACATCGTGTGTGCGTCTCTGATGCAAGGGGCATTTGTGGTAAATATATATATATATATATATACATATACAACAATTTCTCTCCCAAGCCTTGGAAAAGAATGTGACCATGCTCCGGGGGACTGGAAAAAGCCGCTTTATTTGAATAAAAATGCGCAAGCATTGAAAGGAAATTGCTGAAACGCTTGGCAGACGCGTTTCGTCCTTAGAATGGACTCTTCCGTGCCTGTTTCAGTTTGTTCTCCTTTGAGGGGCCCCTTGCTGTAAAGTTTTATCTTGCTGTGACCACTCCCAGTCACATGGTTCTGCCCCTCCTGTGCCTCACAGGTTTGTGAATCTCCTTGCGCTGTGCCTGCTCCTCTGTTGCATGCTGGATACTGTAGTTCGCCGCAGGGACCCATGTAGTGCAGGGACCCACCAAACACCAAGTGATGCCTCCAACGAGCCGTCGGTCAGCGCTCCACAGCCCGCAGCAGTCGAAGAGCAGGTAACAAAGAAACTCCTCTGTCCCCCTTCTCAGGCAGAAGGTTCTGCCTCCTCTCTCCCCATGCACTGAAGTCAGCACCTGGGGGGGCGACGCGTTTTGCAACAGAATACCAAGTTTTTGCAGGAGAACCGCGTAGCACCAGAACGAGAGGGCAGTCACCAAAGCCAGCTCCTGCTAGCCAGCTTACACATATACACCAATTTCTCTCCCAAGCCTTGGAAAAGAATGTGACCATGCTCCGGGGGACTGGAAAAAGCCGCTTTATTTGAATAAAAATGCGCAAGCATTGAAAGGAAATTGCTGAAACGCTTGGCAGACGCGTTTCGTCCTTAGAATGGACTCTTCAGTGCCTGTTTCAGTTTGTTCTCCTTTGAGGGGCCCTTTGCTGTAAAGTTTTATCTTGCTGTGACCACTCCCAGTCACGTGGTTCCGCCCCTCCTGTGCCTCACAGGTGTGTGAATCTCCTTGCGCTGTGCCTGCTCCTCTGTTGCATGCTGGATACTGTAGTTCGCCGCAGGGACCCATGTAGTGCAGGGACCCACCAAACACCAAGTGATGCCTCCAACGAGCCGTCGGTCAGCGCTCCACAGCCCGCAGCAGTCGAAGAGCAGGTAACAAAGAAACTCCTCTGTCCCCCTTCTCAGGCAGAAGGTTCTGCCTCCTCTCTCCCCATGCACTGAAGTCAGCACCTGGGGGGGCGACGCGTTTTGCTGTTTTGCAACAGAATACCAAGTTTTTGCAGGAGAACCGCGTAGCACCAGAACGAGAGGGCGGTCACCAAACCCAGCTCCTGCTAGCCAGCTTACACATACACACCAATTTCTCTCCCAAGCCTTGGAAAAGAATGTGACCATGCTCCGGGGGACTGGAAAAAGCCGCTTTATTTGAATAAAAATGCGCAAGCATTGAAAGGAAATTGCTGAAACGCTTGGCAGACGCGTTTCGTCCTTAGAATGGACTCTTCAGTGCCTGTTTCAGTTTGTTCTCCTTTAAGGGGCCCTTTGCTGTAAAGTTTTATCTTGCTGTGACCACTCCCAGTCACGTGGTTCCGCCCCTCCTGTGCCTCACAGGTGTGTGAATCTCCTTGCGCTGTGCCTGCTCCTCTGTTGCATGCTGGATACTGTAGTTCGCCGCAGGGACCCATGTAGTGCAGGGACCCACCAAACACCAAGTGATGCCTCCAACGAGCCGTCGGTCAGCGCTCCACAGCCCGCAGCAGTCGAAGAGCAGGTAACAAAGAAACTCCTCTGTTCCCCTTCTCAGGCAGAAGGTTCTGCCTCCTCTCTCTCTCTATATATATATATATATAAAGAGAGAGAGAGAGAGAGAGAGTATGTATATGTATATATGTGTGTGTATATTTGACAGAACAATGCGTCTTTACAGCTATTATGCACATACTTTCTTTTTGTTTCACAGGCATATTTTCATAAAAATATGTGGTATCTTTTAAATATTTTGATTAAATGAAATATAAGAGCTGGTCATATGGTGCTTTGTCATTGCCCAGCTTTAAAAAGGAACCTCTTTGTGAAAGCTAAAGCCAAATCCGACCATTCAAGTTTCAATCACGACTCCTTGTTAGCTGAACATTGCAGGATAACTTCACACCTCTGTAAGCTTATTCATTGATCATTGTTTAACTACCTGGATCTTTGATAATGCTAAACGAATCCTGCGTGCTCTAAGGGCAGTCAGGGTCCATTGTTAGCTGAAGACTACACGAGTAACTTAAAAAATCTCAGATCCTAACTGCTGTGTATTGTTTAATTAAGAGTCTATTCATAAAAACTGACCCTTCTAATTGAAATTAGGGCAAACTGTTAGCCCAGTCTTGCTGGAAGTAGCTTCAACAGTTTCTGATTTCTGTTGTCAGGATGTGTTTTCAAGTAAGCATAGCATGTTTTATCTGAAACCATGTTATCTTAATTACATAATGTAATACTTTTGTTCTTCCTTTTACTACTGCTTAGTCAAGTATATCACTAACTACTTAAGAAAACAAAATCCCATGTTTGAAACCAACATGGACTGAAGGTTAATCGCGCTAAAATAAACCTGCAATATAAAAAACACACTAAAGGCACCCTGTGTATATTGCTCCTATTTCACTGGCAAGAAATTCTGCTGACATTTAAGAAACTACTCTGCCGACAGCTTCAAGATGTCTGATGTCACCACAACCCCTCTATAGAAACAGAAGACCATAGTACACAGTTTAGGGAGGCGAACAACAAAAAAAGTTCCGAAGCACACACAAGAAGGTCATACACTCAGGTGAATCATAAGCAGTGAAATGAAGTGGAAACTTTTTTAGTTTGAAGCGTTCCTCTTTGCTCAAGGATTATTTTATTCATTACGTTTTCAGTGTCTTCAAAAGTTAGAAGGAAAGAAGCAGCCGACACGTGTTTCGTCCGTTGGGCTTTTTCAAGGCTAAATGACTCATCAAAAGTCATAAAGGGCAGTCTTGGGAACCCAGTTTGTATTCATCCCCAAGTAAAAGGAATGCCAAGCTGTCTACAAGAGACAGGCGCGTCTCGAGGTGAGTAGTCCACTATGGAGATGCAATACTGTGCTTTACAACAAAAATGCTGTGTATATAAACATTCTGGTAAAATGTAGTTAAGGTACGGTAAGGCAGCGGATAGCCGTATAGGAGTGGACCATAGTAACGTGAAAAAGTCAATCCTGTAAACGGGGGGAGTGGCCTTGATAAGCGTAAAGCCATATGTCCTATCTGTACCCTACGCAGAAGAGTTCTGTTTACTATTTACTCGTTACTACATCCTTTACTTTTGTATTCAGATGTGCGATTGTCTCGGCATAGCCACCAACTGTCTGTGGTGTTGTTACGCAGTTTAAGGAGGTGTAAATGGAGTGGTTTAAATGGGCCAGTACTGTCCCGTACGGAGTACCGGCACTTTTTTATTTTGAGAGGGAGAGTACCTTCACTTCTCAAGAGAAATGCAATACTTGTAATTGGGGAGTACCTGCACTTCTCATAAACAAGCCGGGACTCTGGTACAGAGTACCAGCACTTCTATTTTTCCATTTCAAGCACTGTGTAAATGTGCATTTTTAATTGAAAGTCAAAGTGAGAACACAGAGGCCATTCCATGAAGGTAATCCTACCTCTGAACACAGGGGCATCACGTGGCTGAACGTCACTACCTGTGCCACCCAGTGACCAGAACTCATTAGGCGCATGGCTGAGAGGCCTTCCCAGTGGTTTCTGGGGGAAGCTGGCACACAATATGCAAAAGGCACACCAAGTGCCCAGAGCCAACCAGGCACGTTCCTTGGTAATGGCGGGCAGACTCTGTGGTTACCAGGAGCGACCACTGGTGTGGCAATAAGCTCCATAGCGGGTATATCTCTGGTAAATTCACAGCACCTGTCACCAGCTGGTCACAATACCACAGCCGCCTTCCTGGTGCCCCCTCGCCATAGGTCCTGATCTCTGCCTACCCTGGTACTCACCAACCAGCGTACATTCCAAGGTGGATGTCCGGCTTGAAAACAATGATTCGTAATAGAAACCTTGCGACAGCTGATGAGGCGCCCTATCACGTGCTGGCTTCACAGCGCTCTTAGAGTGTTTCATTTGCATAGTGCTTCCTACTCTCATGTGACACTGAAGCGCTTCTGGTTGCTTGGTAGGAGGCTGCTCTGTATACATGTTGGCACTTCACTGGGCACCAGGGGTGTATCTTTTCTACTGCCCACTTGGTACAGCGGGCTGATCCTATCCATTTCTGAGACAGAGAAACAGCTTTACTATTCACTGGCGTGGGAATACACATTAAAAACATAGAGAGAGTAACCCTTCAAACGAAGGGAACCGGGTAAGAACCAATAATCATACAATAGACCCTTTGGGATTTTTTATGGCACCCCTAAGATTGCACACTCATACAAACATATACTCCAAAAAAAATAGAAGGAAAGAAAAAATATTCATCAATGTAAAAGTAAACTCAGTATGAGAATAAATTAGCTTGACAGTAATGTACTCATCATTTATTAAAAAACCGATACAAAATCAATCTGTATTGTGCACATTAAAAACAATTCTTATATTAAAACTAAAAACATTAAACATAGGCATTTATGCTCATTTTGTGATACAACATCAACAATTAATAGAGTTTTTTTTATGTTTTACAATTACAAAGAACAGAACAGAAAGTTTACTTTTATATAGATGAATATGTTTTCTTTCCTTCTATTTTTTCTTTGAGTATATGTTTGTATGAGTGTGCAATCTTAGGGGTGCCGCAAAAAATCCCAAAGGGAATATTGTATGATTAGTGGGAATAAACATACCCGGAATACTTTAGGTCAACATCGGCAACAGGCAGATTGAGGTGATCTGAGTCCCGAGAGATGTCACATGGGCCAGAGGGGGTTCATTGAGGGGGGGGGCGACGTCAGAGGGGCCAGGGCGTGGACTTGTTTCAACTGTCCATGCCTCCGCATTATCTCTGCCCTCTACAGCGTGCCCATCACGCGCTACCACCCCGGAAGGCCCATCGGCCTGCTATCCGAGCTGTGTCGGGCTCCGTGTGTGCCCCTTGGCAGGTGAGCGATGCCATCTGCCGTGCCAGCTGCCCCTTCCCTCGCACCCTCATTGTGGCACTGAATGGAGGCGGGCACGGTGCCAGGCTGGCAACCGCGGGCCCTATTACAGGGCACAGCTTCTGGCAAAGACTTCAATGGTGAGAACATGGCATCTCTTCCTGGGGGCGTGTGGGGGGTGGGGGAAGCCGTGACAGGTGCGGGGCAGACAGATCCCCTCATGTTTTATTCATCGCGCCCTCGGAGCTGTGTGAAGATATTTCCCACCCTCCGATGCCACTCCGGCTGCCCTGGGGCTGCACGTATTCCTTCCTCTTCCTGCCTCCGTGGTCCTCACCCCCGCCTCTTCTCTGCCTGCCTCCGCGCATCCCTCCACCTGGGGCTTTCCCCCCTCAGACCCCTCCCCTCTCTCATCCTCTTCTCTCTTTCCTGGCAGGATTTTCCCACCGAAGTCTTTGGGCATCGTTTTGAGTTTGATGGGGGAGTTTTCCACCACAAATTAGCGGTGTACCCCATCCACCATGGACACAAATTAGCGGGGTACCCCGTCCACCACAAACTAGCGGGGTGCCCCATCCACCAAACTGGTGGACTAGCGGGGTACCCCGTCCACCAAACTGATGGACTAATAGGGTACCCCGTCCACCAAACTGATGGACTAGTGGGTTCTCCCTCCACCAAACTGATGGACTAGCGGGGTACCACATCCACCTAACTGATGGACTAGTGGGGTACCCTGTCCCCCACAAACTAGCAGTGTACCTCGTTCACCAAACTGATAGACTAGCAGGGTTCTCTGTCCACCAAACTGATGGACTAATAGGGTACCCCGTCCACCAAATTGATGGACTAGCGGGGTTCTTCGTCCACCAAACTGATGGATTGCTGGAGTACCCTGTCCACCAAACAGATGGAAGGGTGAACGTCCATTTAACTAAGTATATAATACCTATATTTGTATTTAAATCAATAGATCTTGTTAAGGCCAGACCAAAAATTAATTCCAAAAAGTAGGTTTGTGCTGTGCATCCACCCCTCTCCTTCTTAAACATGTCGGTGTAGAGTATTCCTTTGTAGAAAGCTGCCCTGTGAATTACGTGGGGTTCAATAGGTTGTTGGGGAGGCCAACTTATGAAGAAACGTGTTCTTCGTCCATGCTGACTTATACCTAAAGAATGAACAACTTCGCACACTCAAAAGTCACCTTTTTTCACTCCCCAAAAAGTACATACGTCTGGGTCACCCTGGCCTACGTATGAACCGCTGACTCGTAGGTTACACGCGGTTCTCTGCGGCACTCAACTAACCCACCGAGCTTGCCACCTGCCTCTGAGTTTCACCTCCAGCAGAGGGCCAGGCCCCAGGAGGATGATGTCATGCCCTGGCGCTCAATGTATTCTGGGACTGCCACAAGGGGATGCTGCCTTCTGATCTCTGATTGGCTCCCACGGGAGTAATGGCCTCGTTTGATTGGTCTGTGAAAGAGGTGGCGCCATGCGTCGCCTTGCGTGGACGGGTTGAGGTCTACTGACGCCACAGAAGCATTGAGCAATGGCTGTGAGTGGCATCAACATGGGAAAACGTGGCTGGGGTGGAACTTTAAAAAAAAAGTGAGTTTGAGGGGGAATCAGTGGCTGCTACAAGGAGAGGATGAGCTTGGGAGAACTATCGAGAGATGGGTGACTGCAAACGTCAGAGTCTGAGCTTTGAGGCTGAAGAAACCGGGTTAGGAGGGGGTGGAGGTCAAGGGAAGTCTATGTTTGCTTGGCATTCCTGAGAAACAAAAGAGCCAGCCTACAAGTTAATACACAGCTTGCTGCTTTTCGTCACCCAGCCTGTGATTCATGTGTGGCAGTGGTTGCAGGTGGTGGGCACCGGAGCTCATTTTTAGAAGCAGGACCTATTTTTCATTGGCCGGCTCTGACCCAGACAAAGACAAAACAAGCATTGGCAAAGGCATGAGGAAAAACAGGGATATCACGCGGTCAGTGTTGGCAGTGGTGGTGTATCATAACGTATTTTTTTAATGCTGGCAGGACAAAGGCAGAGTGGGGCACAACATGGTGGGAGGGTGTTGGGGGTGGCTACTCGGACAACGGAGAATGTGGGGAAAAACAATATCACATGGCAAGCTCTGGCCGCGTCACAACACATTTTGTTTTTTGTTATGGCGGTCGGGAGAGGCAACACGAACAAGAGAGGGTGTGCTGGTGGTGGGAGCAACATGGAAAACAACTGTAACAACGCATGCATTGGAACGCATGATTTTACGCTGCATACCATTACAATGAAATGGCTTGCTGTAGGGGGTATAAGGTGTTTGATTTAACTCCAACACCTTCCCTACTGTTGCACAGACTGGAGTTGGAATAGTAAATTATACTATTCCAAACTCCAGCGCACCCGACAGCAAATCGGGGTAAAACATTGTGTTGTAACGGCATGCAGGGTAAAAGCATGTGTTGTAAAGTCATACAACCGAGCAACACAGACAATGGATAAGGGCAACAAGGACAGGATTGAGCGGGATTGTGGACAGGAGCACAGACAACAAAGGGAGGTTGGGGTGGGGGCCCAACAGGAACAGCCAAAGTGACAGTGGGTGGGGGGGCACCAGAGACTCGGTGGACAAGCGGAACACAGAGATGGAAGAACACGAGGGAAGTAGGCGATAAAGACGCACTCTGGTAGAATGCTTAAATACAAAGAAAAAAGTAGTGTGTAAAAAATGAGCAGTGGAAGGGCACAAGTAAAGCATCCAAGCTCCAGGCGTGTGGCAATCACACAAAGAGAAAAGAAGCCTACAGCAGCTGGCCAATAAGAAGCAAGCAAATTAGGCTAATAACGGAGCCAGCCGATGGTAAAAAACAGGCAGCCACTAAACCCTGTTAAAAAACAATACGTCTCGCAAGAGTCATCACATGCGTGATGTTAGAAGAAAAGTTGGAAAGATTGATGAAGACAGCAAAATTGTGACAAAGGGAGAAAGCAGAGATAAACATACTACCTGCAGGAGTTACATAAAGAGAAAGAAAGTGTATGGGGTGGAAGAAAGAGGCATAAGGTGGGATCAAGACCAGGCAGTCTCGGTGTTCATGAGACAAAGAGGCACGACTTCCGTCATTTCTGAGATGCTAACCTGTTATGAATTTCCTAATTCCCATTCAAGAAAGCGCTCTTTGGTTTCAATACTGCAAGTTGAGATGATTTCGGCTCGAGGGGCAGTGCCAAGATGCCCCACTAAGTGCCTGCTGTGTGGCTCGTTTAAGGGGTCCCTCGGCTCGGCACCCCCTCGTAGCACACGGCACTGCTAAGGCAGCGAGGGATGTCTTTCGGTGGCAGGGTACATCCCTTCCTGCCCCAGCTCTGCCACTTTTTGTCTGTGCACCAGCACGGAGGGGGTTAAGCACCAGCTGGTACTGCTGCCCATGAAGCACTCAGTTTGGGAGGGTGCCAGGCCTGGCAGAGGAGGGCCACCACAGACAGAAGGCCTACCCTGGAAGAGAAGCCTGGGCACATGGTACCCGGCAGATTGGTGCCATCTGCTCGGGCGCCTTGGAGGCACCGACCTGGCACCACCAGACAACTGGCAGCCAAGCTGCTTCTTAAGAGTGCCAGGGCCGGGCCGAGAAATGTGCACCCGGTGCTCACATGTGGAGGCGGAGTCTAGGGGCTGCCAGGCTGGGAGGAGCACAAACCCCGAGAAAGGGGGGAGCTTTCAGGGCATCACATGCGTGCTTCATTTATAATAATACAAAAAAAATACTGCTAGGAGCAACTTTTTCATAGGAGTTTGATCGAAAACCATGGCTGCTTAGTTTTGATAGCACGTCTTGCATCTCCCTTGCACTCCACCATACTTTCTTTCTCAGCACCTGGTTCTGTTTCACCCCTGCTTCCTCCCCCTGTCAGTGTTTCTATATAATTTTCTTCGTTCTTCTTTCTCTCTTTTCTTCCTTTCTCTCCCTCCTCCTTTCTGTCTTCCTCTTCCTTTCTCTAGCTTCTTCCTTTTTTCTCTTTTTTCTTCCCTTCTGTCCCTCCTCCTTCATCTATTCCTCCTTCTTTCTCTTTTTTCTTCCCTTCTCTCCCCCTCCTTTCTTCCTTCTCTCTGTCCCCCTTTTGTCTCTTCCACCTTTCTCTTTTCTTCCCTTCTGTCCCCCTCTTTTCTCTTGCTTCTTCCTTTCTCTCTTTTCTTCCCTTCTCTCCACCTCTTTTATTTCCTTCTCTCCCTCCTCCTTTCTCTCTTCCTCCTCTTTTCTGTTGTTTCTTCCCTTCTCTCCACCTCTTTTATTTCCTTCTCTCCCTCCTCCTTTCTCTCTTCCTCCTCTTTTCTGTTGTTTCTTCCCTTCTCTCCACCTCTTTTATTCCCTTCTCTCCCTCCTCCTTTCTCTCTTCCTCCTCTTTTCTGTTGTTTCTTCCCTTCTCTCCACCTCTTTTATTCCCTTCTCTCCCTCCTCCTTTCTCTCTTCCTCCTCTTTTCTGTTGTTTCTTCCCTTCTCTCCTGCCTCCTTTCTCTCTTCCTCCTTCTTCCTGTGTTTTTTCCCTTCTCTCCCTCCTCCTTTCTCTCTTCCTCCTTCTTTCTCTCTTTTCTTCCCTTCTCTCCTCCCTATTGCTTCTTCCTTTCTCTCTTTTGCTCTGGGACAACGTCTGACTATAAAAGAAGACCCACTAGCCCTAAAAACAAGCATTTGAAATGCAATAGGTCTCGCAGCATTAGAGTTAGTGCATTTAGAATTGTTTATGTGTTTTTTGTTGTAAATCTTTTGCATTTTTTTTTTTTTTGCCAATGCTAAACAATTACAAATCAAAAAAGCAATAAACAATTGTAAAAGCTGTAACTAAAAATCCTGTGAGACCTATTGCACTGTGTGAGGGTGAGGTGTTGAGGGTGAGTGAGGGTGGGGGTGAGTGAGGAGTTTAGTGTGAGTGAGGTGTTGATGGTGAGTGAGGTGTTGAGGGTGAGTGAGGTGTTGAGGGTGAGTGAGAGTGAGAGTGAGTGAGGGTGAGGGTGAGGGAGTGTTATTGTGAGTTAGGGTGAGGGGTTGAGGGTGGGTGAGGGTGAGGGTGAGGTGTTGAGGGTGAGTGAGGATGAGTGAGGGTGAGTGAGGGGTTGAGGGTGAGTGAGGGTGAGTGAGGGTGAGTGAGGGTGACTGAGTGTGAGTGAGGGTGACTGAGTGTGAGTGAGTGTGAGTGAGGGTGAGTGAGGGTGAGGGTGAGTGAGAGTGAGTGAGGGTGAGGTGTTGAGGGTGAGGTGTTGAGGTTGAGGTTTTGAGGGTGAGGTGTTGAGGCTGATGTTTGTGGGTGAGTGAGGGTGAGATGTTGATGATGAGTGAAGGTGAGGTGTTGGGTGAGGCGTTGAGGGTGAGTGAAGTTGAGGGTGGTTGAGTGAGGATGAGTGAGAGTGAGGGTGAGTGAGGAGTTGAGGGTGAGTGAGTGAGGGTGAGGTGTTGAGGGTGAGTGAGGGTGAGTGAGTGTGTGGTGTTGAGGGTGATTGAGGATGAGTGAGAGTGAGGGTGAGTGAGGATTTGAGGGTGAGGCGTTGAGGGCGAGGCGTTGCGGGTGAGTGAGGGTGAGAGTGATTGAGTGTGAGTGAGTGTCAGTGAGGGTGAGGTGTTGAGTGTGAGTGAGGATGAGTGTGAGTGATGGTGAGTCAGGTGTTGAGGGTGAGTGAGGTGTTGAGGGTGAGTGAGGAGTTGAGGTTGAGTGATGTTCAGGCTGACTGAGGGTGAGGGTGGGTGAGGTGTTGAGGGTGAGGTGTTGAGTGTGAGTGAGGCGTTGAGGGTGAGTGAGGGTGAGTGAGGGTGTGCATTTGAAGGGTAGGCGTTGAAGGTGAGTGAGGGTGAGTGAGTGAGGGTGAGGTGTTGAGGGTGAGTGAGTGATGTTGAGGCGTTGAGGGTAGGTGAGTGAGGTTGAGTGTTTGAGTGTGAGGCATTGAGCGTGAGTGAGTGAGGGTGAGGTGTTGAGGGTGAGCTGTTGAGGGTGAGCTGTTGAGGGTGAGTGTTGTTGATAGTTGTAGATTGAGGATAATTGAGAGTGAGTGTGAGTGAGGTGTTGAGGGTGAGGTGTTGAAGGTGAGGGGTTGAGGGCGAGGGGTTGAGGGCGAGGCGTTGAGGGTGAGTGAGGGTGAGGGTTATTGAGGGTGATGTGTCGAGGGTGAGTGAGGGTGAGTGAGGGTGAGGGTGAGTGAGGGTGAGTAAGTGTGAGGATGAGTGTGGGTGAGGGTGAGAGTTTGAGGGTGAGTGAGGGTGAGTGAGGGTGAGTGTTTGAGTCTAAGTGAGGATGAGATGTTGAGGGTGGGTGAGGGGGGTGAGGGAGAGTGTGTGGGTGAGTGTTGATAGTGTTAAGGGGGTTGTGTATGAGGGGTGTTAGTATGAGGGATTTGAGGGTGAGGGGGTGAGGGTGAGTGTAATGGGAGGGGAGGCATAGTGAGTGATGTTGAGGGGTTAAGGGAGTGTAAGGGAGAGTGAGGGTGAGACTGAGCGGGTGTGAGCGGGTGAGTGAGGGAGTGTGTGAGAGTGTGAGTGAGGGAGTGTGTGAGGTGTTGTGTGAGAGCGTGAGTGATGGGATGTGTGAGGGGTGTGTGAGAGGGTGTGTGAGAGTGTGAGGGTGTGTTAGGGTGAATGAGGGTGAATGAGGGGGTGTGAGGGGGGTGAGGGTGGGGTGTTGAGGGAGTGAGTGTGAGTGTGTGAGAGGTGATGTAGAGGGGATGAGTGTGAGGGGGTGAGTGTTAGGGGGTGTGAGGGGGGGAGGATGAGTGAAGTTGTTTGCGTCAGAGAGTGTGTGAGTGTGTGAGTGTGAGGGTGAGTAAGTGTGTGTGAGGCTGAAGGTGTGTGATGGTGTATGAGGGAGATGTTGTGTTAGCGTTTCTGAGCGGGTGTGAAAGAGTGTGATAGTTTTGTTGTGTGAGGGTGATGTTAAGAGTGTGTGTATATGTTAATATTAATTAAGTAATGTGTTGTTATTAACCAAAGGTGTCACATGTCCCCTTTGTATTACTTCTGTCTTATGTGTATATTAGTATGTAATTTTCGTGTGTATGTTTTGTACTAACTGTGTTAATATTTTGTAACGTGTTTGTGGAGTCTGTTTTTTATTTTTTTTTAAAAATGGCCGACGTATAGCGTCACGTCGACGTCTTCTATGTTTAGCGGTCTAGTTTATTTTTGAGTTGTGTGTGTTTTTTGTTTACGTTTTTTTCTAGCCAATCGGAGCGCGACATTTTTGACGTAGCGTTCCGATTTGCATACGTCAACGGTGGAATTCCCCATAGATCGAGAATGTTGGTGCGCGGAAGGCGTGTTCTTGTTCCTGTGGTGTTGCTGCGTTGTTTGACAGGTAAGAATGTAATCCTAAGTTTCTTTTAATGTAATGTAATGTAGTATATATACTATGTTAAAGTTAAATACTTGCGAAATGTATTTATTTCGCTCGTAATATTTGTAAATGTTTGTAATGTAACATAAAGTTTTGTTTTTTATTGGCGATATGTAATGCATATGTTTTGTTAAACTGTAATGTAATGTATTAATTTTATTTTTTTTGTAATTTGACGTACAAAAGGTGTTTGTTTCATTCTGAAGTGCTAAATGTGTTTTAATATATTGATGTAAGTTGTGTTTGCATTATCTTTTTGTGTGATGCTGAAGTAGTCGGATAATTTGTTATTGACGTACTTGAAGTATGAAATGAAACTTTTTGTGTCTATGCTGACTGTAGTATTATTAGCAATGTATGAACGACATGTACAGTGAAGTAATGTATTTTTCGTTAGCTTTTTGTGACTGAATATTTCTATGTTCGTAATATGTTTCTTATATTCGAACTAATTCCGTCTGGATAAATGCTATTGTGTTATGCGTATCTCTTTTTGTGTAACTGTCGACTATTGTATTCAATGCGTCCCATTTTCCGGATGAATCGTTCTTGTTTATTTCCCTCAGAAAAATTTGACTGTTTCCGATTTTTTTTTTTCCGTCATATTTTCTTTATATTAGATGGAATTCCGTGTGAAGAAGTGCTATTGTTGTTTGCGTCCGTTTTTTTGTGTAACTGTTGACTACTGTTTTTAATCCGTCCCATTCTCCGGATGAATAGTACATCAATTTGAATGTATTAATACGTGTGTGTATATACGTATTAATAATGTTTTATTAGGATGTATGAGTGTTTTATTTGTATTGCGCCTTGTGTATTATCGAGTTTTGAGTTACAATATCCTTTAGTACTGTTCTAAAAGATATATGTTTGAAAAATGGGTTTTGAATTTTTCTTGATCTTTATGCGAATGTTGGCTCGTGTTTAAGTTGATTCTTCGGGATGCATTGAGTAATCTTTGCTAGTGTCTTCCTTGTATGTAGTTTCAGTAGTTTCGTTTCGCCTGAGGTGGCACTGTGATGTTTATTTTTCCTCTGACTTAGCTTTTGCTTGTGTCATTTGTACCCGTATGTGACTTGTTTCGCCGCTATTCATTTATTTTGTTTGTTGCTTGTTGTAGTTAAAAGTATTATGTATGCACTGTGTATGTTCTCTTTTTTGTGTTTTTTTTTATATTTTCTACATTTCAGGGAATGAGCTGCTACGATCGACAGGTAATGACAATTTTATTTGCATATTATGAAAAAGTGCCTTTGTGAGTTCTTATACTTTTGTTTATGCATTTCCTTTTATTGATGTTAATGTAATTATTGTTTTCGGTCTGTGTGTGCGTGGCGTTGCGTGTGTGAGTGGCGTTGCGTGTGTGAGTGGCGTGTGTGAGTGGCGTTGCGTGGCTGAGTGGCGTTGCGTGGCTGAGTGGCGTTGCGTGGCTGAGTGGCGTTGCGTGGCTGAGTGGCGTTGCGTGGCTGAGTGGCGTTGCGTGGCTGAGTGGCGTTGCATGGCTGAGTGGCGTTGCGTGGCTGAGTGGCGTTGCGTGGCTGAGTGGCGTTGCGTGGCTGAGTGGCGTTGCGTGGCTGAGTGGCGTTGCGTGGCTGAGTGGCGTTGCGTGGCTGAGTGGCGTTGCGTGGCTGAGTGGCGTTGCGCGTGTGAGTGGCGTTGCGCGTGTGAGTGGCGTTGCGCGTGTGAGTGGCGTTGCGCATGTGAGTGGCGTTGCGCGTGTGAGTGGCGTTGCGCGTGTGAGTGGCGTTGCGCGTGTGAGTGGCGTTGCGCGGCTGAGTGGCGTTGCGCGGCTGAGTGGCGTTGCGCGGCTGAGTGGCGTTGCGCGGGTGAGTGGCGTTGCGTGGCTGAGTGGCGTTGCGTGGCTGAGTGGCGGTGCGTGGCTGAGTGGCGGTGCGTGGCTGAGTGGCGTTGCGTGGCTGAGTGGCGTTGCGTGGCGTTGCGTGGCTGAGTGGCGTTGCGTGGCTGAGTGGCGTTGCGTGGCTGAGTGGCGTTGCGTGGCTGAGTGGCATTGCGTGGCTGAGTGGCGTTGCGTGGCTGAGTGGCGTTGCGTGGGTGAGTGGCGTTGCGTGTGTGCGTGGCGTTGCGTGTGTGCGTGGCGTTGCGTGTGTGAGTGGCGTTGCGTGTGTGAGTGGCGTGTGTGAGTGGCGTTGCGTGGTTGAGTGGCGTTGCGTGGCTGAGTGGCGTTGCGTGGCTGAGTGGCGTTGCGTGGCTGAGTGGCGTTGCGTGGCTGAGTGGCGTTGCATGGATGAGTGGCGTTGCGTGGATGAGTGCCGTTGCGTGGCTGAGTGGCGTTGCGTGGCTGAGTGGCGTTGCGTGGCTGAGTGGCGTTGCGTGGCTGAGTTGCGTTGCGCGCGTGAGTGGCGTTGCGCGTGTGAGTGGCGTTGCGCGTGTGAGTGGCGTTGCGCGTGTGAGTGGCGTTGCGTGGCTGAGTGGCGTTGCGTGGCTGAGTGGCGTTGCGTGGCTGAGTGGCGTTGCGTGGGTGAGTGGCATTGCGTGGGTGAGTGGCGTTGCGTGGCTGAGTGGCGTTGCGTGGCTGAGTGGCGTTGCGTGGCTGAGTGGCGTTGCGTGGCTGAGTGGCGTTGCGTGGCTGAGTGGCGTTGCGTGGCTGAGTGGCGTTGCGTGGCTGAGTGGCGTTGCGCGTGTGAGTGGCGTTGCGCGTGTGAGTGGCGTTGCGCGTGTGAGTGGCGTTGCGCGTGTGAGTGGCGTTGCGCGAGTGAGTGGCGTTGCGCGTGTGAGTGGCGTTGCGCGTGTGAGTGGCGTTGCGCGGCTTAGTGGCGTTGCGCGGCTGAGTGGCGTTCCGCGGCTGAGTGGCGTTGCGCGGGTGAGTGGCGTTGCGCGTGTGAGTGGCGTTGCGTGGCTGAGTGGCGTTGCGTGGCTGAGTGGCGTTGCGTGGCTGAGTGGCGTTGCGTGGCTGAGTGACGGTGCGTGTCTGAGTGACGTTGCGTGGCTGAGTGGCGTTGCGTGGCTGAGTGGCGTTGCGTGGCGTTGCGTGGCTGAGTGGCGTTGCGTGGCTGAGTGGCGTTGCGTGGCTGAGTGGCGTTGCGTGGCTGAGTGGCGTTGCGTGGCTGAGTGGCGTTGCGTGGGTGAGTGGCGTTGCGTGTGTGCGTGGCGTTGCGTGTGTGCGTGGCGTTGCGTGTGTGAGTGGCGTTGCGTGTGTGAGTGGCGTGTGTGAGTGGCGTTGCGTGGTTGAGTGGCGTTGCGTGGCTGAGTGGCGTTGCGTGGCTGAGTGGCGTTGCGTGGCTGAGTGGCGTTGCGCGTGTGAGTGGCGTTGCGTGGCTGAGTGGCGTTGCGTGGCTGAGTGGCGTTGCGTGGCTGAGTGGCGGTGCGTGTCTGAGTGACGTTGCGTGGCTGAGTTGCGTGGCTGAGTGGCGTTGCGTGGCGTTGCGTGGCTGAGTGGCGTTGCGTGGCTGAGTGGCGTTGCGTGGCTGAGTGGCGTTGCGTGGCTGAGTGGCGTTGCGTGGCTGAGTGGCGTTGCGTGGCTGAGTGGATGAGTGAAGTTGTTTGCGTCAGAGAGTGTGTGAGTGTGTGAGTGTGAGGGTGAGTAAGTGTGTGTGAGGCTGAAGGTGTGTGATGGTGTATGAGGGAGATGTTGTGTTAGCGTTTCTGAGCGGGTGTGAAAGAGTGTGATAGTTTTGTTGTGTGAGGGTGATGTTAAGAGTGTGTGTATATGTTAATATTAATTAAGTAATGTGTTGTTATTAACCAAAGGTGTCACATGTCCCCTTTGTATTACTTCTGTCTTATGTGTATATTAGTATGTAATTTTCGTGTGTATGTTTTGTACTAACTGTGTTAATATTTTGTAACGTGTTTGTGGAGTCTGTTTTTTATTTTTTTTTAAAAATGGCCGACGTATAGCGTCACGTCGACGTCTTCTATGTTTAGCGGTCTAGTTTATTTTTGAGTTGTGTGTGTTTTTTGTTTACGTTTTTTTCTAGCCAATCGGAGCGCGACGTTTTTGACGTAGCGTTCCGATTTGCATACGTCAACGGTGGAATTCCCCATAGATCGAGAATGTTGGTGCGCGGAAGGCGTGTTCTTGTTCCTGTGGTGTTGCTGCGTCGTTTGACAGGTAAGAATGTAATCCTAAGTTTCTTTTAATGTAATGTAATGTAGTATATATACTATGTTAAAGTTAAATACTTGCGAAATGTATTTATTTCGCTCGTAATATTTGTAAATGTTTGTAATGTAACATAAAGTTTTGTTTTTTATTGGCGATATGTAATGCATATGTTTTGTTAAACTGTAATGTAATGTATTAATTTTATTTTTTTTGTAATTTGACGTACAAAAGGTGTTTGTTTCATTCTGAAGTGCTAAATGTGTTTTAATATATTGATGTAAGTTGTGTTTGCATTATCTTTTTGTGTGATGCTGAAGTAGTCGGATAATTTGTTATTGACGTACTTGAAGTATGAAATGAAACTTTTTGTGTCTATGCTGACTGTAGTATTATTAGCAATGTATGAACGACATGTACAGTGAAGTAATGTATTTTTCGTTAGCTTTTTGTGACTGAATATTTCTATGTTCGTAATATGTTTCTTATATTCGAACTAATTCCGTCTGGATAAATGCTATTGTGTTATGCGTATCTCTTTTTGTGTAACTGTCGACTATTGTATTCAATGCGTCCCATTTTCCGGATGAATCGTTCTTGTTTATTTCCCTCAGAAAAATTTGACTGTTTCCGATTTTTTTTTTTTTCGTCATATTTTCTTTATATTAGATGGAATTCCGTGTGAAGAAGTGCTATTGTTGTTTGCGTCCGTTTTTTTGTGTAACTGTTGACTACTGTTTTTAATCCGTCCCATTCTCCGGATGAATAGTACATCAATTTGAATGTATTAATACGTGTGTGTATATACGTATTAATAATGTTTTATTAGGATGTATGAGTGTTTTATTTGTATTGCGCCTTGTGTATTATCGAGTTTTGAGTTACAATATCCTTTAGTACTGTTCTAAAAGATATATGTTTGAAAAATGGGTTTTGAATTTTTCTTGATCTTTATGCGTATGTTGGCTCGTGTTTAAGTTGATTCTTCGGGATGCATTGAGTAATCTTTGCTAGTGTCTTCCTGGTATGTAGTTTCAGTAGTTTCGTTTCGCCTGAGGTGGCACTGTGATGTTTATTTTTCCTCTGACTTAGCTTTTGCTTGTGTCATTTGTACCCGTATGTGACTTGTTTCGCCGCTATTCATTTATTTTGTTTGTTGCTTGTTGTAGTTAAAAGTATTATGTATGCACTGTGTATGTTCTCTTTTTTGTGTTTTTTTTTATATTTTCTACATTTCAGGGAATGAGCTGCTACGATCGACAGGTAATGACAATTTTATTTGCATATTATGAAAAAGTGCCTTTGTGAGTTCTTATACTTTTGTTTATGCATTTCCTTTTATTGATGTTAATGTAATTATTGTTTTCGGTCTGTGTGTGCGTGGCGTTGCGTGTGTGAGTGGCGTTGCGTGTGTGAGTGGCGTGTGTGAGTGGCGTTGCGTGGCTGAGTGGCGTTGCGTGGCTGAGTGGCGTTGCGTGGCTGCGTGGCGTTGCGTGGCTGAGTGGCGTTGCGTGGCTGAGTGGCGTTGCGTGGCTGAGTGGCGTTGCCTGGCTGAGTGGCGTTGCATGGCTGAGTGGCGTTGCGTGGCTGAGTGGCGTTGCGTGGCTGAGTGGCGTTGCGTGGCTGAGTGGCGTTGCGCGTGTGAGTGGCGTTGCGCGTGTGAGTGGCGTTGCGCGTGTGAGTGGCGTTGCGCGTGTGAGTGGCGTTGCGCGTGTGAGTGGCGTTGCGCGTGTGAGTGGCGTTGCGCGTGTGAGTGGCGTTGCGCGGCTGAGTGGCGTTGCGCGGCTGAGTGGCGTTGCGCGGGTGAGTGGCGTTGCGCGTGTGAGTGGCGTTGCGTGGCTGAGTGGCGTTGCGTGGCTGAGTGGCGTTGCGTGGCTGAGTGGCGGTGCGTGTCTGAGTGACGTTGCGTGGCTGAGTGGCGTTGCGTGGCTGAGTGGCGTTGCGTGGCGTTGCGTGGCTGAGTGGCGTTGCGTGGCTGAGTGGCGTTGCGTGGCTGAGTGGCGTTGCGTGGGTGAGTGGCGTTGCGTGTGTGCGTGGCGTTGCGTGTGTGCGTGGCGTTGCGTGTGTGAGTGGCGTTGCGTGTGTGAGTGGCGTGTGTGAGTGGCGTTGCGTGGTTGAGTGGCGTTGCGTGGCTGAGTGGCGTTGCGTGGCTGAGTGGCGTTGCGTGGCTGAGTGGCGTTGCGTGGATGAGTGGCGTTGCGTGGCTGAGTGGCGTTGCGTGGCTGAGTGGCGTTGCGTGGCTGAGTGGCGTTGCGTGGCTGAGTGGCGTTGCGTGGCTGAGTGGCGTTGCGTGGCTGAGTGGCGTTGCGTGTGTGCGTGGCGTTGCGTGTGTGCGTGGCGTTGCGTGTGTGAGTGGCGTTGCGTGTGTGAGTGGCGTGTGTGAGTGGCGTTGCGTGGTTGAGTGGCGTTGCGTGGCTGAGTGGCGTTGCGTGGCTGAGTGGCGTTGCATGGGGCTAAGATACCTGAAGCCACTCGACACGGCAGGCAGGGGAGGGGGCGTAGCGGGGGTGTGGGAAGAGTGCGGCTAAGGGATGTTAGCGCTGAATCCAACTTGCGTAATATGTTTTCTATATTTGATGTAAATCCGTGCGATGAACTGCTATTGTTATATGCCTACGGCTTTGTGTGTAACCCGTGACAATTGTGTTTAATCCGTCTCATTTACCGGATGAATAGTGCTTGTTTATTACCCAAGTTAAAAATAGGCTGTTTTACTTTTGTGTTTGTACATCCTCGTCCTCGCATCCTGACCGAGATTTCTTCGTTCTTTTGTTGGTGTTCTGTTGTCCTAATAATTGTTAGTTTGGTGACCTGAAGCTTGAAAAACATAATTGCGCGTATTTTTACTTTGGTTGTTATTTTCTAGGATGTCTTTCGGTTGCGTATCTTGAGGGTGTATTTGTAGGGTGAATTAGGACTCAGGATTTCAATCTAGGAGTTAGAGTGTGGATTAGGATAGTTTATTTCTATTCTTCTTTTTGTTGTATGTGTGTGTGTGTGTGTGTGTGTGAGGGTGAGTGAGGGTGTGTGAAGCTGAGGGTGTGTGACGGTGTGTGAGGGGAGCTTGCACTGCTGCTGTCGGTGCTGTACCTGTTCCATGTGTAAGGGAAGCTTGCACTGCTGCCGCCTGTGCTGTACCTGATCTATGTGTGAGGGAAGCTTGCACTGCTGCTGCCTGTGGTGTACCTGATCTGTGTGTGAGGGAAGCTTGCACTGCTGCTGTCGGTGCTGTACCTGTTCCATGTGTAAGGGAAGATTGCACTGCTGGTGGCTGTGCTGTACCTGCTTCGTGTGTGAGGGAAGCTTGCACTGCTGCCGCCTGTGCTGTACCTGATCTATGTGTGAGGGAAGCTTGCACTGCTGCTGTCGGTGCTGTACCTGTTCCATGTGTAAGGGAAGCTTGCACTGCTGTTGGCTGTGCTGTACCTGCTCCGTGTTTGAGTGAAGCTTGCATTGCCGTTGGCTGTGCTGTACCTGCTCCGTGTGTGAGGGAAGCTTGCACTGCTGCCGCCTGTGCTGTACCTGATCTATGTGTGAGGGAAGCTTGCACTGCTGCCGCCTGTGCTGTACCTGTTCCATGTGTAAGGGAAGCTTGCACTGCTGTTGCCTGTGCTGTACCTGCTCCGTGTTTGAGTGAAGCTTGCATTGCCGTTGCCTGTGCTATACCTGCTCCGTGTGTGATGGAAGCTTGCACTGCTGCTGTCGGTGCTGTACCTGTTGCATGTGTAAGGGAAGCTTGCACTGCTGCCGCCTGTGCTGTACCTGATCTATGTGTGAGGGAAGCTTGCACTGCTGCTGCCTGTGGTGTACCTGATCTGTGTGTGAGGGAAGCTTGCACTGCTGCTGTCGGTGCTGTACCTGTTCCATGTGTAAGGGAAGATTGCACTGCTGTTGGCTGTGCTGTACCTGCTCCGTGTGTGAGGGAAGCTTGCACTGCTGCCGCCTGTGCTGTACCTGATCTATGTGTGAGGGAAGCTTGCACTGCTGCCGCCTGTGCTGTACCTGTTCCATGTGTAAGGGAAGCTTGCACTGCTGTTGCCTGTGCTGTACCTGCTCCGTGTTTGAGTGAAGCTTGCATTGCCGTTGCCTGTGCTATACCTGCTCCGTGTGTGATGGAAGCTTGCACTGCTGCTGTCGGTGCTGTACCTGTTGCATGTGTAAGGGAAGCTTGCACTGCTGCCGCCTGTGCTGTACCTGATCTATGTGTGAGGGAAGCTTGCACTGCTGCTGCCTGTGGTGTACCTGATCTGTGTGTGAGGGAAGCTTGCACTGCTGCTGTCGGTGCTGTACCTGTTCCATGTGTAAGGGAAGATTGCACTGCTGTTGGCTGTGCTGTACCTGCTCCGTGTGTGAGGGAAGCTTGCACTGCTGCCGCCTGTGCTGTACCTGATCTATGTGTGAGGGAAGCTTGCACTGCTGCCGCCTGTGCTGTACCTGTTCCATGTGTAAGGGAAGCTTGCACTGCTGTTGCCTGTGCTGTACCTGCTCCGTGTTTGAGTGAAGCTTGCATTGCCGTTGCCTGTGCTATACCTGCTCCGTGTGTGATGGAAGCTTGCACTGCTGCTGTCGGTGCTGTACCTGTTGCATGTGTAAGGGAAGCTTGCACTGCTGCCGCCTGTGCTGTACCTGATCTATGTGTGAGGGAAGCTTGCACTGCTGCTGCCTGTGGTGTACCTGATCTGTGTGTGAGGGAAGCTTGCACTGCTGCTGTCGGTGCTGTACCTGTTCCATGTGTAAGGGAAGATTGCACTGCTGTTGGCTGTGCTGTACCTGCTCCGTGTGTGAGGGAAGCTTGCACTGCTGCCGCCTGTGCTGTACCTGATCTATGTGTGAGGGAAGCTTGCACTGCTGCTGTCGGTGCTGTACCTGTTCCATGTGTAAGGGAAGCTTGCACTGCTGTTGGCTGTGCTGTACCTGCTCCGTGTTTGAGTGAAGCTTGCATTGCCGTTGCCTGTGCTGTACCTGCTCCGTGTGTGATGGAAGCTTGCACTGCTGCCGCCTGTGCTGTACCTGATGTATGTGTGAGGGAAGCTTGCACTGCTGCTGTCGGTGCTGTACCTGTTCCATGTGTAAGGGAAGCTTGCACTGCTGTTGCCTGTGCTGTACCTGCTCCGTGTTTGAGTGAAGCTTGCATTGCCGTTGCCTTTGCTATACCTGCTCCGTGTGTGATGGAAGCTTGCACTGCTGCTGTCGGTGCTGTACCTGTTGCATGTGTAAGGGAAGCTTGCACTGCTGCCGCCTGTGCTGTACCTGATCTATGTGTGAGGGAAGCTTGCACTGCTGCTGCCTGTGCTGTACCTGCTCTGTGTGTGAGGGAAGCTTGCACTGCTGCCGCCTGTGCTGTACCTGATCTATGTGTGAGGGAAGATTGCACTGCTGCTGTCGGTGCTGTACCTGTTCCATGTGTAAGGGAAGCTTGCACTGCTGTTGCCTGTGGTGTACCTGCTCCGTGTTTGAGTGAAGCTTGCATTGCCGTTGCCTGTGCTGTACCAGCTCCGTGTGTGATGGAAGATTGTGAGATCTGGCATAACGGAAGGATTGGTAGTGCGTGCACCGCTGCTTGGGGTATCTGCGAGATTTGTGTAAGTAAATGGAGAGGGGGGTGAGAGTTGGAAGAGAGAGTGAAACAGGCAGAAACGTGGAGAGTTAGAAGAAAGAGCGAAGGAATGTAAGCTGCGAGATGTGGCATAACAGAAGGATTGGTAGTGCGTGCACCGCTGCTTGGGGTATCGCGAGATTTGTGTAAGTAAATGGAGAGGGGGGTGAGAGTTGGAAGAGAGAGTGAAAAAGGGAGAAACGTGGAGAGTTAAAAGAAAGAGGGAATGAATCTAAGCTGCGAGATGTGGCATAACAGAAGGATTGGTAGTGCGTGCACCGCTGCTTGGGGTATCTGCGAGATTTGTGTAAGTAAATGGAGAGGGGGGTGAGAGTTGGAAGAGAGAGTGAAACAGGCAGAAACGTGGAGAGTTAAAAGAAAGAGGGAATGAATCTAAGCTGCGAGATGTGGCATAACAGAAGGATTGGTAGTGCGTGCACCGCTGCTTGGGGTATCTGCGAGATTTGTGTAAGTAAATGGAGAGGGGGGTGTGAGTTGGAAGAGAGAGTGAAACAGGCAGAAACGTGGAGAGTTAGAAGAAAGAGCGAAGGAATCTAAGCTGCGAGATGTGGCATAACAGAAGGATTGGTAGTGCGTGCACCGCTGCTTGGGGTATCTGCGAGATTTGTGTAAGTAAATGGAGAGGGGGGTAAGAGTTAAAAGAGAGAGTGAAACAGGCAGAAACGTGGAGAGTTAGAAGAAAGAGCGAAGGAATCTAAGCTGCGAGATGTGGCATAACAGAAGGATTGGTAGTGCATGCAGTCATAGATGTGCCTCGTGCTTGCTAAAAAATAGAATAAACTGTCTTTCCATATATGTAAAAACTCTTAATGGTGTTTGTTCCATTCTAGCCGCTGGTTACAAAGGGACTTGTGCTAGGACGTAGGCATTGCCGTTTACTATCGCTACAAACAGTGCAGGGCTTTGGTGAAACACGGCGACATGCAAACTCTTTTGGAAGTGCTTTCACAACTTGGTTTGATTGGGAATTCCATTTTTTGCAAAAGAAGCAGTTCACGAATTTAAACCCTGCCCCCTTGCCCTTCATGTCCGAATTTCCTTCTTGTCCGGCTTTATGGAACATAATATTGATTTTACTGGAACGTGTGTGGGTGAAAGGCATACAAATTGTGTTCTTGTTTCTGTTTACTGTAGACTCTTGTTTTGTACAGTTTAACTTAGGTGTCCGGAGCGGCGAGAGGGAACAGACGGAGGGAAGGCCAGATAAGGGGAGGGGGGAGGAGAGTAGGAGGAGGAGAGTAGGGGAGGCACGGCCTAGCGGCCGTGCAATCAAGAAGTGAGGGGGCGGGAGAGTAGGCAAGGCAGGCGGCTGGGGGGAGGGGGGAGGAGAAATGCGACGCGACATGGCAGGGATTTTACTGGAACGTGTGTGGGTGAAAGGCATACAAATTGTGTTCTTGTTTCTGTTTACTGTAGACTCTTGTTTTGTACAGTTTAACTTAGGTGTCCGGAGCGGCGAGAGGGAACAGACGGAGGGACGGCCAGATAAGGGGAGGGGGGAGGAGAGTAGGAGGAGGAGAGTAGGGGAGGCACGGCCTAGCGGCCGTGCAATCAAGAAGTGAGGGGGCGGGAGAGTAGGCAAGGCAGGCGGCTGGGGGGAGGGGGGAGGAGAAATGCGACGCGACATGGCAGGCAGAGAAAATGGGGAGGGGGCGGATCCGGAGGTGCGTCGTGACACTCGTGAGGGGGAGTGGAGAAGGAGGGGGGAGTAGAGTAGGGGAGGCACGGCCTAACGGCCGTGCAATCAAAAAGTGAGGAGGCGGAGCTGGGGGAGGCTGTGACAGAGAGAGCAGGCAATGCAGGCGGCTGGGGGCTTGTGCACGCGCTTTGAAGCTCATTGCGCATGCGCATTGAGCTTCAATTTCTCGTGCACTGCAAGGAATCGCCACGATTCCTTGCAAGTTGGATAAAGAGTGGATAAGCCCCCATAGTCTCGCAAGCTCGATGCGCATGCGCATCGACAGGCGAGACCTAATAAGTGTGGGTGTCCACCACCTAGACCACGTGGTAGTGCAAGAGGTTTACTGGGAAGAGGTGGGGATGTTGGGGGGAGCCAGTGGTGTAGCAAGTGTGCCTATCACCCTAAAGCGCGCCTTGCCTGATGGTTGGTTAGTAAAAGACAGCAGAAGTTAGGCCACTAGGTCCTTAGCACGCCTGGGCCCCGGTACCACTGCACCTACTTCACCAATGGCAGCTACGTCACCATCAGGGAGAAGATTTCCTAGGCTTGGCTGGAATTACTCACTTGTAGTGGACAGAGGTTTGTGTTCTGAAGGAGAGTTACAGGGATGATGCAGAAGTTTGTGACAAATAGATGGATGTTTATGTGTGGGGGGGGGCTTGGACTTCCAGGTAGGATTGCTAAATTCCAAGGTGCTCCTATAAGTGACTGACTCTTACCCAGCCCCCTAGGCCTTCAGATCGGAAGGCTTCCTGTTGGATTTTCTACTTCTAAATCATGACTTCTGTTGGGAATAACCCGCGGGCTACGCCCCTTCCACCCTCACTTCCTGTGCTGCAGTTGCAGCTCCTGCTGAAAGATGGCAGCAGAGTTGACGTGCACAGGGTTATAAAGGCGCGTCAGGAATTAGCCCCCGCTCTTCGGTGCGACACTCATGCCCAACCGTACCAAAATGGACGTCTCTTTACCTTTTACACAGCTCCTTGATGCTACAGGTGCATTCAATTCAATTTAGGAAGTTTGCTTTTACAAACATCTTTATTTAAAAATACGAAAAGAATGTAAAAAGTCCTGCAAAAATTGGTTTTGTGGGGAATAATTCCTGCAAAACATATTACATACTGGGAGAATTATATTGAACAATCTTTCACAGGAAAAATATCAAACTTTTTGGGGGGACATATTATCCTTATAGCAAATTTTTCCAAAGGGGCACAAAGTTCTTTACTTTGCTAAGTTACAAAGTTTGTACCTTTGTAAAACTTTGAGGGTAGAATTATAATTTCACCCAGACAGGTCGCTTTTGCTCCTGTTGAGATTTGAGCCCTCTTAACTGCAGCACATTTCAATTTAAAAAACTGAAACAATAAAAAACATCTCGCAGAACCCATTGTTCTGCCCCCTCTCCTTCACTCCCCCCCCCACCAAAGTTCCTTCCACTTTTACACTTAGACCTTTGGTGGTATTTCAACCTCAGCACAGGACAGCAAAGGTGCAAACTGTTTATCACAATTCTCGAAAATACTAGGGTTGTTAAAGTGTATTTGGGTTTTCATGTTAATATCAAATTCTCAAGACCAATTCACGTTTTTTTGAGGAGAACATTTTTTCAAAGTTAACTTGTGAGAAAATGGCACAATCATTTTCAGAAGTTCTAACACTTGTGAAGAAATATAGCCAGTTTGGAAGGCGAAACTATGTGAGGACGTAGTTGTAGCTGTTGTATGTCACAATATCGAGAGAAAAATAAAGGGATAATACGTTTCGAAGCCTAAATATCGACTACCTAAATGTTGGGAAGGTTACTATATATAGGAAAGCATAGATTTACTATTCTTAATCTATGTACCTTGTAGATATATATATATATATATCCAAGCAAGCTCCTTCAAGAAAAGAGAAAAGGCCACAACTGGGGATAGTGTCGGAAGCGCTTTATTTAACTGCCCAAGCAGAGTAAAGTTCTGTCACCCTCTATGGCGGATGCATTTCGGCGTGGTCAGCCTCTTCAGCGCCAGGTGCTAGTGATTGAGGAATGGGCTGTGAGTGAAGGTAATATATGTCCTGCCTTCTCCTCATTCACAGACGGTAGCTCCCCCCACACTGATGTCATCATGGCATATACTTCCTGTAGTCCGCCCGGTCTTCGGCGCCTACAGGTTCCAGCATGCAGTAGCACGATTCTGGTAAGTATCGCAGAGAATGTGAGGATGGAAAATAGTGCTCCAAAGTAAGTGAATTGCCCCAAATGTCCACAAACACTCATGAGCAGCGGCACTTCCTCCAGTCCCCAAACCGCTAAAACCACCTCGGCAACAAAATCCTTTCAGGCGGGGGCAGGCATGGCAATCCTACCTGCCCAACGTGGTGCGCAGTGGCATCCATCTCGTCATACTTCTTCCATGGCTGGGTGGTGGGTTCTGCAAAATCCGGTATATATATATAAATATATGTGTGTGTGTGAATAAAAACAATGCGCTAAAAAAGCAGACATTTGAGGTGAGCAATTTCAGAGCATTCCTGGTGTTGTATGGTGCTCCATACAGAAACTGGTGTCCACCTAAACTTCGGAACTACCCAGTGTTCTCTACTTCTTTTTGCATAATTTATGCAGTACTCTGTATCTGTGACCAAGGAGCTGATAGCTACGAAACGCATTGGGATTGTTGATGCACTGATTTGATGAAAACACGCGTTTTCGCAAACTGAAACCGCGGTGTGTCTCGTTATTCCAGTGGTCGGATGTGACCCAAGGGAAGGTGAACCGCAGTGTGTTTGGATATATATTTTTAGTGTGTGTCCGGCTACATTATCGTAGGACAATATCTAACACACAATATTCTGGTACGATACCCTCCAGATCGGGCTCGTATCTCTTTGGTGCTGACGTACAGAAACAACCAGCTCCAGTATGAAGACTACGGTGTTTGTTGTCAGTGATGAGGCATGGGAGTTAGAGCACAAGGTAGGCCCAGGGGCATAGCATGAGGTATTGTTTGCCAAGAATAGTGCTTAAAGAGAAGGCACTATGTGACTAGCATGCATGCTTCCAGTCAGGAGAGTAGTGCTGCATTGCAGAAGGAACCTCATGCATGGTCCAGAGGAGTGATGCTGCACTGCAAAAGGAACCACCTGCATGGCCCAGAGGAGTGGTGCCGCACTGCAAACTGGACCACCTGCATGGTCCAGAGAAGTGGTGCCGGTCTGCAGAAGGAACCACCTGCATGGTCCAGAGGAGTGGTGCCGCACTGCAAAATGAACCACCTGCATGGTCCAGAGGAGTGGTGCCGCACTGCAGAAGCAACCACCTGCATGGCCCAGAGGAGTGGTGCCGCACTGCAAACTGGACCACCTGCATGGTCCAGAGAAGTGGTGCCGCACTGCAAACTGAACCACCTGCATGGCCCAGAGGAGTGGTGCCGCACTGCAAACTGAACCACCTGCATGGTCCAGAGAAGTGGTGCCGCACTGCAAACTGAACCATCTGCATGGTCCAGAGAAGTGGTGCCGCACTGCAAACTGAACCACCTGCATGGTCCAGAGAAGTGGTGCCGCACTGCAAACTGAACCACCTGCATGGTCCAGAGAAGTGGTGCGGCACTGCAAACTGAACCACCTGCATGGTCCAGAGGAGTGGTGCCGCACTGCAGAAGGAACCACCTGCATGGCCTAGAGGAGTGGTGCCGCACTGCAAACTGAACCACCTGCATGGTCCAGGGGAGTGGTGCCGCACTGCAAACTGAACCATCTGCATGGTCCAGGGGAGTGGTGCCACACTGCAAACTGAACGACCTGCATGGTCCAGGGGAGTGGTGCCGTATTGCAGAAGGAACCACCTGCATGGCCCAGAGGAGTGGTGCCGCACTGCACACTGAACCATCTGCATGGTCCAGGGGAGTGGTGCCGCACTGCAAACTGAACCACCTGCATGGTCCAGGGGAGTGGTGCCGCACTGCAAACTGAACCATCTGCATGGTCCAGGGGAGTGGTGCCACACTGCAAACTGAACGACCTGCATGGTCCAGGGGAGTGGTGCCGTATTGCAGAAGGAACCACCTGCATGGCCCAGAGGAGTGGTGCCACACTGAACCATCTGCATGGTCCAGGGGAGTGGTGCCGCACTGCAAACTGAACCACCTGCATGGTCCAGGGGAGTGGTGCCGCACTGCAAACTGAACCATCTGCATGGTCCAGGGGAGTGGTGCCACACTGCAAACTGAACCACCTGCATGGTCCAGGGGAGTGGTGCCGCACTGCAAACTGAACCACCTGCATGGTCCAGGGGAGTGGTGCCACACTGCAAACTGAACCATCTGCATGGTCCAGGGGAGTGGTGCTGCACTACAAACTGAACCATCTGCATGGTCCAGGGGAGTGGTGCCTCACTGCAAACTGAACCACCTGCATGGTCCAGAGCAGTGGTGCCGCACTGCAGAAGGAACCACCTGCATGGTCCAGAGGAGTCATGCTGCACTGCAGATGGACACACATGTCTGGCTCTAGTCAGAGGAGCGATGCTGCACTGCAGAAGGAACCGCCTGCATGGCCCAGCACAGTGGTGCCACACTGCAGAAGCAACCACCTGCATGGTCCAGAATAGTGATGCTGCACTGCAAACTGAACCATCTGCATGGTCCAGAGGAGTGATGCTGCACTGCAAACTGAACCATCTGCATGGTCCAGAGGAGTGATGCTGCACTGCAAACTGAACCATCTGCATGGTCCAGAGGAGTGATGCTGCACTGCAAACTGATGCGGTACAAAAGGGGGTGGTGATGGACGGAGCATCTGAATCAATCAAACACTCGCACCCAGTCAAAAGATCTGGGTTTAATCCATCACCGTTTTTTAGCCCACTCTGCCACCCCAGTTCAGACATGGCTATATGCAAATCAGTCTGACCCTGTGCCTCATGGGAACAGTCCAGCCCGAACTGCCAAGCCATGTCTTCCCTGGACCGGAAACAAGCTTCGGAGCACCGGTTTCTGGCATTCCAGCCTTCTTCAGCCCGGCTTGCTTGAATCCAGTGGCAAAGTGAGCAAGGGACTCACGTCTGAGCATACCCTGCCACACTTATGGCGGCCAAAAGCGGTACAAAAGGGGGTTGTGATGGACGGAGCATCTGAATCAATCAAACACTCACACCCAGTCAAAAGATCTGGGTTTTGTACCGCTTTGGCCGCCTTAAGTGTGGCAGGATATGCTCAGACGTGAGTCCCTTGCTCACTTTGCCACTGGATTCAAGCAAGCCGGGCTGAAGACGGCTGTAATGCCAGAAACCGGTCCTCGGAAGCTTGTTTCCGGTCCAGGGAAGGCATGGCTTGGCAGTTCGGGCGGGACTGTTCCCATGAGGCACAGGGTCAGACTGATTTGCATATAGCCATGTCTGAACTGGGGTGGCAGAGTGGGCTAAAGAACGGTGATGGATCAAACCCAGATCTTTTGACTGGGTGTGAGTGTTTGATTGGTTCAGATGCTCCGTCCATCACCAACCCTTTTTGTACCGCTCTGGCCGCCATAAGTGTGGCAGGGTATGCTCAGACTTGAGTCCCTTGCTCACTTTGCCACTGGATTCAAGCAAGCCGGGCTGAAGACGGCTGTAATGCCAGAAACTGGTCCTCGGAAGCTTGTTTCCGGTCCAGGGAAGGCATGGCTTGGCAGTTCGGGCTGGACTGTTCCCATGAGGCACAGGGTCAACTGATTTGCATATAGCCATGTCTGAACTGGGGTGGCAGAGTGGGCTAAAGAACGGTGATGGATCAAGCCCAGATCTTTTGACTGGGTGTGAGTGTTTGATTGGTTCAGTTGCTCCGTCCATCACCAACCCCTTTTGTACCGCTTTGTCCACCAAAAGTGTGGCAGGGTATGCTCAGACTTGAATTCCCTTGCTCACTTTGCCACTGGATTCAAGCAAGCCGGGCTGAAGACGGCTGTAATGCCAGAAACCGGTCCTCGGAAGCTTGTTTCCGGTCCAGGGAAGGCATGGCTTGGCAGTTCGGGCTGGACTGTTCCCATGAGGCACAGGGTCAGACTGATTTGCATATAGCCATGTCTGAACTGGGGTGGCAGAGTGTGCTAAAGAACGGTGATGGATCAAACCCAGATCTTTTGACTGGGTGTGAGTGTTTGATTGGTTCAGATGCTCCGTCCATCACCAACCCCTTTTGTACCGCTTTGGCCGCCATAAGTGTGGCAGGGTTTGCTCAGACGTGAGTCCCTTGCTCACTTTGCCACTGGATTCAAGCAAGCCGGGCTGAAGACGGCTGTAATGCCAGAAACCGGTCCTCGGAAGCTTGTTTCCGGTCCAGGGAAGGCATGGCTTGGCAGTTCGGGCTTGACTGTTCCCATGAGGCACAGGGTCAGACTGATTTGCATATAGCCATGTCTGAACTGGGGTGGCAGAGTGGGCTAAAGAACGGTGATGGATCAAACCCAGATCTTTTGACTGGGTGTGAGTGTTTGATTGGTTCAGATGCTCCGTCCATCACCAACCCCTTTTGTACCGCTTTGGCCGCCATAAGTGTGGCAGGGTATGCTCAGACGTGAGTCCCTTGCTCACTTTGCCACTGGATTCAAGCAAGCCGGGCTGAAGACGGCTGTAATGCCAGAAACCGGTCCTCGGAAGCTTGTTTCCGGTCCAGGGAAGGCATGGCTTGGCAGTTCGGGCTGGACTGTTCCCATGAGGCACAGGGTCGGACTGATTTGCATATGGCCATGTCTGAACTGGGGTGGCAGAGTGGGCTAAAGAACGGTGATGGATTAAACCCAGATCTTTTGACTGGGTGTGAGTGTTTGATTGGTTCAGATGCTCCATCTATCACCAACCTCTTTTTTACCGCACTGCAAACTGAACCACCTGCATGGTCCAGAGGAGTGGTGCCGCACTGCAAACTGAACCACCTGCATGGTCCAGAGGAGTGGTGGTGCAGAAGAGTCTGACTCCAGTCAGAGGAGTGATGCTGCACTGCATAACCAACCACACACCTGGGTCTGGTCAGAGGAGTGATGCCAGACTGCAGAAGGGCTCACACATGTCTGTCTACAGTCAGAGGAGTAATGCTGCACTGTAGAAGCAACCACACATCTGGCTCCAGTCAGAGGAGTGATACTGCACTGCAGAAGCAACTACACATCTGCCACCGGTCATAGGAGGGACCTACACATTAGGTCGTTATCTATGGAAGAGGTGCAGCACTGCATAAAAACCTGGCACAGATGGCACCTACAATATCCCAAATTCAGAGATTTTTGTCTCTGGGCCTGCAGAGAACACATCTAGTATATGCAATATTTAGTGACATTTGTCACTGAAATTCTGCACCAGTGATGGCTAGGGAAGTGGGCCTGAACGCACTCGAGGGTGTTTGACACGTGGTCCTTCAACACTCAGTGGCATCTCGCGGCAAAACCCCGCATTGGTGGAGGCTAATGACCTTTCACAGTGGTTGGGTTGAAATAAACACTCTTTGTTGCATCAAGGGAGCAAAGCGAGCGGGTACAGCAGGCCTTGGCTATGGCACCCTTTGTCATGCTCGCCACCACAAGTTCATTTTGAAAAAAATATGGACAAACATTGCATTTTACACCACATTATTCCAAGAAAATTGGCCAGTTGGCCAGATATCTCAAATGCTTGGCTATTTTTTTTTTTATGTATAAAAAGTATTGTTTATTTCTAGTGTAGACTTGATTTAATTTTCCAATCCTGTCCCTTCAGAGTAGATTCCGACTCATATAAGATGGCTGAGAATCTACCTGGAAGACACAGGATGGGAAAATGGAAGTGGATTCCGCTCTCTCAATCGCAAGCCTTAGTTAGCAGGTGAAATGTAATTGGCGGTTGTATGACAATGACATGCATGGCTAAACAACGCTTGCCTCTACAACGCTGCCCGAACAACGATTGCGTCTGAAAAATGCATTCCTTTACCATGCATGCCTTTAGGGATATGTGTGGTAAAGCTCACACCCCAACCCCCCGAGCCCTAAAAACAACCCCGCTCCCCACCCTGAGCCCTAAAATTAATCCCAACCCCTCGCCATGAGCCCTAAAAAAAAGACGAACCCGAGCCCTAAAAACAACCACTCAGCCATAAAAACAACCCGACCTCCCCCAAACCCTAAAAACAACCCCAACTACCCCAGTCCTAAAAACAACTCGGACCACCCCTACAAACAACCCGAACCCCTGAGCCCTAGAAGCTACCCCAACCCTTCAAAACTACCCCACACTCCCCCAAACCCATCCACCTTTACCTGTCCGCGTCAAGCTTTCTGCCCCTACACTTTCTATTCCCCTCCCCGCCCATCCAGACATCTAGACCGCACACTGTTCTGCTTGCGGGGGAAAGGCACGCGTGGCTCAGCCCTCGTTGTTAAGACCGTTTCCTCCCCACAGGCTCATGCAGTGGAACTACCAGTTAAGTTATAGAGCTGTTACAGGTTCAGACATACGTCATATCCTTATCTAACACCAATCTCACTGGCACTTCACCCAGGCTCCAGGTAAAGATAATGGTTAAAATGATAGAACAAGGTTTCAATATTGATGATGAATTGCCTACCCAAGCCATGGAACAACAGCAATAAAGTGCCCTCTTGAACCACAAAAACAGTTCTGTAGCATCAGCAATAAAGTGTCCCCACTCAGCATGAATTACCACTAACATTGCATCAAAAAAAACATTTAAAAAATGCACTCGTTGTAGCTTTTGCAAAGAAAGTCCATTATGTTCCCAAATTTCAGCTGCTATTCTATAAGCACAAATTCCACTCTTCCATTATAATAAGTGAAACCTTACTGGTCCCAAAAACACCAGCTTTGTATCTTATATGTACTCATCTTGTCCACAGATATCTTCATTTCATTGCTACTAAACAAACTAATTTTGTCCCAAAACATGTGCTTGCATTTTCTGATAGTGAACTACCATCTCTAAAGATCAGTTTATTATGTTCAGTAAATTCCTATCTTTTTTATTAAATATTCCATTTAAGGTGTCTTCTAATACTGGCTTGTAATTGTTTTTATATAAATCAATTGAAAAACAAACTGAAAACTCCCGTTTTTTGAAATTACACCCTTACTCCCCTAAAAAAAAATTATGTTTATTTTTAGTAAATAAACTCAATCAAACGTTTGCCTATACATTTTTGGAAAACAACATCACTGTCTCCAAATATCACCTATTTATGATCATTAACTTTCCTACTGTTTCCCCTATTGTCATGAAATGCTCTAATTTTGTCCACAAGTACCATCTTTTTTTAAATAAAATAACACTTATGTCCCCAAATGTGATCTTGTCATTTTCAGTCAATAAACCAATTGCATTTTTATATAAGAGCTAATCTTCGAAAATACACTTTTTTCGCCCTTTCTACCACCATCTAATGCCAACAGTAGTTTGATGTGCCCAGGTTCAGCCTCTGCCCATGTAAAACTTGATATGCAAAGGTGCATCTGATTTGCTGAAGTATTGACAACATGTGCCCGGAATAGCACTCTATGTACCTCGGTTTCACCTCTCAGAACCTTATACGTCTCATAGGCACGAGTGTAGCGGGATTGGGAAAAGTACTGACAGCATGTGCCCGGAACAGCTCTATACACCTTGGTTCCACCTCTGAGAACCGTATACATTTCATATACATGAGCGTAGCAGGATAGGCCCACGTACTGACAGCAAATGCCCGGAACAGCGCTATACACCTGGGTTCCACCTCAGAGGACCCTATACGTCTCATAGGCATGAGTGCAGCGGGATAGGTCCAAGTACTGACAGCATGCTGAATGCCCAGCTCCATTAACCTCTACAATGCATCACAATATATTTCAAGTTCAAAATGGCTTCACGACCAATGGGTGATAGATGCCACTTCTGGGGCATCATTGGGAACTCATGGATGTCCATTTGGGGTGACCAGCTACTATCGCTTGTTTGCTCCTCCCCGCTCCTTGCACTGTCCTGGTTACTCCTGGTTTACAGGTCACAAGCACAGAAAGTACACAGGGGCCCAAGAGCGGTGTTTACTTTCTCCTCTTCCAACTCCTTCCAGTAACCCCTCAGTATAAAACTAGGGGCGGTCGAGAGCCAACAGGGGAACAAACGGTAAACTCTCGGATGTCCCTACGAGGCCAATGGCGAGTGATAGAACTTACGCTACTCGTGGCATTTTAGTGAGAGGAGGTCCATGCCAAGAAAGTATCTCTTACTTGGTTGGTATTAGTCCTCACATTTGGGAATCTTGCAAACGACTCCTAGTGTTGACTCATGTGGTGTCAATGCGCCATCTGTGAGGGGACACAGAGACATGCACAAATCCTGATGCCAGGAGCATCGACCTCAGTGCCGGCTCTATGAGTCTAACCGGACTAGAGAAAAAACATAAGGAGATGGCCCATAAGTTATGTACAAAAGGCACCTCCACCCTTCCCTAGGAGTGGATGAGGGATATCGGACAGTATCTAATAGACGTCTTGAGTGGGAGAGGTTGCTAATAAGGCTAAGCGAGAAAATCGTATGCATAACAGTCTTTCCTGTTTGAAAGCCAGTGAATTAAACAAGGTGAAATCAATTTGTTAAATAGGATTGTTTAGATGCATTCTGCTACCTTGTTCTTTACACACTTAATTCATTAACACACAAAATGATTGTGAGTGAAATGTTATTCACATTTAGAAGGGCAAAAAACGAACTTACATAATAGATGAGTAAAGAATGTATAGGGGGTAATTGAAATAATTAGAGTACTTTTATGCATTATATCAGTTGAAAAATGCAATTGGAAATATCATCATTCTTGGCCCACTTATATTGTTTAATTTTTGTGCCAGAGCTCAAATAAACAGACCTCGCCCACCAGGGTTGAAAATAGTATCCAGTGTTTTGGCTCATAATGTACTTTGTATAGACCTTCTTCAGGTCACAGTACTTCAGAAAAGTCTAGTCAGATCACCGAGACTGTGAGAGTGATTGGGAGTAAGAATGAGTGTAAGTGAGTGTGTGAGAGTAACAGTGAGAGTATGTGAGAATACACGAGAATAGGTGTGAGAGAGTGTGAGTGAAAGAGAATGAGTGTGAAAGAGTGAGTGAAGGTAAATGAACATGCATGTGAGTGTGCTGTGCTTGTGAGAGCCAATGGCATACTGAAGAAAACTTTTGGCACAAGCAGTACACATAGAAAAATGCTGGATCCTGCTACAGGAGAGAATTCTTAGCACAAGGTGCACCCTGGCCAAAATGCTGGATGTAATTCTCAGCATTAGAGAGAGCAGCCATGATGATGACACATAAAAGCACTTTGACGCCTCGTCAGGGGTAGTAAGCGCTATATAAATGCAATTACAATATAATACAATCCATGAGCAAGCAACCATAACAAAATGCTGGCAAGGGAATACTAGGGGTAATTTTTGACATGATGGTCACCCATGTTATACGGCTGGCATCAATGGGCAAAGTCTGCCACTGGCATATTGTATGTAATCTTGGCATGAGCGTGCACCCTTTTTAATATGTGGTACACCATGACCAAATGCTAGCCCTAGCACAATGGAGGTAATGATTAGCATACAATGGGGGCACCCACAGCACATTATGGAAAGAATGGCAGAATTCCTGTGGAACGCCGTGCTTCACTGGTTTGGCACACCATGAAAGTACATGAATTTTTAATGAGTGCCCTTCCCGATCCTATAGTTTTTGAGCAAATGTGTGTGACAATGATGCTTTAAACTGCACTTTGACCCCATTTTTTTCAATTTTTCTCAAGGAGAACTTCCAGAATCTTCGTGGAAGTAGAACGCTTACGTGCTTGTGAAAATTAAGGGGGCGTGAGATAAGCACCACTTTCATGAATCACTAGTCGCTACTGATGACACGAACGTGATGTCAGAAGTGGGACAGGAGTCAGCATGTGCACTGGTGGGACTCTCAAACTAACTAAAGTTTAAAGTCAACGTATGGACATTACTAGAGTTTAGGAAGTGCCACTACCGGTGACCAACCACGGTGATGCAATCTAAAAATGAAACGAAGTCAATAGTGATACGCCCAGTTCCATATACGAAGAGGTCCCTCCAAAGATCGTGGTGACAAACTTCACAACGTTTCGAATCCTATCAAAGGTCAGTTTGGGTTTTCATCGTTTCCATGTCCGTAAATTAAATAATATGGATTTGAGTCATGAAAATTCCTATTATTTACAGCACTGCTGAAAGACAAAATTATATTATTGACCTAAGAAAAAAACAGATATTACTGTTATGTGAGCCAGTGAGCGGTCAGTGTTTTTTGCATGTGCAGTCCTAACATTGAAGATATGTTACGGTTTCCTTATTCACATAGTTCCTGTAGGCCTCAAGTCTCACTCATTGTGAGTGAGACGCACTCACAGCAGGCTGAATGTCACACCTGCTGGAAAGTGTCATAACCTGATCGTTAAATGCACTTCTGTTCAGAAATTAACTTTGTGAAAACAGCTCTGGTTGCTGCAGAAGCTTCAAGAAGGAGATCCATTTCAGAGGAAGCCCTACTAGAGTGTTCTTCATTCTGATGGGAGGAGCCAGCATTAGCCAATGAAAGTCCCCTCCACAACTTTTGTCAGCCATTTGCTTACTTTAGCGATGTTCTGGTTTGACTATTTGTTGGATTCATTTTATCACTAAACAGGTGCCTACTCCTATGTTGTCACTGATGTCAAAGATTTGTATATAATTTATTTTTATCCCTTTTTTTATAGCACGAACTTGACCCTTGCGGGTATAAGAGAGCTTTACAAATTTACAGAGAGCAGAATAGAAAATCAATAATATCAAATTACTATTAAAAGCAGGAGAGGGTAATACACAGAAAAGGTAGGGTATTGCCCGACCTCACTTCCTGTGATGTCATCAAATAGGCTAATTAGCTCTTCTGTCTTTTGAAAATCTAAGAGCTCTCATGGTGCTGTATTTAGAAACCTTTTTATTTTTTTACACAGAGCAGCCAGCCAGGACAATAAATAATTTATTAAACGCGTCCTCTTGAAATATGCCGCATGTGTTCTCAGTACACAAACACAGCACCCTTGCAAGGCCAGCTGGACTCGAACCCCTTCCAGAAAGCAAAGTCCCTTGGCTCCTGGCTCGCGGCGGCGTCTGGGCCCGATGACCTCACTGCAACAGAAATCCCACAAATCCCGGTGGCAGGAAATGACTGGGCCGGTCACGTGACACGAGAACAACGTGACGGCTATTCCACTGCCAGCGACTGGGCGCGCAAAAAGGAAAAGTGACTTTAACAGCCGAGAACGATGCGATATTCAGATGTCAGATCAAAGACAGATGCTGCAACCGACACTCGCCCCCCTCCCCAACACCACATTAGAAAGGAGCTGCATTGTCCATTTGGTGGAGCTCGGATGTGATCGTTACGACTTTGTGTTACTCAAAAAATAAAAGCAGGTGTTATTTCGGGCAGCTGGATGTAGCGTGGCCCAAACAGAAAATTGCAAGTTTACTTTCACCCCAAAAAATATTATTTTGCATTTTCTAAATATGATTCAAATTAATCCAAGCAGAAAAGTGCATACTTAATTTTTTTCTGCAAATTTGTCTATTACAAAGCTTTAATGGCAAGTGTTTCACAGTTCTTCTCTGCAAGTTAAATTTGAGGACTTTTTCTTTGAACAGTGGCGCTGCACAAAATAAAATAAAAAAAGATGCTATATTTCTGAGCAAGCTCTTTTTAGTATTAAATGAGAATAAGTCACAGAAAAACCACAACAGTCGTGATTTTCATGTGAAAGTGACAAAGCGAAGAACTTCACAACCGTGTAAATGTGGAATATTCCATAGACCTTTGCAAAGTGACTTTCCCACCTTGGCAAACTAGTTAGAGGAGGAAATGTCTGGTTAGGTAGTCAGTCCATCGTCAGAGAAAGAAATGTCTGGTTGGGGAGTCAGTCCATCGTCAGAGGAAGAAATGTCTGGTAAGGGAGTCAGTCCATCGTCAGAGGAGGAAATCTCTGATAAGGGAGTCAGTCCATCACAGATGCAGAAGGACTTCTGTGTTGTAGGGGAGTTGGGGGTAATGGACCGGATGCAAGAGGAGGTGAACACACATGGGCCGACAGAAGTCACTCTAAGTGGGAAGGGTATGCCCAGACGTGGGTCCCGTGCTCACTACACCACTGGTTTCAAGCTAGCCTGGCTGATGATGGGTGATGCCCTGAAACCGGTTCCAGGATGCTTGTGGAGTGGATTTAACCCAGATCTCTTGACTGGCGTGAATGTTTGATTCATTCAGCATTCTGCCCATCATTTATTGCTTCAGCACTTTTTTACGCTCTAAGTTGGGATGGTTAAGCCCAGACAGGAATCCCTCGCTCGCAGTGCCACTGGATTCAAGCTAGCCGGGCCGATGAGGGGTGTTACCCCAAAACCAGTCCCAGGATGCTTGTTTCCGGTCCAGGAAGGACCTGGCTTGGCAGTTTGGCTGGATTGTTCCCACAAGGAACAGGGTCAAGACTGATTTGCATATGGCTGGGTCCAAACTGGGGTGGTATGGTGAGCAAAAGAATGATGGATTTAACCCAGATCCTTGTGTCTGGGGGTGAATGTTTGCATTGTCCAGCATTCCGTCCATCAATTGTTTCTTTTGCATACAGAAGTCTGGAGGTCAGAGGTCACACCAGCGGTGAAGAGAGTGATCTTAAGCTTAAAGAGGACATCAGCTTCGAGAACTTGTTCACTAGTCACTGGAAAGTTCTAACCTGAAGCTTGAAGAATACTTGAGTCAGGAGGGCCTTCTCTGCGGTGAGGAAAAGGTTCTGTAGTGCCAAGAAGGCTCAGGAAGGAGGTCATCCACAATGGAGACTACAAGGTGTAAAGTGTAAAGGAATCTTGAGGTATGAGGCTCCACTCAGGAGTGAGAGGATAATGCTTCGCTTCAAAGAAGCCATGAGGTAGCAGACTGCGCCTAGAGGTAAGGCGTAAATTCTTACCTTCAGTGGGGGGGACCTGAGGTGTGAGATTGCAACCACACAAGAGGGCTAACTTCTTACATTAAAAGGAGACCTAGGGCAGGAGTTTGCACCTGAAGGTAAAAATTCACAGGAGACCTGAGGAAGGATATTTATGCATTTTTTATTTCGGAGTTTTTGTATAGCGCGATTTCGACCCGAAGGTATCAGAGCGCTCTACATGAGCACCAGTTGCCTTACAGACACATTCATTTTGTTAGGCACAGGGAGATTATGTGATTTGCCCGGAATCACAGGATGTTGAGCGTCCCTGCCGAGACTCTAATCTGGTTCCCCAGCTTCGAGGTCGACCCGATTTCACCCAGAGGTGAGGGGTAAATTCTTACGTTCACCGAAGATCTGATGCAGGAGTTTGTACCTAAAGGTAAGGGGTATTTTCTTGCGTTCCCAGGAAAACTGGGGTACTATTGCACTCAGAGGGGATTTCTAACGTTAGCAGGAGATCGGAGGTAGGAGACTCAGGCCCGGTTCTAGCGGGTGGGCCGGGTGGGCCTGGCCCACCCAAACAGGAGCCTTGCCCCTCAGCAGTGAAGGCTGGAAGGCAGGCGCGCAACGCACAGGTCGTGTGTGTCAGCCCGGCCGAGACAGATTCACGGGCGCGCACACAGAGACAGTATTAGAGATTATCGCAGCCCCCCACCCGAGTACTTTACAGGTCTTTAAAGACCATTAACATGTTAATGAGGCTTTGTTTATTTTTTCACCCCTTCATCTCTGTATGGCGAGAGGTGACAAATCCTTTCTTTGACGTCGGTAACCTTTGGTAACCTTTGTCTACTGTCCTGCTGCGTTGATATTTCTTATTCTATGCAGCGCAGGAGAAAAGAAGTTTGTTTATTCTTAGTCATCTTTCCTAACCCCTGCAGTGGCTTATCACATCAGGCTGTGACACAAAGTTTGACTAATGGAGTAGGTAAGAGAACGTGTTACTACATTTTTTTCTTTTTAAAATCTGCACAGGCCCAGCAGGACACATACTTCGTGTGTGCTTCATTTAAACAATTTTTATCAATATTGTGGCCAATGCAGGACAACAGTAAGACGATACAAAATGCCCAGATAACGCTGGTGATTAATGATCCTGCTGGAGAGCAATAATTTGTCTTTAGTAGTTTTTAAATGCAGATGAACTGTATTTTATGTGGGTAGCTCAGTGGGTTACTGCCTTTGTCACAGAGATCCTTGTGTTACTTGGAGTTCAGAAGTTACAATGGTATCAGAGGACAGTGACCTATGAACTGTCATCGAAGAGCTGCCTACAAACATGAATGGTATAGTTAGAACTTCGCTTTTTTGTTTTGTGATATAGTTAGAACTTCCTCAGTCTTTCATTATTCTAATGTTGCTAAAATTAGTATGTTTGGGCAGATATACATTTTTATCAGTAAATCTGACCCCCATGGAATACTCTTTAAATCCTAAGGTTGTGTTTCCCCATACCAAACCCTTTTAAAATATACTGCCCACCAGTATGGATGACATGTGATTCATACACCTTGTAATCCTCATTTGCTTATGTAATATTCCCTATAGGTTGATTTACATACTTGTAGGATTCATTGTCTCTGTATAATGTGTGTGTGATGTAAAGTACTGACACACACTACACTGATATGAGTAGCGCTATACAACAAATGAAATGCATATGAGAGAGGGGCTACGTAAAGATGAGGGGCACTGTTGGAGGGTGGCAGTGAGGGAATGCGAGGAGGAGGTAGTGGGAGGGGCTATGGAGCGGTGAGGGCACTGGTGGAGGATGACAGTGAGGGAATCCGAGGAAGAGGTCATGGGGTGAGGGGAGCTAGGGAGAGATGAGGGGCACTGGTGGAGGGTTGTAGTGAGGGAGACAGATGGGGAGGTCATGAGGGGGAGGGGCTGCCGAGATAAGGGGTACTGGTCTTCAAGGAGGAGGTCATGAAGGGAAGGGACTATGGGGATATGAGGGACACTTGTGGTGTGAGGCAGTGAGGAAATCTGAGGAGGAGGTCAATAGGGGGGTAATGGAGGGATGAGGGGCACTGTTGGAAGGTGGTAGTAAAGGTATTTACGGAGAAAGAGGTTAATGGTGCGGCGCCAAAAAAGACTTTCGTATCAGCGCTAAAGCCGGCCCTGTCACAGCCTTTCTGTTTTTGTTTATTTAATTAGCAGTCTGGTCAAAAGGGCTACTGTGGAGCATACTTAAAGTGTGAGCTAATTATATTTACTGCTACATTCAATCTTTTAAGTTTGAAGGTGATTTTTCTAATGTTTTTACTGGGCAAAACGAAAGTGGAGACCGATGGAGCCTGATATGGGGCTGAGGCCCAAGGTCAGCTGTGAGATAAGGTATACTGGAGAGGAGTAGTGGATATTCAAGCCTGTAAGGGAGTGTGTTGCAGAGTCTGGGGTCAGGTGGAGGTAGTAATGAAGAGGGATTCTCCCTGAAGGCTCACACACAGGGAGCCCGAGAAGTGTCACTTGCCTGATCCGCCCACCTCAGAAAACTCCTCTTCCCATCAAAGGAACATTACATGGAAAAAACACTTTTTGAGAGTGATAACATTTAGAAAGAGATTTGGAAAAGAGTGTGTTTTACTGGGCCTTGCAAGACTAAGAAGAGATAAAGGAGGGCCCTGAAGCAGGCTTGCCCAGAAATATATGCGACAAATCGAGCCCCAGTGGCCCACCCAAATGCACCCTTGGCCCACCCAAATAAAAATTCCTGGAGCCGGGCCTGAGGAGACTGCACCCAGAGGTAAGGGGTACATTCTTACATTCAATGAGACGCGATAGTAGATAGCACCCAGAGCCAAGGGGTAAGTTCAAAGTTCACAGGAGACCTGAGAAAGCATTCTGCGCCCAGAGGCAAGGGGTAACTAGTTAGCTCCCAGAGTCAAGGGGTAACTAGATAACTCCCAGAAAGTAGATAGCTGGCAGAGGCATGGGGTGACTAGATAGCTCCCAGAAAGTAGATATCTCCAAGAGGCAAGGGGTAAGTAGATAGCTCCCAGGGGCAAGGGGTAAGTAGATAGCTCCCAGGGGAGAGTAGATAGCTCCCAGGGGCAAGGGGTAAGTAGATAGCTCCCAGAGGCAAGGGTAAGTAGATAGCTCCCAGAGGCAAAGGGTAAGTAGATAGCTCCCAGGGGAGAGTAGATAGCTCCCAGGGGCAAGGGGTAAGTAGATAGCTCCCAGAGGCAAGGGTAAGTAGATAGCTCCCAGAGGCAAGGGGTAAGTAGATAGCTCCCAGGGGCAAGGGGTAAGTAGATAGCTCCCAGAGGCAAGGGTAAGTAGATAGCTCCCAGAGCAAGGGGTAAGTAGATAGCTCCCAGGGGAGAGTAGATAGCTCCCAGGGGCAAGGGGCAAGTAGATAGCTCCCAGAGGCAAGGGTAAGTAGATAGCTCCCAGAGGCAAGGGGTAAGTAGATAGCTCCCAGGGGAGAGTAGATAGCTCCCAGGGGCAAAAGGTAAGTAGATAGCTCCCAGAGGCAAGGGTAAGTAGATAGCTCCCAGAGGCAAGGGGTAAGTAGATAGCTCCCAGGGGAGAGTAGATAGCTCCCAGGGGCAAGGGGTAAGTAGATAGCTCCCAGAGGCAAGGGTAAGTAGATAGCTCCCAGAGGCAAGGGGTAAGTAGATAGCAGACTGCGCCCAGAGAGGCCTGGGCTCACAGATCCAAGGCTGGGACGGTTGGAGGGCATCACCCAGGGTGTCTCTGCCCCAACTCTACCAACTTTTCAGGGGCATCGGTCTGTGGGAGAAGAGCGGCTCGGGGTTCTCGCCTCCCGTGATGCCTCAGTCTTGAGGGGCTCCCCTCCCCCTCCTGCACAGTCATCATGTATTCAGTAACTGTGCCGCAGTGCAGCTGACGTCATGTGCACGGAGGAGGTCTGTGGGGGACCACAGACCACCTTAAGATAAAATACTGCCACATCCACCTGTGCTCAGGCTTGTCATCTTTCCCGTCCGCGCGCCTCAAACCCGAACCAAACACGTGCCGGAGACTTCAGCCCAAGCGAAGGAGCCGAGGAGACAGGTGCATTCACTCTGTACAGCTGTCGGGGCCTGTGGTACACGCGGCACCGCTGACTTTACTATGTGCTGTGCATAACAAGAGTACAGATTTTCATCTGATTCTCGGTACTCCTTTTATCATCCTCAGCGGGGTGGGGGGCTCTTTTTGAGCCGCCGACATTCAAGCTTCATGAGGTGCGGTTACTTCCCAAAGTCACCGAATAAAGAACATATCACCAGGCACCGAAAGCGCAGAGGGGCCACGTCAGCGCATGAAAGCGCTATCCAAGTACCAGCAACTTGCCATCAACCAGCGACTACACACAGAGCCCGCGTTGGTAATACAGCCATTGCGACCGCAGATAAGTATGAGGAATGTATAGCGCCTTGTGTGCCAAAGTCCCAGCGCATGACCTCCGTTCCGGGGCACCGGTGCGCAGTGGCGCGTCCTGCGGCCCCGCGTCTCCGCAGTGCTGGGCGAGGACAGCCCTGGCGTCCGAGGCCGTGGCACAGAGCCAGTCTGAGCCGAGGGGACGCCGCCGCCGCCTCCCCATCGACCAGTGCCCGTAGGCTGCCAGCCAGCGCTATACTGCGGCCGACGGCTCCGGCGCGCCATGGCCGTGCCCAGGAACCCCAGATAGGCGCAGGCGCGGGTGTCTGTCTGAACCTGGGTGAGACGCTGGGACTGCCACCTCTGTAAGGCCGGTCGGGCTGGGGCTTCAGACTGGTACCTCAGGCATGCTGGGCAAGGGCGAGTCCAGACATGGCACGGCCTTTGCACAGGAAGTAGGGCTGGGGAGGGAGCATACATCCCCTGGGCTGGGCAGGGGTAAAAGGGCAGCTAGCCGGCATCGCAGTAAGGCAGGGTGGGTTGGCTCCTTAGTGTCCCACCTACGGCCTTTACAGAGGCAGAAGAGCTGGGTCCGAGGGCATCGCGCGGCGGGTGTAAAGGCAGTAGGGCTACCACACAGTGGACAGTATCGGGAGGGCACAGTCCAGCCAGCCCTTGGCCTTCCCTAAGCCTGTAGCCACGGGGTCACTGTAAGGTCAATTCATTGCCTCTACAACGCCCGGAGTGCTGAGCGGAGTCCGGAAAGGCCGGTGCACCAGAAGCAGCTGCTTGGACGGGAAAGAGTGCAGCCAATCCGGAGCTAGAAAGGCTTCACGGGACCGGGGCCACACACGAACCTGCCAGGGGCAATGAAATGCCTGTAGGGCCGGAGGAAAGTCTGTACATCCAGCGCCTTAGTAAACTTCGGAATGCTGGGGCAGGCTCCAGAAAGCCCAGCGCCGCTTCAAGACTGGTTGATCTTGGGCAGAAGGAACGGGGCAATCCAGTGGCACTTAAATACCGGCAAGGGCTGGAGAACAGAGTAGATGCAGTGACACCATAGAGGCGGGTGCTTCTATGTGGAAGTGGGGCCGGTTCAGAGTCCAGCCAGGCCAGAATCACTGAAAGTCTCGTAGAGATACCGTACAATAACAGCCCGGCCTGTCCCCGAAACGATCCATTGCGCGCCCATCACACACCGGTGCCTGAATTCAATGTGAGTCCATGCGGATACTGACGACGCAGACTGATACGTCATCAGAGAGAGTGTCCCCCAGCAGGCACTGGGCTGAATACGTCATCAGAGAGAGTGTCCCTCAGCAGGCACTAGGCTGAATACGTCATCAAAGAGTGTCCCTTAGCAGGCACTGGGCTTGGTTGTTTCTTCAGAGATATTGTTGAACAGAATAAAATGTGGTCGTAGCCATTGTCAAGTTTTTCCCTCTCAAGCAAGCTTTTAAAGGTGCGCCCTCTCAGCCTAGTTCAGAAGGGCCAGCTTAAAAGAAGGGGCTCAGGTCTTCCATCTTCCACCTAAGCAGGCGTTGGAGCTTACTTGCCCCCTTTCTTTAGAGTCGTTTGGGGATCCACCTCAAGCAGAGCAAACAGCCTCCTTTCTCTATGATTTGAAATGTTTGTTAGATAGGGCTGGACAACGGGAGAGGGGTCAAAGAGGCCGGCTTGTCCTATTGGCCGAAAGGACTTGAGAGCTTTTAGTTTCCTATTTTCAGAGTGATCATTTTTTTGTCTTTTTGATTGCATTGCTCATCTGTTTTGACTGAATTGTGAGCATTGTGTGATATAAAGCTTGTGTCCTCCTTGTCTATTTAAGTCATCAAGGTGGAGGTAGGCTGCCATATGCCAGTTTTCACAGACTTTCATGCGAAACAAATGTGGACTTTACTTTACTTTACTTTTTTCACAGACTTTCATGCGAAACAGATGTTCCTCAGTGTGGCCACTTGCCAAGGTTTGCGGAGGTCAGAAGCACAATGCAAAGTGCGAGGCTAGACGAGCACGCACTTAGGGCCCGGCCCCCCGGCCCACGCGACACCATTGGCAGTGTAGGGGAGGCCGGCCGCCCTGGGGAAGGATTTCCGGTCGGAGCGGTGACGTGTGTCCGGTGGGGGCGTGGGGGCAGAGGCCGTGACCTATTTAGGTCAGGGTCACAAGGAACTCGGCCTCTTCCTTCGCCCGCACTGGACCGGTTCTCGCGCTGCTCGTCTTCTATCCCTCGCCCTCGCCTGAAATAGAGAGTAATTGTAACTCCCACCCACCCGTCCCTTTAAGGCAATAGTTCGAAGGGGTGTGTTGCGGAGAAGAGACATTGGACCATTGAAAGAGACTTACAAAATGGATGGGAGTCCGCCTTGCGAACTCCCTAGGCCAGCACTGAGGGGAGAGAAGGTAAGCTCTCCGCAGGTGGATGGAGGCCACCAGCTGGGGAGGCTAGGGCGTCAGGTACGAGCCTCCAGGCAGCCTGGTGGACGAGAGGTGGGGCCCTGGAAATGGCGGACAAGGACCCGAGGGCTGGGGCCCATCGCTCAGGGGCGCAGGTGGGTTGCACCTTGCGTGGGCATCTCAACCTGGGGAGATGCAAACCAGAGGGACCCTTGGTGCTGGGGAAAAGGAAGAATATCTTACAGTTTTATGCACAGTGAATAATAACTAATGTAATTTGATAATTTGCCTCAATAATAAGTAATGTTTTATAGATGTGTTTTTAATAACTATGTTTGTCATGTTTATGAGTGTTGTCATTAAACATGGCCTTTTTACACCCACCGTATCTCAAAGTCCTTGTTAATTGGTGGGATGGGCGGGCGTGGAGCATGCTGGGGGATCCGGGTCCTAAGACCCATACTTACCAAGGCTTAACACAGGTGTTTGCTTGAAACACGGGTGTGCTAAGCAAACAAAAAGTATTACAAATGATGGCGTAGCGCAAGTGCAGCACTGAGCAGCATTGCGCCACATAGTGTGAAACCCTGATGAGCTATGCAAAAATGAGTGTAACCGGGCAGGAACAGCGCAAACACTCGTCGGAGTCCACGAAACGTAATTTCCATTAAAGTCACGGAAAGATGCATGACCTTGCTTTGCCTGGAATCATAGCATCATATAAACATAGGAGCAAACAATGAGCGAAGAAAAACATGCTTGATATTTCCTCATGTAATGTAATCTTCACAAAATTACACACATATGTCATGCGATTTATCCTTGGCCGATTGCTCACATATGGAGATTTCTATTGGAAGATGTGCAAAACTCACGCACAAGCCACTTAGTCGGCTTTGCACTGGAGAGCAACGTCATATTGTGCCAATGTTATGCACACAACATATTTTAAGTGTAATTGTAGACAATTATATCTTTGGCACACATCACATAGTAAATAAGGCCGTTAATACAATGCAACCCTTAAATTTCCATATAGCATTGCACTGCACGATTTTATGTAAATGTAGACCTTAGTCGAGGGCTACTGGAATCATGCAATTTTTTTTAGGTTGCTGTGTTTTCTGCAAAATTGTGGATTTTCCACATTTGCCACATAATCTATCATCTGCTGCATAATCTGAAGATTTTTAGCAAAAAAAATGTTCTAACTCAAACAGATCAAAAGTTACTAAAACACATTGAAATTTGTTGCCACGCAGTGGAAGGTCCTTTGCAAAGATTTGAGTGGCCACCTCTTTGTTTCTTATTGCAGTATTTGGGTGTTAAATTGATACTAATGGGGTGAAACCTTTGTGCAGGCAGTGCTAATGTGTAAAAAGTACAAAATAATGAAGTAATACTATCACAAAATGTGCTGTGTAGGAAGGTGGTTATCTGAGTATATGGTTACCCCAACTTTTTGCCTTGTGTTTTGCTGGTTTTCGACTTAGCCATGGGCCCTGAATATCAGGATCCCAGGCCAACTATCTGCTCTCTCTTTAAAATGGACTCTGTGTACTTTAGGTACATACCAAATTGGATATTGGGTCACCTCTATGAGCCCCTGTATAGTGTACCATGGGTACCCAGGGCATAGGTGCATCCAAGGCCTACCAGGGGCTGAAGCATGTATTATGCCACCCCTGGCTGGCCATCCAAACTGACACCACAGGCTGATCACTCAGCTTGGGTAAGGTGGTGTAATCACCCCTTACTTAGATATAATATGTCTATATCTACCTTATATATAGACACATATGCACCTATAAGTCACTCCTATGGTAGGCCTCGACAATCCTGGAGGCAGAGTGCCTGGTTTTATGTGAGAGGGTGCCCTAGCATGAGCTGAGCCCCTCTACAGCTTGCGGAACCATGTCCTTATAGCTGTTCTATGATATAGCCATACCATATACTCTTAAGCGCATTATAATCCTTGCGTTTAAATGCTAACTTTGGTTTGGCTTTATCAAAACATGTCGTGTAAGGTGTCAAACGCTTTGGAATACTATCCCCCCGCCAATTTTGGCGGCGGGGGTAGCATTCCACCCTTCTAGAGGGAGAAGACATGTTGGTTACTGCTTTACCCGGTTAAAGTTAAACAGAGCCTCAGCATCACAAAATGGATGCTGCTGCCACAGACACAAGTCTGACCTCCTGCTGCTGGATGAAACTCCGGCAGGGGAGGCCTGGACAATAGGTTTCCAGCCTTGGGAGGTGCTAGCACCTCCCCAGACAGGCTTTTAGTGTATTGGGGCAGGGAGGGCTGCAAAATGAGACACTGCCTGGGGCACTCAAGGTGCTCCAAGGATAGCCCGGTTCAAACCAGTTCTGGGGCACTCCAGCCCCAGCTCTGGCGCGAAACTGGACAAAGAGAAAGGGATGTAACCACCCCCTTCTCAATGTCCACCCATAGGAGGGACCTAGCAGGTAATCCAGCCCCTTAGTTTGGTATTAAGTTAGGAGCTGTGTCTAGAGACATCAGATTACCCTGGAAAGAAACTACGAAATGAAACTCTTGGACTTCGACATTCTATGCTTACTAGAAGACTGAAGAAGATCTCCCTTGTGGTCCTGGAGTGACCACCCTGTTCAAACAGGCACCACCAGTAACTTGCCGGTTTGCTTTGTCGACGCTCCCGATGGAACCCGGCGACTCAGCTACTCAGGACAGGACTTCCGGATTTCTTGGACTCTGACCCACATCCACAGCAAAGCTGAGACCCGTGGCGGACACGAGAGATGTGGGACCAGACTCCCTGGACATCCTACAAATTGCTAACTGCATCGACTCCTGAGGTAACTTGCAGTTTTTGTGCATTGGGGCACGAGAAGCCTAAGACCCGAGCAACATCTGCACCAGAGCTCAGCCCTCCACACTCCACGAGTGCCGCGTGGAGCCCGCTCCTGCATTTCAGCTCGACGCGTCTTCCCGGTTGTTAGCCCGTTGGCTAGGGAGCCCCCTGAAGACGATCCTTTTAATTTTCAATGCTTGCCTGGTTGCTCTGGGCTTGCTCCAGCTTCCTTCCAAAAGAGAAGCTCCTCAGACCTTGCTGGTCTGAATTGAAGCGAATCTTCACTTCCTGCGTGGGTTGCGGTTACCTAGGCTTGTTGGGTCCAATCCGGATACCGACACCGCAGTCAACTAGAGCCTTTGTGGGACAGCTCGACTCCAGCTCCTGGTCGTCGTCGACACCTCCTGGTCCTCGTGGCTGTAGAGACAAGCTTCACCTCTTCACCTGTTTGCATCGCGACATCACCTGGTTCCATCCTGGTCACTGGCTAGTGACCCAGACTCTGTCCCCTCTGCTTTCAGGTTCTTCAGCTCCTTGATCCACCCTTGGATCCACCCGGACACTCTTCCTTCGGCCGCCTGCAGCACTTCTTTTGCAGGTCTCCATTGAAAGCATCGACGAAACCCGACACGAAAAGACACCTATGCACCCGACTTCCCTGGGTGAGGTAATTCGAGTACTCCGGTACTCCCATGGGTATTGACTATCCAAGTGTCCTAGTTTAAAGGGGTTTCACCGTAGTCCACCCGGAAGTGTCCCTAATCAGTAACTTTGTGACTTCATCGTTCTCCATTGTAAGTCAATGGTAGCTTGCGTCTGTGTTCCCACACTGCACGCGTCTCCCGTGGGTCTCCTACTTCCAAACCTTTGGTCCTGTACTGTAGCCCCAGCGATTCCCTAGGCCCTAGGCCTATTCACCTTTCCTGAAGTGGCTCTTATACCACTTACTTAGTATATGGTTTGTGAGGCCCCTAGGGCAGAATTGTATTTGTGCAACTTATAGTATGCTTAATGAGTAACTTGTAACGTATCTCAAACTCTGACCTTATAAAGAGTGCAGAGGGGTTGTGTTAGTAATAAATACATATTTGTTTGATATATACCTTGTGTGGTGTCCTTTCATTTGGCATTCAAGGGATTGCATATGGTAAAACAGCTGGCTTCACATGCTCTCTGAAGTTTTAGCCTAAGACTGCTTGTCCATGCTACCACTAGGATAGCTGGTCTATAAGGTTGACTTTACAACCATCACCATAAGGGTAGTTTAGACTGGTGCAAGGTGCCCACTAGAATAGTGGACAACATATGCCAGGCTAACTTCTCACATGCTGCATTACGTCTCATAATTTGCCTTTTCTTGTTGTATAATTTAGTTCACCCTGCGACACAATTTGGTCCTCCCCTGCCGCATTAAATCCAGTGGCCCTGCCTAAGTCCTTCTGTTTCTCTGATTGGAAATCAGGGTACCATGGTTGTACTCACTGCTTTGTTAATTTCAGCCCCATAACGTAGCAGGCCCCCCTCCAGGTTTTGGAGGTTCTCAATGTAAATACATTTGTATTAGGCTTGGACCGAGTTCCACAACATGGACCTCCCCAAAGTGACCAAAAAACTCTGCCGCGCTACGTGGAAGTCTGCATGCGGTGGAATGCATTAGGTCGCTCTGTTCGTGCTTTTGCGCAGGGTGTTTGTTCCACGTTGGAAAATCAATGTAAACGGCACCATGCGCAGCTCAAGAGGGCGCTATGTTTTTCTGCGGCTCGAGTAGAATTTCTGCGGCTCGAGTAGAATTTCTGCAGCTCGCGTAGAAATTCCACTCGAGCGGCAGCTTCCTCAGTGCCAATGGAAGGGATCTCAACAAGAGCTGTAGCTCTAACTAGGACCACCCGCATTGAGAAATCTCACTGGGAGGTGGTCTGGAGTAAGATTTTCCTCGCTCGCCAACTTAACATGCGTGAGCGAGGTAAAAAGCTTTTGTTTTAATGGCAGTTCTGAGCAGCAGAAACCAACGATAGGCTACAATACTTAAAGGTGCTGTACACTAAGCAGGAGCAGTACTTTTCGGAAGCAGCAAATGATGGACGGATGGCTGGATGAATCAAACTTTCACCCCCAGTCAAGAGATCTTGGTTAAATTCACTCACTACACCACCCTAGTCTAGAGAGATCTCTCATTCAGCATTCCGTCCATCATTTGCTGCTGCAGCACTTTTTGCCCTAAGTGGGAAGGGTTTGCCCAGACGTGGGTCCCTTACTCGCTGGATGCTTGTTTCTAGTTCAGAGATGACCCAGCTTGGCCGTTCAGGCTGGATTGTTCCCATGAGGAACAGGGTCAAGACTAATTTGCATATGACTAAGTCGAAGCGGGGATGGCGTAGTGAGCAAAAGAACGATGGAATTAACCCAGATCTCTTGACTGGGGGTGTCCATCATTTGTTGCTGCAGCACTATACCTTAATCTGGCCATGCACCTGCTCAAGAGCACACATGATGTCAAGAGACGTGTCAGCGAGATTTGTAGTGTATTCAAGGACCAAAGCACCTAGAAGCAGTCTATGCACTGGCTGTTCCGATGATGTCAACACCAAGTGCCTATAGCTTATTCTGGCCAGGCACCCGCCTAAAGGAAGTGCTTAATTTGAGCCTGTGGTATCCGGTGCTCACCACCGGTATTTAATTCTCAACACCGGCTCTTATGGCAGTCTGCGGCATGGTGGTGCTGTTGGCTTATTTTGAGTTGAGCACAACCACAGTTGTTTAATCTTTCAATGTACTTGAATAACTGCCGCCTACACCATTCTTATAACTTTGGGGGCCTGGAGTAGTCTACATTGTCACACTTGTAGGAGTGTAGTGGTCAGTAGTTGTTTTGGTATTGTCATTGGCAGCACTGGCAGGGGCAATGGGTGGGGAAAGTTGCAGTGGCCCCTCGAGATTGGCCCTGGCACTTACCTTTTCTTTTTTTACAAATTAAGCGCTGCCTAAGGGCACACATGTTGCCAACAGAAGTGTCTGCTGAATTCTTACTGTGTCCAATGCCCAAAGCACCTGGAAGAGGACTACCTTGCTAGTATGCACTGGCTGCTCTGATGATGTCTACACCACGCGCACTTGACTTAATCCAACCAAGTACTTGCCCAAGATCACACGTGATGTCAACAGTAAGTGTGAGTGGAATTCTTAGTGTGTCCAAGGCCCAAAACTCCAAGAGGCGCAGACTACCTGTTGCCCATGGCAGACAAGGCCCCCGTGGGATCCCCTTCCCCTTCCCGGGCTGGCAGGCTTTCTCTTCAAATTGCTGCATCCGGGCACTTTCTCACCCCACCCCAAAAACTCCCCGATGCAGAGTCAGAACAGATCACAGCATCTTCCATACCACCCGGGGATGGAGTGCAGTGAGTGAACCCTGGCACAGCCTCCCACCAGGTATCCTGGCTCCCTCCCCGCCCCCAGCCCGTCTCTCTCGCGCTCTCCCCGCGCTCCCGCCTCTCCTCCCCCTCACACTTCCACAGGACACACTGTACTAGCAAAATCCCCCAGAGTCCAGACCTTAAAGAGAGGCTGCTCCGGCGGCTGCTGGGAAATTTGTGCTGACACCGGAAAAAAGACGAGGAAAAAAAACAGTCTTCGAAATGCTCTGAGCTCAGCGGGAAGGGGGCGGCTCTGCAGACATGCGCCAGACGGGGAGAGCGGGGAGAAAACGGACGCTGAATGCTAACGAGGCCTGTCCCGGGCACGGAGCGCAGGCCCCACGCCTCAGCAAACGGGCCCGCCTCGGGGTTCAGGCGCAGCCGGGCTGCCACGGGCCTACCTCACACTGCCAGCCACACGCGGCCCTCTGCCTACACTGTGCCTACCTCAAACCGCAGCCCTCGAGCAAACGGGCATACCTCATACTGCCAGCCACACACAGCCATCTGCCTACACTGTGCCTACCTCATACCGCAGCCCTCCAGCAAATGGGCCTACCTCATACTGCCAGCCACACGCGGCCCTCTGCCTACACTCTGCCTACCTCAAACCGCAGCCCTCCAGGAAATGGGCCTACCTCATACTGCCAGCCACACGCGGCCATCTGCCTACACTGTGCCTACCTCAAACTGCAGCCCTCAAGCAAACGGGCCTACCTCACACTGCCAGCCACACGCGGCCCTCTGCCTACACTGTGCCTACCTCATACCGCAGCCCTCCAGCAAATGGGCCTACCTCATACTGCCAGCCACACGCGGCCCTCTGCCTACACTCTGCCTACCTCAAACCGCAGCCCTCCAGGAAATGGGCCTACCTCATACTGCCAGCCACACGCGGCCATCTGCCTACACTGTGCCTACCTCAAACTGCAGCCCTCGAGTAAAACGGGCCTACCTCATACTGCCAGCCACACACAGCCATCTGCCTACACTGTGCCTACCTCAAACCGCAACCCTCCAGCAAATGGGCCTACCACACACTGCCACCCACACGCGGCCCTCTGCCTACACTGTGCCTACCTCAAACCGCAGCCCTCCAGCAAACGGGCCTACCTCATACTGCCAGCCACACACAGCCATCTGCCTAGCAATGCACTCTGCCTACCTCAAACCACAGCCCTCCAGCAAACGGGCCTACCTCATACTGCCAGCCACACATGGGCCTTGCGGTGCCTACCTCAAACTGCAGCCCTCGAGCAAACGGGCCTACCTCATACTGCCAGCCATACACAGGCCTTGCTGTGCCTACCTCAAACTGCAGCCCTCGCCTTGAGCAAACAGCCTAACTCAAACCACAGCTCGCGAGCAGACTGTGCCTTCCTCATACTGCCTGCCACACACAGCCCTCTGCCTACCAACACACTGTGCCTACCCCAAACCACAGCCCGCGAGCTAACTGTGTCTACTTCAAACCACAGCCCACAAGCAAACTACCTACTTCAAACCACAGCCCACGAGCAAACTACCTACATCAAACTACAGCCCTCGAGCAAACAGTGCCTGCCTCAAACCACAACCCTCTAGCAAAAGGTACCTACCTCAAACCACAGCCACAGAGCAAAAGGTACCTACCTCAAACCACAGCCATAGAGCAAAAGGTACCTACCCCAAACCACAGCCCACAAGCGAACTGCACCTACTCAAACCACAGCCCTTCGACAACTATGCCTACCTCATACTGCAGCCCTCCAATGAACAGGCCTGCCTCTGAGTCATCCATACACAGCCCTCTGCCTACCGACACACTGTTCCTACCTCAAATCACAGCCCTCGAGCAAACTGTGCCTAACTCATACTGCGGCCCTTTAATGAAAAGTCAGCCACAAACATCCCTCTACCGACCACAGACTACAGCCCTCAAGCAAACTACCTGCCTCAAACCGTAGCACTGCAACAAACTGGGCCTGCCTTAGATTGCAGACACAACCCTCTAAAACATGTAGAGGACTCAAACTATATCCACAGCTCACTGTCCTACACCAAAGTCCAGAAGGCACAGCCCTCAACAAACTCTTCCTGCCTCAAACCACAACTGCAACAAATGGATCAAACCACCGCCTTCCAAACAACTGGTCCTAACTTAGACTTCAGCCCTCCAACTAACTGCGGCTCCCTCAAATTACAGCCCTCCAACAAGCCACATCTGTCTCGATCTACTGCCCCGCCATCTACCAGCCTGCTCCTGGCTGCAACTGCATCCCTCCAAACATCTGACTGCCTCACATTCCAGGCGCAGGCATCCCACAAACCAGTCTACATCAAACTAAAGTCCATACTAAACCGACCTGCCTCAGCCCAGACCCAACCCTATCAAATATCTTATTTCCAAACACAAACTTTAAACCTCCAACAAGCAGTTTCTCCAACACACTGCTCTGCCTCAAACTACAGCCCTCAAACTATCCTACCTCACTCCTCAGGCCCAACAAACCTATCCGGACCTAACGAAGAGGCCGAACTTCAATTACAGTGAATAGAACTTGAATGTGATCATCTGCCTCAAAAGCACCACTATTTGAGTCTGGCTACCCTTTCAATTCCAACATAGCCATTTACCATGGCAAACATAATGTTATCATCTTTAGCACACCCGCTTCTGGCATTGGAGGTATGGGTGGGCTTTCAAACAGATTCATTGACGGGACTGATGATGGTCGATTGTGACTGTGTTCGTACAGAGGGGATTGGTCGGCTCAACCTACTTGATCGATCATTTGTAGCACTAACCAGTATGAAATTGATGAGCATTGGCACCATTCTGAAGGTGTTGTAAGCTTTCCTTTTAGCAAGCACCAGCAAAAATCTGAAGTTTTCTGTACCAGTCGCCACTGAGATTAGAGACTCATCAAAGCTTATGATTCTCAATAAGCAAGAAGAAGTCGCAAAACGTCACACCAGAATAGTACATTTTGAATTGGCTAGGCTTTCTGCACATAGTAAAGATGACACTATGACAACGGTTGGCCGTAGACCACTTCTCGCACAATAAAAAGGACACACAGGAAGGGGAGGGGGAGGGCACATAGAGACAAAATATTTCTTCAATTCTACTAATTTCTGACTCTGAAGTTTCTAAATGTTCATTTAACCCATGCAGGAACTTTGCGATACTGAAGTCGGTAGTCTGAGGCCAATGATTCTGGACTTCAGTTGTCCTGTGCGGGTGGGCCCAAAGTCTATCGGGGAATACCCGGCACTCCAGAATTCTAATCAACTGAAATCATGTTGATCAGGCAGGTCTGAATAAATGCAATTAAGATACATATAATAAGAAACCGCACACCAAGACACTAAATTGTGCTTTATGCAAAGTTTTCAAATTTGCCAGACGTCGACTGTTTGCGGTCTTTGATACTATTGCCAAACTCAGCATAAATCAACGTTTCTATAACTCTTTGCCTGGGAGATCAACTCCCTTAGCTTCTAGATTACTTACAAAGGTAAATGAACTCACCGAGTTATCTTACCCGCACTTGCCCAACTGACCGGTGTACTATATGCATGTACAATTTCTCTTAAAACTTCTTTAATGATAACAAGCTTTTCAGGTTACAAGTGCCTCTTTTCTCACAGTCTACACACCTCTGAGCAGGGCTGCAATGGCTACTTTACCCCTATGGTTTTCTTCCCGGCTTGGGTGGGATCCTTTCAGAGCAGAATGTGCTACCACCATCCATCCCAGAAAGTGCGTGTGACCCCATTCTGATCGTGGCCTCCTCGAACATTAATGCCATGAATCACAGCATTCTTCTCAGCAGATGTTCAAAACAGATTCAGAAGGGTCGGATCCAGGCCATTATTCAAGGATATCCACTTAATATATATACATACAATTAATCTAAATGGATCTAATTAACACAGCCCAGAGCTATCCAGAAAATCTACAATCGTTGACAATACTTCCCAGCTCCTAGGGTGCACACTATTCGTTTACAAAAAATAATTCTATCACATTTTCATTAACTTTAATCACAATTGTCAATTTTGTGATTAATTCAACCTCAGCAATACACTCCATAATGTTTTCTAAATCCTTATGTTGTTTAATACATATTCAATTAATGCTGTATGTGTTTCGGCATTCTACGTGATGCCTTCATCAGGAGATAATTTATGTTAACAGAGAGACCTTCGAGAAACAGAAACAATTTTGTAGTTGTATATTAATTCTTGAGTACATCCTGTAACAGTCCCCAATCATATCCTCTAAACTTCATGCCACTAAAATCCCTTCATTTACTTCAATCTTTATTTGAGTTCATTCTCCAATCGTCATTGCCGTGTGTCCGAGTGTCTGTCCGTCTAGACAGACTGAAGCCACACCATTTTTAGCATTGTTGAGCTCTTACCAGTTTGAGTCAGATCAGCTGTCTCAGCTGTCTATTTGAGAGACACAGAGATATATCTGTCTCTAAGAGACAGTTCCATGTTAGTGATGAAATTGGCTTTCTATTGATAAAGATGTAGACCCCTGCCATTGGCTGAGCTGCTCTCTCTCTCTCTCAGATAGTGACTGTTTGTTGGATAGAGCAGACCCCCCACCAACAGCAGGCCTGCCGTCTCTATGGTGCAAGTGACTGTCTCTTGGACACAGCTGCCACCTCTCTGAAGAGAGTGGCTCGACTCTTGGACAACCACCTTCTCACCTCATCAGGTGGCCTGCTGTCTCCAGTGAGAATGACTGTATTTTGACCCCTTAACCCCCTCCCCTGAATACGCTCTCTCTCTCTCTCTCTCTCTCGCTCTCTCTCTTTCCCTTTCTGTCTTTCTTTCTCTCTCTCTTTCTCGCTTTCTTTCTCACTTTCTCTTTCTCTTTCTCTCTCTCTCTTTTTCTCTTTCTTTCCCTCTCTCTTTCTCTCTTTCTCTTACTTTCTCTTTCTCTCTCATTCTTTCTCTCTCTCTCAGAGACTAGCTGGCTGGCTCTCCAAAAGAGTTCGCCCACCCCCTCTGCTATCAGCTGGTCTGTTCTCTCTCTTCTATGTGACCGTCCCTCGAGCACAGACAGCCCTCCCCGCGCCCCCTCCCTCCAGCAGCCGCTCTGTTCTTCTCCAGTGACAGGCCGGCGCTTCTTATCAGCCGAGTGTTTCCAGGCGCTGTTGATGCCGGGAGACGCCCGAGACCCAGACTCGGTCACGGTCAACAGGCCCGAGGTCACACGGCTCAAGGTCAGCAGGGCCGGGATTTGAGGTGGGGCTGGTGGGGTCTTTACTCTCACAGCCCCTGGACGTGACCGGGATGGGGGAGGGGGTTGGGTTCAAGAATCTGGCAGTGAAAATGGACGGGGGTTGGCCAGTGTCGGAGCCCCTATCTCCCAACCCGGCTCCCTCTGGCCCCCAACCGCAACGCACCCACCCCTTATTTACCAACTCCAATTGCACCAGTTCTGGGGTGAATCTTGGCGATTCCCACCCCCCCACCCCTCATGAGCGACACTGTCTCTAGTTCTACCTCTGACCGGCCCTCTCTTTACTCCCACCCTTCTACAACCCTTAACGACCCCCCTCTGAAGCTACCCGAGGCGGCGGTCTTCTGTTAGCGACCCCCCTTTACCACAGCTACACACCTTGTATCTTTCTTCCAGACCAGGCTGAAAACCCCCCAGGGGCTGACCACCGAGGACCAAAGAAGGAGCAGCGCCAGACCAGGGGACCCCCCAATCAACGGCGGGCACAGAGAGGGTCTTATGACGAAAAGCGTGAACACGCAACACAGTGGAATCCGGTGACCAGGTCCTTACATACATGTCAACCTATAAGACCAGATGTAAGACACATATCAAACTAAGAGACCAGAGGTAAAACACATATCACACTCGGAGACCAGCCGTACAACACATCCCAACCTAAGTAACTCGCCACACAACACGTCAACTCAAGAGACAAGCTGTACAACACAAGTCAACTTAAGAGACCATCCATAAATACATATCAACCCAAGAGGATTGCCACACAATACGTCAACTTAAGAAACCAGCCGTACAACACATCCCAACCTAAGAAACTCTACACACAACACGTCAGCTCAAGAGATCAGCCGTACAACATATCAACCCAAGAGAACAGCCGTACAACACATCAACCCAAGAGAACAGCCGTACAACACATGAACCCAAGAGAACAGCCGTACAACACATCAACTCAAGAGACCAGCCGTACAACACATCCTAACCTAAGAAACTCGACACACAACACGTCAGCTCAAGAGATCAGCCGTACAACACATCAACCCAAGAGAACAGCCGTACAACACATCAACCCAAGAGAACAGCCGTACAACACATCAACCCAAGAGAACAGCCGTACAACACATCAACCCAAGAGAACAGCCGTACAACACATCAACCCAAGAGAACAGCCGTACAACACATCAACTCAAGAGACCAGCCGTACAACACATCCTAACTTAAGAAACTCGACACACAACACGTCAGCTCAAGAGATCTGCCGTACAACACATCAACCCAAGAGAACAGCCGTACAACACATCAACCCAAGAGAACAGCCGTACAACACATCAACCCAAGAAAACAGCCGTACAACACATCAAGCCAAGAGAACAGCCGTACAACACATCAACTCAAGAGACCAGCCGTACAACACATCCCAACCTAAGAAACTCGCCACACAACACATGTTAGCTCAAGAGATCAGCCGTACAACACATCAACCCAAGAGAACAGCCGTACAACACATCAACCCAAGAGAACAGCCGTACAACACATCAACTCAAGAGACCAGCCGTACAACACATCCCAACCTAAGAAACTCGCCACACAACACATGTCAGCTCAAGAGATCAGCCGTACAACACATCAACCCAAGAGAACAGCCATACAACACATCAACCCAAGAGAACAGCCATACAACACATCAACCCAAGAGAACAGCTGTACAACATATCAACCCAAGAGAACAGCCGTACAATACATCAACTGATGAGTTCAACCAGACAACACATAACCCGAGGTCAGCTGCCCAACACATATCAACCTAAGAGACCTGCCATACAACGCGTCAACCCAGGAAACCCGCCGCAAAACCCGCCAACTCAAGAAATCAGTCAAACAACACATATACACCTAAGAGAACAACCATACAACACATCAACTGAAGAGATCAGCCATACAACACAAAACCTGAGGCCAGCCGTACAACACACATCAACCCGGGAGACACACCATACACCAAGTGTGAACATATGAGAGCATCCCTGGGCTACTCTCAAATTGCCTTCCATCTATGTCAGACTGCTTTCCAAGACCTTGTTAATCTCTACCTGTTTTGGAGCTATAGAAGACCATTCCAAGCCCTCTGCTAATCCCCGCCGGCCTTTAACGTGTAGCAGACTTATTATAACATTTAGGCTAATCTCTACCTACATTTGGTTCATAAAAAAACTATAATTCAGGCCCTGCTCTGATTTGTACCTGTCATTAGTCTGAGGCAGAGAATTTACCAGTTTCCACTTCCCGGGCTAATCTCGATTTTCACTTATCACCGTAACCTATGCTGAGTCTCCATGTTTTACATTTCATTAACAAGTCTTCAATCAGGCATTCAACAGGGGAGGCCAACACCTGCCTCTGGGAATCCTGCAGACGTTTAAAAAGGGAGAGAACTTGGCGAACGTAGACCCAGAAGGTGGAAATTCTAACTCGTCCGAATTCTGACTTTTAAAGAAAATTGACCATCTCCTAAATAACTCTGCACTGGTTTATCGTAGGTCTAAAGTAAAATTCGGCCTGTCTTACTCTTAACTCTGCTTGCTGTCACCTTAAGTAACTGTGTATTTTAAAATGTATAGCAGGTCCCATTTCGTTTTCAATTATTAATATTACACATCTTGTAAAATTATGTAATGAACACAAGCACTAAAGATGTGCATTCTGGGAGAAAATAAATATGCAAATGAGGCCAATCATTGGCAATGTACTAATCATCAAGGCCCTGAGCTTACATACTACCTAACATCTGCTTACCAGCGAAGGGAAATATGTAGATGGGCCTATGGGGGAAAAGGGTAAACTTTTCAAGGCGGGTGGCTCTTCTGAATGGGCAGTGGGTCTGCAGAAGACTCCATAGCTTACCAAGCAATGTCCTTCTTGCAACTGACCATGACAACTCTACACCCCATTTCATTGGTATCAGCCTGATGTGAACATTTCAGATTTCTCCAGAAACCAATTTGCTTGGACTGACGGCAAGTACAGGTGTTTTCCTCTACCCGTAGTTGGCTAAATGCAACTTGTAAAAGGGTCTCTTTGGATATGTGGAGTCACAAAACGCCCCCTATTTTAAGATTCTCAGCAACAAACTCTACGCAAGCTAGCTTATAGAGGTTCCTCAGAGTGGGCTCTGCGAGCATGAATGCCTGTGGTTTCTCCCCAGGTTCTTACGCAGAACAATGGAATCTTGTATTGTTTGATCGCAGGACGCAGGTCGCCCGCGCTGGAACAACACAGGTGCAGTCGCTGTACGGAACGTTCTCATCCGGCAGCTGCGCAACGTGTTCCCTCTTTCCAAGTCTCTGGAAGAACCGGTTTTCTAAGTATGAGATCAGTCACAAGAGTCCTCTTGGGGATCAAAATCACATACAGAACACCGAGAAGGGTCCTTTAGATCTGCCAGGTAACGCAAAAATCACCCAATCGTTGGGCACATTCTTTCACTCTGGTCTCATCCCCTATCATGCTTCACTAGCAATAAAATGTGTGGTAGTAACCACCTTTAACCGATGGTGGAACAAATTGGACAGTTGCAACGGATGTTTTAAAGATTTTGGGGGCCCTGAGCCAAACGTACTTTGGTGGCCCCTGCTCGGAACAGCTTTGATTTTATGATCCAGTTTCAACTCTTTTTATGCCCTCTTTGCCCAGGTCACTGACAGTACACAGGCACATTGGTCCAAATTCTACATGTGTTTACATCTAATATTCAATATAGTGACCTGTTTTTAATATTATAACACAGAAGCAGCTCACCAATATTACTGCAAATAATCTCTGTGACACCCTCCCATTTCTAATATGTGAGATCCTGTATTGATCTAAAAGAAACTTTTTTTATGGATGTTGCATGAAACATAAACAAAACATTTGTCTGCAAAATGCCTGTGATAGACTCTCACACATTACCCACATTAAACATAAATTAAAGGAAAACGCTATTTAAAAAAATCTGTTTAAGAATTAATCATGGTCATCAGGGCAAGACTCTCTGCAGAACTACTCTGGGCAATAGCTCACTTAATCTCCCCAAGGGCCCCCAGCGCCTTGAAACCCGTTAAAGTGATATGTTGTGCTTACCAATTTAGAATTTATTCTTTATTTATTATTTACTGGTGGTGTCTGAAGTCAGATGCTCCAAGCTTACAGTATGGTGTCAGAAGACCAAAGCGTGGAATTATGGGTTAAATATAAAAAACTTGACTCGGGTCAAAGTTGCAAGGATGTTATCATAGGTCAAATATCAGGTGGAAGAAGAAATAGAGGTCACATTACAAGGGGTTCATAGGATGTTGATCACTGAGTCATAGCAAGCAAGTGAAGGACTGAATTAATTTCAACTACTAGTAGTTAAGCAGGGGTAACATTGTTCAAGGGTAAAGATTAGGGTCAACTAAAGAAGTGGGTGAAGATTTTCAAGTGAGGTCACATAGGGGAAAAGTGGAGCTGGTCTTCGTATTGTGAAGGGGCAGAATCGGAAATCATATGCCAAAACTCAGGGCTGCGGTCCGCATAATCTGATTTTTGGAACCTGACATCATTGATCAAGTGGTAAGGCCAGGGTCATGTGACAAGTAGGTCTGGGTGACATTTACATTTTGTCAGTGTAATATGAGTAATTTACGTAATTTTGTGTTACACTTGTCACACAAATTTCCTGAGATTATTCCCTTATTCCACTTTGCATAATTACACGCCATTGCCAGTAAAAGATTCACCATGAACGCATGTAAACATTACAACAGTACATTAGCGGCTGCTGTTCGCCAGTCTTTTGTTTAAATGTGTCCTACAGCCAAAAATTGATGTGAGAATGCACTACAATATAGCACAAAATGACTGGTCTGTAATTATGTGTAGTTCATGTAATTTTGGTAAAATTTCACGTAATTATGCAAAAGCCAATTACACCAATTTCACACATGCCTAACATAAAGGAATGGACTCTTGAGTCACCAGTGAGAAGGGTGCCCAATTGTGTCTATGGGCATATGGTGATTTTGTGGCAGAATTGTCCAGCGTTGAATATTGTTGGCGTGGCGAGTACGACAGACGAACCATAACTTGCAAATAAATGTCACAAGTAATAACTGGTGATACAAAGCGATGCAAGAAATTCAAGACACCACTTACCTCTCTCACGAACGAAGTAGGCCAAGTAAAGGTCGAGCTCCTTCACCGACACGCTTATGTGATGTGGTTGTACACAGAGGATGGGGTTAGTGCACTGCTGGGACTTCACCAGCCGCTCCCCGTCCGTGCTCTCCAGGGGGATCCCTTTGAAGAGTATGACCATGACCAGGTCTAACCGCCACACCTTGTCCGCCTGCCGCAGGCAGTCAATGCGCCGCATCTTACCCTTCTGGTCAGGGTTGGAGAGGACACAACACGAGACCTTCTTCCCCGTGATGGACAGCACAAAGTCCTCCCGGTACTCGGGCCTGATGTCCTTGCGGAGTTTGGCCAGCAGGCGCGAGGCCCATTTCTGCTTGACCTCTGGCTTTTCGTTGAGAAGTTCATCCTTGACCGCCCTCTCCTCGTCCTTCGTCATCCTCTTCTCATGCTTCTTGAAGTACTTGCGCTTCCGTGCTTGGAGGTTGAACCATGTGTAGGCGAAGGCGCGCACGTGCGGGAGGAGAGCTTCAATGAAAGGATGAAACTCGTCCTAAACAAGAGAGAGAAAGGAAAAGTTGGCCATCAGTGAAGTGTGGACCATCATCAAAAGAACAATGTTTAGGCCTAGAAGAACTGGGAGTCGTACAAGTCCTACACCAATCTCAGAACTTCCAGGACTATTTTAAAACTATTGGCCCAGAAATATCTACTTACGCATATATCATAACCATGATATTGACTCCCGAAATACCATGACATCGACTCCTGAAATTGTGAGGACTTACTATGGTTAAGACTTCCATGATGGTACTTCAGAGTTCATATTAAGATTATCTTATGTGTTAATGTTTTAAACTGTGATAATGTGGTACAACATAATTTATAGATGCTTTTTTTTAACCATAAAGCGATAGTCGAACAAACAATTCAAATCAACACAATGACACTTCCTCAGATCCCTGGGAGAAATACTTTTGGCAACTGTTGGGTATTTTGCTCCTGCTAGAGCCTAAGGCAGGGTTGCAACTCACACTGTCAAGGATAACATGGACCTCCACACATGCCCTGTTGCCTACATGGAGGTCATTAACATTTAGTAATGTAGCGAACCCCCAGCCCCTGTCCAACGACATCTCTATATCAGCACACCACTTATTTTTCCGACGCCATGGCCATCTGTCTGAAGCTACGTATGGGTCACCACCCAGAAATCCCAGGTCAGGAAAATTCTTGCCAAGTTACAATGTGAACCTTCACTTATATATTATTGGAACAGTGACAAACCACCTCAGTCCCATCCTGCCCCCCCCTTCATTTCCAAAGAAGTGGGCACTTCTGAACAACCCGGTATGGACCGGTCAACCATATGGACCAGGCCATGGCACCCTAGCACAACCGCTACATGAATCACCAACCACACTCGCCAGATCAGGGGGTACACCACATTCTCTGATGTCATCATTGGTAAGCTTGGGAGTAGGGCTGGCGACATTCAACCTTCCATTACCACCCTGACCGCCATTCATCCCAAATCGATCACTGAGGCTAGCGCATTCAACGAGCCTCTCCTCCGGTCAATTTCTGCATTAGTTGCTTGTGCTGTCTATATTAATGGACAAAAATGCTAGCATGAGTATGAAAGTGCTATATTTAACAAATGTATCTTCATATTTCTACTTAGCACCTAAAGCTAGCGAAAACGTTTGTAAGTGCTAAAGGAGTTGGCAACTGAAGGAGGGTGGTACAATTTAACCAGATGGACCCAGGATTCTGGGCACAGCAGGAGCCAGAAGAAAGCAGGAATTCAAGGTGAAGAGAAAACAAAGCCCTGTTGTGGTGTTTTCGATCAGAGACCAATGCTTACCATCCTCATACATCCAAAGTCCCAAATAAGCATAAACACCAAAGCAATAGGTTAATGTGTCCTGAAGAAGGACAGTTTTAGAAATATATTACTAATAACATATTACATGTAAAAGATATCAGAATATGTAAAAGACACTGAGTTTATCCCAATGTGTATAACAAACATCTTCGCCAGCAGGCAAATGTCCAAGTTGCTCATGGTGGGAGAAGCATAGCCGGGAAGATATGGGTTCTGGCAAGGGAGGCAGTGGAAGGATTAGGCGAAAAGTTATTGATAAAATGGGTAATTTGGCTAAACATTTGGTAAGGTAGAAAGGCAAACGATTATTAAAATAGCTAGATGCTATTGAGGAAGGAGAAGATTTGGTCAGTCATTGGTCAAGAGAGAGTTGAAGAGTTACTGGTCCAGGAAGCAAGGACACCCATTAATTCAGGAGTGGTAGTTAATGGTTTGCTATCAAGGACCTAAGTCAACAAGTTGTTGTTCAACGGGACGTTCTTGCCATTTATGGGAAAAGGAAGCAAGTAGAAACATTTTTAATAAAACAGCAAGAAGGGCAGGTATTGGTTGGATAAAAACATTCAGTAGATTTGACTTAAGTGCGGGACTTAAGAAATTATGGCTTGGGCTGTTGATTTAAGCAGACGTTGTCCGAGGAGTAGAACTGAACTATTACTGGCCAAGAGTCGTGCAGTATCTGGTCAAGGAGGGGTTTGTCTACTCATTGAACAAGGTTGAAATCGAACACTTATTAGCAAACGGGGAAAGCTGAACAACTATTGACCAAGGAAGGAAGAATAACATTTATTGAACAAATTGTTTTTGTCATCATATACTGGCAGAGGAAGTAGGTCCAACAGAAACTTATAAAGGGAAACAGTTGAATAGTTTTTGGCAAGAGTTACTAAAGGAACAACTCGTGGTCCAAGGGGTGATTTTGCCACTCATTGGAAAAGGAGGCAAGTCCATCCATTACTCATAAATGGTCCACTGCGAATAGTTATTGGCATGGCTGGTAAAACAAGTATTGATTACCAGTCCTAATAGATTAAGATTGGTTTAGCGCACACACGAATTGATGTTGATTACTGGAGGGTAATTTTGATCAAATACGCTGAGATTAACAAATGTTGGTGGTTGTAGCAAGTTGAACATTTATTTGCATTGCAGAAAAGTAGGTTAAAGTATTGGTCAAGTATGCGGTGTTCCCATTTAGTGTAAAATGTGAGAACCAAACAGATATTGATCAAGGGAACAAGTCAAAGAGAGTGAATCGAGTCAGTATTTGTCAACGGTTGGGTTGAAATGACAATCGCCCCATAGTCATTTTAAACGAATATTGGCCCCGAAGACCTGTTATTGGTCTAGGATTGATTTGAGCTGTAATGTATAAGGTTGAGGAGTTGTGAGTTAAAAGATTAACTCATTCTAAGTCAATTAAGTTAATGACATGAGTGGTTTGTGAAGAAAACAATTTGAACAATGATTGGCCATGGTTACGAGTGGCTTTTTAAGTAGATGACTTTGACGTAAAGTTCATAATGTCTCAATTTAATTTAATTTTTAAAAGGTAATGCATTTAGAAAAAAAAGGAACAACATTTTTTGAAGGCTGGAACAAATTATCTAATTTGGCAAATCTATAAGCACATGAGGTGTAAGTGGGGAATATAAAAATTATCAAAAGCGCACACACACACGCACATGGAACATGTAGGCACTCACGGACCCCTACACCCGCTCCACCACACCCCTATTATGCAAATAAAGATTATGCGATCCGGAGAATGAATTAAAACTACCTTTGGCTTGTAAGGTATTGTCTGCTGAGTATTAGCTGAGCCATGCAGGGTTTAGAAAGACAGAAAGCCAATCAATCCAGTGGCTGCAGAGAAAATGATTTCAGCAGTTTGCAGTACAAATGAGCTAATAAACAGCCTTAACAATATTATTTTTGTATGATGTGTGTTGCAATTAAATTTTAATGGACAGAGGATTAGAAGCAATTTTTTGAGAAAAAAGTACATGCATGGCAGCCAACTGTCATTCACAGGTTATCTTGTTTGGAAGAGGATGTCTGTGACTGACACCTTTTTCAATTTCTCTACCTTACATATTTAAAATGTTAGCATTGGTCCTCATTTTCACATCTTCTCAGAGCAGAGAAAAAAAACAACTCTTTAACTCTCCTTATGAAGGCCCAGTGTCCGACAACTTTATAGCACTAAATGTGTAGAATCTATTTATACAGATGGAAGTTATCTTTGTGTCAGCTTAGGAAGGACCAGAATCCGCCAAGGGATTCTTCATAACACTTACATTTGTAGGACCAATTAATCTGGATCCAAGGGATCTCTGATTCTGATTTTTGACTTGCGTAGTAAGACCAAAAGACTCAAAACTGATACTGTAAATCTCTAAATATGTAGGATTTATTCATACCTATCCAAGTAAGCACTGTCTCCACTCTGGAAGTTCAAGAGACTCCCAAACGATGCTTCATATCTCTAAATGTGTTGGATCTATTCATACGGAAACAAGTAATCCGTTTTGACTTGGTATCGCCGAAAGATGCAGAACTTATCCTTAAAAGATACACACATTTGTAGCCTCAGTTCATGCTGATCCAAATAACATTAAACTTATGTAGAAAAGGTAAAGACTCGAATATGGTTCCTTTATGGCTGTATATTGTATGGCTATACGGCAATAGCTTGCCGACAACATCTCCTTATTTCCAGGGTCGGTCCAGTGAGTGCGGAAATGGAATTGGAAACAGCTGTATACTTGTGGGTGAATATGCAAGGGTCTGGTTCTATGGTCTTTGGTCAGGCCTTGCATAACAAGACCTAGAAAGACAAAAGTATTAGCCCATCAAGATATCTGGCAAAATGAGGACACACAAAAAAAATGTGCTTGCTGCCATACATTCGCCAAGAACACCAAATAGTATTGGAAGCAATATTGCAGCTTGCTGAATCCTGCTCGTAAATTGGCAAGCAGAAGTTTTTTTCCTGAAAACAGGCTGGGTAAATGTGTGAGAGCACTTGAGGCATACCCTGGAGTGTGAACTGCCTCTTGGGAATTTTCAGCTGCTGCTGCAGGTGTTCCAACCCCTCCAAACGATAATGTGTTGTAGAAGAACCTCGACTCGATGGCCTTTCGTACAATGCAAGTGTTGTCTAAGAGGTTGATATCAAATGCAAGGGGATTACTTCCATATTTTAGGCCTCCACTCTTAGAAGCACAAGCTCTGGTTGTGGAGACACTGTGGATGGAGAAACCAAGAGTTCTGCAGGAAGAAGATGGAAGGGGTCAACGCAGGACAGGCACAGAAATGTTATTGAAAAATACATAAGGAAAAAGATAGACGTATGTATCTATTGCTTTGCCACAGTTTCCCATTGGCCTTCGCTTCTGGGGCATGTTTTGGATTAGGGATTGATGATAAAGGCGTTATTTGATGACTAGATTAACCTTCGCCCCTTAGAAAGATTGCCACTGGTGTTTACTCTACGTAAAGGAAGGATGAAAGACTGCCAATTGGTCATCGTTGAACGCCTTAAGAAAGATGAACTGTGAGAAAGACCTTCAACCTAAACAAAATAATGTTGTAACACACCATTTATCATGTTGTCACCTATTCTGCTGAATCAGTCGCAGATGCCATCACGCTCAATATCAACCTTATTGGAGAGTTGAGACGAAAGGCGTACAGGCCACCTGCAGAGCAGATGAACTCGTCCAAGGAACACCTCGCTTATTACTTGTCGCTCCTGCCGTAGACGATGATCGATTCGCAGAGCGACCGGTTGGTTTGACGGCCTACTGTAAATTGACCCTTGTGGGACTGAAGGCCGCACAGCATATTATACCTGGTGCCCCAGCCAACTGAGCTTTCTCTGGCAGAGCAATTGGATAATTTGTGGCCGATCAAAGCCAGATGTGTGGATCCAAAAATATCCAGCGCCACCGAATCTGGTGAGTGTGTGCCGCACGGGAAGCCGGCTGGAAAATTTAAAAAAGATCAAACAGTCGAACATAGGAGGGTAGGAAAAAAAAGGGAAATAATGTTATTTTTCTGGGACCGACTTGAAAATGGCATCTTTTTCGAAGCCGTGGGCCTAGAGAAACCCAATAGCGTGCCTCGCCGCCAGACCTCCCTGACATTTCTGTCTTCCGCGCTGCATGGTTCACATTACAAATAATTGGGAATTGCATCAGTAAAAAGTGCTCGCTGGTGCCGTTCTGGTGTCGGAGCGGTTGGGAAAATGTTTTTCATTTGGCCCGCTCGCTGGGTTGGAGCCGCGCCCAGGGAGAAGTCTTAAAGCAACATGGCTTCATCGCGCCTCACTTCCCCTTCCCTTCCATTCCTTCCCATGTTCACTTCTTAGTTTTGGAAAGTTGTAGGGTTTTTAGGGCTGGCTTGACTGCACAGATGTCTACATGACCTTTTGTTACTGGGTCTTTGTAATATACATAGAGTGGCCTTTGGCTCCACCCAGAGGAGGATTAATTAATCCCTCCCTCGTGCTGTGGTCTGTTTGGTGTATCATTCCGCCACCTAGCGAGAGCTTGCATTGCAATGCATGAGGACTATTTTACATTATAAAAGTATTCGGACATTAAACCCTTAATCTCACCAAGGCACTCTATACAGAAAGAACACTTTTTTATGCTTTGCTTTTACTGGGGCTCACAGAGTATTGAAAATGCTAAATACTTGGTGGCAGACTTAGAGTTTGGCGGGCGGATAGTACTCCATCTGGGCGGCGGAGGGCATTAATCTAGCCACCCCCAGGGGCCTCTGCCAGCTAAACCTAGCGTTGTGTGCCAGCCCCACTTCGCGGAAGTTTTCCCTCACGATGTAGGGTTCATTATTTTTTTTTTACTGTCCATTACCAGCAGCAACAAAAAGCCACCAGATCGCCCCCTCTAAACCAGCTGGATGGTAGGGTGGCTCACTCCAGCAAGAGACCCTGCCGAAGTTATTGTAATTGCATTTATATAGCACTTACTACCCCTGACGAAGCGTCAAAGCGCTTTTTCGGCAAGTAGCACGCTACTCCGGGACACATAGAGGATTAGTGTTGAATTAGTATAGTGAAACATACAAGTACATTTTAAGTGGTGGATAGGTTAGTCGGTTATTTGGATTTGGAATGATAGCAGAAGGATAGGGGAGGAAAAAGGTTTGTATTTATATAGCGCTTGTTACCCCTGATGGATGTTGAAGCGCTTTTCTGGCGAGTAGCATGCCACTCCGGAACCCATAAAGTGTTAGTGTTGAACATTATTATAGTAAAATATGAAGTAATTCGAGTAGTGAATAAGTTATTCCGTTTTTGGGTAGAGAAGGGTAGGTGGCGAGATAGTGTAGGGAAAGCGGTTTGTATTTATATAGCGCTTCCTACCCCTGATGGGGTTTTGAAGCAAGTAGCACGCTACTCTGGAACCCATCAGGATTAGTGTTGGGTTGGGTGCTTCAAAAAAGAGCAATACTTGGGGTGCAGTAGGCACATCTCACCCATAGGCTGCTACTAGGAGCACCCCATTAGCAGTAACAGAACCAGCTGAACTAATGACTTCTAGGCGCTAGAAGCTTCCAGACTGCTTGGATGCTGATGTTTTTGGGGAGCACGTGGGCGGGCGGCTCGCAGACACCCCTGGAGACCCTCCCACGTGGAGGGCCTGTTTTAGTCATTTTGTAGTATTCAGCAAGCAATGTTGGAATACTACAGACATCACACTGCTTTGATGTCTTAGGTCTAGTAAGGCCTTCGTGGGGAGGGAGACATGGAATACACCCGCGAAGGGCAGTGTCGGGCGCTCAGGTGCCCAGGGCACTGGCATGCCAAAGCACCTGCCATGAGCCGAGGAGTCCTACTCGAGCTCCCAGCATGCACTGCGGCCCCGCCCCGCAGCCATCTGGAGCGATGCGGTCATCGGGATGAGGGACAAGCTGCTCATTCACTGAGCCGCCCCCCGCCCTTCCACCACACGCACACCCCGCACCGGCCGGCGGAGGGAGGCGCTAATGCGCAGCAGCTGGCCAGGAGGCGGCATGTGCCTCGAAACCTCAGAGGCCGAGGGAGAAGCAAGGCGGAAACAGCGCCTTCCAAGATCAATAACCTGCCCGTCTCGAGGCGCTGTGGTCTTCACTGGTGATCCGCTCCAGTGAGGTGAAGGGGCAAGGGCTTCTGTGTCCGCTACACCAATCAGGAGCGAGAAACTAAAACACCACAAGGAAGGCCTCATACTACCTAGTGCTACGAGGCCAAGCTTCCCACGTCCATGCGAGATGTGCTGCACCAGTCCCGTTTTTTCCTTTGAATTACGGGACTTGTAGTCCTGTTCAGTCTAATATAAAACCGGAACTTCATGTCCCAGAATTCAAAGGGAAAAAACAGGACTGGTTCAGCATAAGACGCATGGGCCTGAAAAACGTGGCAGGGCTGACTGGGAAGGTTAAACTTAGGGGGGCGACCAGGACTTTCACCAATCCTGTCGTCCTGAAGCATGAAACCAAAATGGGGCTGCACTGTTACACAGAAAATCCCATTTGATCCCAGTGGGTCAGAACCAGGCCTTTGAGGGCCCATCCAGAAGCACGGAACTGAAAGGGGGCAGTATAATTTACAATCTAATAGAACAAGGCCAATCCTGGTTCAACCAAAGGACCCACAACGAAAGACATCACTCCACACCCTGTCAAACAAAAGCTAAAGAAACGAGCAAGATGAAAAGAAAATAATAAATTGTATTCAGTGGATCAGAACATGCCTTGTTGGTCTTCCTTGGTAACTACCAATCCGGCCGGCCAAAATAATTCCATAAGGAAGAGATTTTGATGCTGGTGCCCCGGGGGCACATTCCAGTACCAATTTCTAAGTATGCCATCCAAGGTACCCCCGGGGCACCCCATAGTTGTCCATATTAAAATATCCTGGCTCTCTGGGCAGCTGCACAACAATCCAATGGCCTGAAATAGAACAGCATAACATGGGGCTGTTGCTTCCAAAACATGGGTCAGTAACCACGTCCACAGGACACTGATGATACTAAAGCCCCAGCAACGATGGGAACTGGCTAAAGAACAGCGATGAAGACATCAGGATAGCGCCATTCTATCTAAACCTCACTGTCAACAAGGGATGCTGTTCATTCAGCAGTGATTCTTTTCAGAGGTAGGAGACTGACTGATCTGTATCTTTGTTTTGGCTGTATTGATTGTGTTGTCCCCTTTCTGCCTTAATACCTATTCTACCTCTTATGTTTTGGGCCTACTCCGCTCAACCAAGCTACCGCGAGCGTCATAAGATGACGGAGCCAGAGAACCCTAAACTTGCTGCCAAAGCTCCACCATCTCAGTGGAGGCGTTTATGATTCAGGGTCATCCTCTGTAAACGCAAGGTCACCTGGTCTGGTGTACCTGTGTATAAGGGATGTATGACGTTACAACGCATGCTTTTACCACGCATGCCTTTACAACGCGGTTTTTACAACGCAAACCTTTACAACGCATAGCGCTTTGGGGTGCTGGATAGTGAATAGTTTAATTTACTATTCCAACTCCAGTCCCCGTGGACACTAGGGAAGGTGTTGGATAGTAAATTAAACGTATTCCCTATCCTAGAGCGCCCCCCAGCGCAATGCGTTGTACTGGTTTGCGTTGTAAAAGTTGCGTCGTAAAGGCACTGCGTGGTAAAAGTTGCGTTGTAAAGGATGTTTCCCGTGTATAAGTGATGCCTGCCAACGCAAAGATGTGTTGTTTTTTTGCCACAGACTTTGGGAAGGTTGTTTCAAAACTTCACAACCCTTGAAAACTTTAAGGTGGGAGAGATTTTTCGTTTACAAAAAAATTAGGGTCGGGCAAAGAATTCAGCTCCGCCGGCAGAGTTCGTGGAGTTTTGCCCACTCCGCGTGGAAATCCCCAAAACTCCACGAAGTGACGTGAAGGAGAGTTTTTTCTCTTCAGCAGCTCACCAATGTTAAGTAGCTGAGCGCTCGTGAGGACAAATTGCATGCTAGACCTCATCCCGACAGGATTTCTCAATGTGGGCAGTCGCGACCGATCGCGTTGAAAAATCTGCTGTTCGCAATGAGGACGCTGCAGCTCGAGTAGAATGTCTACTCGAGCGACAGAAAGCAGCAGAGTCCGTTGATGTGATGCCTAGTGCATTCGTGCTGTATAATTTTACAGCTCAGGACAAACTCCTGGTGATAAGAAGCAGTGCGAGCAGCGAGACTTAACAGACTCCGCCGCTGGTGGAACACCACGGCGCCAGCAGAGTTTTTACGGCACTTTGCAGAGTTCCGCAGAGTTAAACTCCGCAAACGCCACCCAGGCCTAAAAAAAATAAAAAATCTGCAATAAGGTTTTTTAACGGAATTCTCAGCAAAGGCTTTTTTGAGAAATTCTCTTGCAAACCTGCTGCAGGACTTTTCTTACACGTGTTTATTGTGGTGGTTACAACACGGTACAGCTTTTATGAAGCGCAGAGTTTATAAACCTTCTGACCTGTTAGGGCCGCAGGCTGCCAACTTCTCAAGAGTCGCGGAGCTGCATGGAGGAGAAAGACCGGAAACCCCACCCATGCGTGAAGGGTAACCATGAGCCACCCAGTGGGTGAACTAGCCAGGCTGGCACCAAAGACCATCTTCATTTGCAGAGCCCTCGTGCTGTCTGTTGTGAGTGTTTGGGGTGCTGTCTCTATTCATCCATCCCTGACCACGGCGGGCAGTTTGAGCCCCACTGTCCTCTGGGCTGGCAGCCCTGTAATGCTTCGATGCCCTACCAATGGCACACGAAGTTTGCACTAGCCAAGGCGCAGTGTGCCCCCGGGAACTGAAAAACCTCTACTCTCCGTTTTAGAAACAGAGATATAGACATGGATGGGAGGCTGAATCGAATGTAAGTTGCCAAGGGCCATAGACCTCAGGGGCTCCACAAAATGTTAACAGCAACCGGATGTGACGAGGTACAAAGATGCCAGCCTGTCTTCCAGTGGCCCCTAAATGTGAGCCAAACAAGTTTCAGGGGGCCCAGGAGCACCACACAAAATAATAAAAAAATAACTACGACAGTGGTGTAAAGAAAATGAGGTTATATCAAGAAATAACACGTATACAAAATACTTTGTCTCATTTCTGGCCCTCCTTGAGAAGAAACAAGGAAACATGGGGGACTGTGAAAACCGGACCCCCAAAGACACAAGGCTACGAATCATGCTGGAGACATATCTGCACAACCCGCGTGTCTCCGCAGAGACGCTGTTTTTTGTGTATTTCAGTGTTGAGGACGAGTCGGGAACTGTCCGCGGTGCTGAAGGCCCATTTGGTAACATTGGCCCTTTGGACGGCATTGGGCCACTCCTCTGCACTGTCGCCTGTGCGGGAAGTGACGTCAGACACGGAGTAAAGACAAATAATGGCCCTTACCTTAACCAGGGGGTCAATCCTTTTTAGGCCCTGCCATACTACGTAAATGGCGAATGCTGTATTTCGATATACGCATCACGAATACCCCGTGGGTTAACATGTCCCGTGCATTGTTGTGGCTCCGTTAGACTCTGCTTTCTTGAGAAAATCGTTTGGGCCAGAAACACCTTTTGTGAACTGCAGCTGGTCCTCCTTTTCACCCGTTCTATCCATGTTTAAAACACACTCCATTGATAAAGCCTCTCTGTGCAACAACCTTTGATTGTGTTAGCATTTGTGTTACATTGTGTCCATACGAGCCTTTACATCACTTCCCTTGTGCTAGGCCCTGATTGGCTGACAAGGAAGCCACAAGCTAACCCACACAACCCTGGAACCCGGAATCTGCGTCAGAGGAGGAAACAGGAAGTAACAACCACGTGCCACTTCCGGTTGCTGTTGCCCAGAACAACATTTGGAAAAAGAGACTTTGAGTATCAGACTTGGGTGCGTGCGTGACCTCTCTCCGAGCTGGAGGCTGTGAGGGGGACATTATGGGAACTGCGACCAGAGGTGAGCTCCCTGGGGTCTGGTGGGTCCTGTTTGGGGTGACCTCTCTCTCTCTCTCTCTCTCTGTCTCTCTGTCTCTCTCTCTCTCGCTCTCTCTCTGTGGCCTTGCGGGCAGAGGAGAGCTCTCGGGGAACTGCAGCAGCACGGTGGGAGCTGTCATTCAGTCATTGTCTCTGATGTAATCTAAGAGCTTTGGACTGAAGTTTGTCAGGAGTCCTCTCTGGGCCCTGCGCTGTTTAAGAGAGAACTTCGGGGGCGCTGCATGAGACGGATGCTAAGCTGCAGCTCACCCAGTCAGCGAGCTCGAAGGGAGCTCTCTCTGGCGGGAGCTCTCAGAGAGCTGCCGCTGTCAGCAAGGTGAGTTCCAGGCGGTCTCGAAGGGAGCTGTCTGTCTCTGAGTGAGTTCTATGAGAGAGCGCCCCCTGCCTCTGAGGAGAGCTAAGAGCTACTGCTGACCCAGTAAATGTGAAGAGCTCTATAAATATAGGAAAATTGAGCTCTCTCCCTGTGAAGGGAACTCTCCTGCAGCTGCGGAGCTCTTGCCTCTGCGAGGGCACACATGTCAATGAGTGAGTTCTGTCAGGAGAGCTCTCTCAATCTCCTTCCTGCCCAAAGAGCTCCTTCCCAGTACGTGAGGTGAGCTCCGCATATACCGGATAGCTCCCTGCCATTGAGTTAAGCTCTCCTGTAGCTGAGGAGCTCCCAGAGCCGAAGAAGACCCTCTCTCTGAGTGAGTTCGGTGAGGAGAGCTCCCTCGGAGCTCCTCGTGACCCAGTATGTGAGGTGAGCTCTTTGAACGGTGGGGTGGAGAGCTCCCTGTCACTGAGGTAAGCTCTCCTGTAGCTGAGGAGCTCCCGGAGCCGCAGATGACCCTGCTTGACAGTGAGTTCCGCGTGGAGAGCTCCCTCAGAGCTCCTCGTGACCCCATGTGAGGTGAGCTCTTTGAACGGTGGAGAGCTCCCTGCCTCCGAGGTAAGCTCTCCTGCAGCCCAGGAGCCCCCGGAGCCGCGGATGAACCTGCTGGTGGGGGGATCTGTCCTGTGGAGGGGCTGAGGGCAGGTGCACGGTCCCCCCACCCCGGACCCCCGCGCCTTGGCCCGCTCCAGACCTCCAGCCCAGGCGGGGTTCTCAGACCATCTGTCCTCGCAGCCCCCTCCCTCTGCCCCAGTCACATTCCCGGGCATGCGGAGTTAATCTGCCTTAAAGGGGCCTCGCCAGCGGAGGAAACAATTATCGACCCGTAAATAAAGATGTTATAAGGCCCCACAAATTAGCGGGGGTCTGGGGAATGAGCTGTCTGAGGCGTCTTTCTGGGGTGAGAAGTGATATGGCGGCCAGCTGCTCCCAGGGACGCCGGGGCCCGGCGGCCTAGCTGTCCTCGGGTACAAGGCCACTCTACCGTACATGGCAGCGTTGAACGGCTGGCAGGGCACCAGGACTGGCCGGAGGGGGCTTCTGCCCAAAGGAAGAACCTCTACCCATCACCTTACACTAGGAACCCCCAGAGTACGGACGGTTCACACTCATCTGCATTCTGGGACCTGCAGTTAGTGCTGCAGGCAGGACTACAAGTACCAGAATGCAATTGATTGAGCTAAAAACCAGGGATGGATAAACCGCTGACCCCATGATCTCTGACACTGTCACTTTCTACTTACAGCCTTGTTGCATGTGTGAATGAAAATCAGGCCTGTGTGATATTTTAATTATGCGGGAGTAATCAGAGTAAATTCGGTATTTTGTGTTACACATGTGACATGAAACTAACAAATTATGCCCATACAGGTGATTTTAAGTGATTTCGGGCATAAAATGCCTTCCAAGGGGTACAAAAACTGAGCCCCAGAAGCTGCTGTTCCTGTTCTGTTACATTTCGCTCTATTTTCATAGTGCAAAATGCATCCTTGAGTCCATTTTGGAGGCGAGGTGCTGTTTGTGTTAAGAAAAAAAGCGCCAAATGCAGAGTTGCACTCCTTTCCTAACTCCGCATAATCTTGCATAACTTTGCTGTAATTTCCCGTAATTGCACTACAGCAATTTACACAAATTAAGCCTACACAACTCCCACGTTCCTGGTTCCATGTGTGACCGTCCCATCCAGGCCACGTTTTTATTTTCCCTTTACAAGCATGAGGCTGGCGCCGTTTCTCGGCCAGGTCTGTAAACCAAATGCAACCAGGGGCCTTCATTTGTATCCAAGTTCCCTTTATGACGCAGGAAGGAAGTGACAAGTCGGTCCTTTTTTGTTTACCAGGGGTGACCCACTACCCAAAACACTATGTAATTCCTATTTATCATATTTTTTTTACCATTTTGTTTCTATTTACACTAATATTTTGTATTCATGATGATGACTTTTAGAATTATTGTGTATTTTTTATGATCCATTTTTGAGATCGACTAAAGACTGAATTGGAGAAAAAAATCCTATTGAATAGTCAATTAAATTCTACTTACTTTTAAATGTGCCTTTGTCACGTGTTTTATTGTTAATGATCCATACCATTGTAAGACGATTTATTATAAATAGGTGCTTCTTAGGTCTAAACCCATCTGGGCCTATGCATTGTCATCTTGTTTCAGCTGCTGTTAAAGGCAATGCAAACTAGAAGTCTTAGGCGTCCTAAGGACTCAGCCGTGCGACGCGCATTCCACGTCACTGCAGCAGGTGCACAAACCTGGTCAGCTCTACTGCCCGCCGAGTGTTACAAGGGAATGGGGGATAGCTCTGCCACCTCTCGCTGCAGCAGGCGCACTAACCAGCTACACTCCCCCTCGCCCGCCAGCAGGAACAGCTGTGATTCTCCTGGGAGTGTCCTGTGCCGCATGCAGGGGCGCACATACCTGGCACTGCCCGGGTGGAGAGAGGTCCCCGGATGTGCAGGACCCCCTGAACCTCCGTGGCCTGCCGGCGTGGGTGTGCCCGGGCCTCGTGTAAATCAGGGCCTGTCTCCAGGCACTTAGGCCCGGGGCCGCGGCGGCTGCCCTGCAGATGGATGGGGCTCTTTGCGCGCCCTGGACGGCTCTCTCTGCCCGGGCCGAGGCTTCCGGCGGCCGCGGCCATAGATCAGTCTGAGGGGCTGCGGAGGAGCCGGGAGTGGTGTGCACTGGGGAGAGAGAGGCAGGGCGGGGGCACCGGGGCACGAGGACGGCCACAGAGAGGCCACAGGCAGGGGCGTCGGAAGCAAAACCTGACTGACATGAAGACATGCGGCTTTCAGGCACTGCGTCGAAGAGACGTCACTGACGTGCAAGGAAAGGCAGCTTACAGACACTGCATTGAAGATACACGACACCTGTATTTATCCCCCAGGCCTGAAAACGTGCGTAGCGCTGCGGTTGAGCTGGTATTTCCATGTAGCGCTATGTCGACTAGATAACAAGTGGATGAGTTTATGAATAACAACTAAACAATAAACGCATGCATTAATAGTTTATTCACATGTAAAGTTTACCGGCCTGTCAAACGCGCCACCCCGCACCAGGCCACCAAACTCCTTTGCATTGCCACCGGAGCCGGCGTGAGGACATTACAACCTGATGATGGGCGGGGCGCCCGTCTGGAGGCCCCACCAGGGCCTGGGTGCTGGCTGGCAGCCCTCGCATCTGTGGGACAGCCAGCACCTAGGCCGCAGATAAACACAATCTCACCACAAGTGCCCGCGCACTGGCTGCCGGGAGAGATAAGGTGCCACTGGGACCATCTGAGGACACGGAGGGTGCCCGGCGTGCTCGTGACTCACTGGGCGCGCAGTGGTGCAACGAGCTGTGTGCGTGGCGCGGCCAGCGGGCTCTGTGGCACCCGAGCTATGTTCCCCTGACTGGCCCTGCATCCTCAGTGCCTCAATCTCCGGTGGGTTGGATTTCCACTACAGACGCACAGAAGTGCACCGCGAGTCCTTGTGACTGGCCCTGCACACCTATAGTGCTCCGAGCTCTTGTGAGCTGCAAACTTTGTGGTGCGCAAAGCTGTGTCCCTGTCACTGGCCCCGGACACTCACAGCTGTGAGCTCGTGTGACTGTCCTTCCACACTCGAACACCCAAAGCTCTTGTGGGTCTGCCTTCCCCAACAGACATGTGCACCTTGCACGCTGGGTCCGTGTTACGGACCATAACACTCACCGTGCCCCGAGCTCGTGTGATACAGTGCACGCTGCGTGTGCGTGTGAGAATAATGTACACTCACAACCCCCCGAACTCCTGTGGGTATGACTTCCCCTGCAGACTGCGGACGTTTTCCACACAATTATGAACTTGACACATAATACATAATTATCTACATAATCTGCAGATTTCTAACAAAGCTATTTTTTTTTTTTAGCTCAAACGGATCAAATTTGACTAAAAATGTGGCAACAAGTGCTCCTAGGCTGTGGAAGGACTTTCACAAAGGCGGACTGCCCATCTTTCAGCTGCTAGTTGCTGAATTATGTTGTTAAACTACTAACAACGAGGTAACCTCCTCGCACAGACAAGTGTAACCATGAGTAAACTATCACAAAATGTACTGCATAACTCCACATCATTTGCCCTTTCTTGGTGCATAATTAACTCAACCCTGCCTTATAATTTAGTCTTCCCCTTCCGCATAATTCCGGTGGCCCTGTCCCTAGAGTTTCTTCTGCCTGTTATTCTAATTTTAAAATTTGTCACAACTTTCATCATCGTAAAAAAAGAGTCAAACACTATTGCCTCTGAGGGGCAGTTGCACTACAGAGCGACTCATCGCGGTGTACAGAGCTAGGGGTGCGCGTGACTGGGCCTATAGAAGCTCACTCCATGCGTTGTACGACGGTAGCCAATCACGGCGCAGCTGGAACAACTTTGAACCCCGGCGACTGAAGCAAAAGTCTGTTCGTCTTCTCTGGCTGTGCTATACCTTCCGACAGTGTGTGTGTTGGATACCATAATTATTTTGAATTTTTAAGCTGCCGTTTTGTTTTCCTATTGATCTGTGACACTTCGTCAGAGGTGATGGGCAGAGGTTGAGAATGTGTCGCTAGCAGTGCCCAGCCTGTCCCTGATTGGCTGATTTACACTGCAGCCAATGAGCGTTCTTGTATGATATTTGTCTTTGAGGAGCCCACGTGCTGGGTTGCTTCCCTGGTTTAGTACAACGGGATCAGATCGGGGGAAAAAAAAGCATTGCCCTTTCATCACCACAGAATTTTGAAGGAGTGAGAAGCAAGCGGGCCTTCTCAGGGTCACCCTGGCCTTGTGGGGTGTGAGATCTGCCTGGGCCTGGGATCTGGCTGTGTCTGAACATCTTCCGTTTTACCACGAGGTGCCCTGCCGCCCCCCTTTACAGGTGTCCTTGGCAAATCAGTTTTTTCCAGGCCCCAATTGCAAAAACATAAATTCCCAAATACACACTGCAAATATCTCGAGATTTTATACATCCTTTCCTGCACGGGGCAGCCTTGGCTTCATTTCAAACTCCTGTTGAGCTCACCCCACACATATCTTTCATCTCGGTTCATTTACATTTCTATGTCCAGTCCTGCCGTGTTTGGGGCAAGGGCCTGTGGGTTTGGAGATGTTTGTGTATGCTAACATGTTGGTGGTCTGAATTTTGAAATCTGTGTTTTCACAAAATATGTTTTTGCAGTCTCCGCTCTTGGTTCTCGCTGTCCTGATGTGAACCTCGTCTCTCCCTCCTCAGGCCCCCTCCTCCTGCTCTGGCCTCTCCCCCCTCCTCCTGGTCTCCTCTGGCCTCCCTCCACCTGACTCGCCCTGCTCTCCCCTCTCCTCCATTGGGTTTGCAAGTCGAGCTGCCTTGACATGGCCTTTCTCCGGCTCACCTTCTCTTCCTCTGGGTCCTCTTCACCCTCCATCTCCGTGGCAGGGATCTCCCCCTCTCCACCCTTAGCTTTAAACCTTCTCCCCCTCCTCCTGAGATGCTCAGTGCCCTTCTTTCTTTCTGTTCTTTATTTCACTGAGTTTTATATAGCGCAAACTTGACCCGGTATTGAGTATCCAAGCACTTTACATAGCACCAGTTGCGTTACATGAGGACACATTCATTTTTGTTAGGCCCGGGGAGATTAAGTGATTTGACCAGCATCACAGGATGTTCAGCGTCATTGCCGAGACTCGAACATGGTTCCCCAGCTTCGAGGTCGCCCGCCCTAGCCATTAGACCAACTCCTCTCCCCATCTTCTTCTTCACCATAGATTTACCTGAGGTCATTCTTCCTCCAGAGGTTACGACTGTGGCTCCCTCCGTCGCCATAGATTTCCCTGAGGTTCTTGCTTGCCCGGGTCCGGTCACCCCCTGAGGTCCTTCCTCCTCCGGGTTTCTTCCGAAGGGGTGCAACCATGGCTCCCTCCATCGTCATAGATTTCCCTGAGGATCTAGCTTGCCCGGGTCACCCCCTGAGGTCCTACCTCCTCCAGGTTTCTTCCTGGGGGGTATGACCTTGGCTCCCCCTTCTCCAGAGTTTTTCTTGGCAGAGCTGTCCTCCCCTGGTCTCTCTACATCCGGGTTCCCACAATCTCACACTTTTTGCATAGGGCTTCCTCACAGAGGTGGCCCACTCTCAAGATTTGCTTAAAACAGACCAGCCTTGGTCGCCACGCGTCTGTGCCCCCAGGTCCTCCCCCCAGTCCATGACATCCATGGCAGATCTCACCAGTCCCAACCACTCCTTCACCATACGTTTTTCAAGTACAACATAACATAACGTATATTTGTAAATCGCACGTTCACCCAGAATGATATCTTGGTGCTGAATAACAGATGTCTATTGTTATCCAAATCAATGCTACTCGTTTTATTGTCCTCACAAGGATGAAAGGCTGATTGGACCTGCCAGGATTTGAACCTGTGACCACGAGGTCCAATACAGGCCCCTATAGTGGACGTGTTAGTCCACTAAGCCACCAGACCCGGCCTATAGCTAATATCTCTTGGTCTCCCTCCCTTACCATCATTTTGCAGGTCTGCCTTAGCTACACAGCCATGGAGCACTGCAGAAGAGCGGTTCACCACAGAGAATTGAGCACAAAAGGTCGCATAATTAAAATGAGAGTTGGTGGCAGAGGAAGGGGCAGTAAGGTATACAGGGAGGTATTTGGAGGACCTGGAAGGGGCTAAGTGGGTGGATAAAAACCCAGAGATGGTAGAGGATGGGGAGCTAATTCTCATCCGAGAGGTCACAAGGCGATGACCTGTACAAGAGATTGTTTTTCAGCTCTTTTTGGAAGTGGGAAAAGGTCAGAGCCTTCCAGATAGAGTTCAAGACCCTTAGTCATGGCCGCTTGAATGCAATTCTTAGGCAGGGGAATTTCCCACATAATTATGGATTTGGCACCTTTGCCACATAATCCATCATCAGCTGCATAATTTGCAGATTTAAACCAAACAACTTTTACCTCCAACAGATCAAAAGTTATTAAAGCTCGGCAATGCAGGTTGCTGCACAGTGGATGGCTCTTTGAAAAGGTTTAATGGCCACCTTTCAAGTACTTATTGCTGTATTCTGATGTTCAGCTGCTACTAATGAGGTGAAACCTTTGCCCATACAATGTTAACATTGTAAACGGAGTCAAAATAACTAGGTAATACTATCACAAAATGTGCCACGTTAAGCCACATAATTAACCTTTTCTTGCAGCATAATGTAGTCAACCCTGTGGTATAATTTGGTTCCCTTCTGCTACACAATTCTGTGTCCCAGCCCACGCTGCATCATGGAAGTGCCCGACTTTGGTCTTTTCCTTCCTGCACTCTGTGGTCGCAAGTCTAGTGTTGCTGCTGCTGCAAATGTTGCAAGAACCCACAGCGCGGTTTCCAGGTACGATGGGGTGATATTAGGACATTGTTCTGCATTCTGTCCATCAACTGTTGTTTTTGCATTTGTCACCCTGAATGGGACGGGTATGCTCAGACTTGAGTCCCGTGCTCTCCATGCCACTGGATTCAAGCTATCCTGGCTGATGAGGGCTGAAAGCCAGAAACCGGTCCTTGGATGCTTGTTTCCAGTCCAGGGAGGACCTGGCTTGGCAGTTTGGGCAGGACTGTTCCGATGAGGCACAGGGTCAAGACTGATTTGCATATGACTAGGTTCAAACTGGAATGCCATGGTGAGCAAAAAAACGATGGATTTAGGCCCAGATCTCTGTACTGGGGTGAATGTATGACAATGTTCTGCATTCTGTCCATCACCTGTTGTTTTTGCATTTGTCACCCTGAGTGGGACGGGTATGCTCAGACGTGAGTCCCGTGCTCTCCATGCCATTGGATTCAAGCTATCCTGGCTGATGAGGGCTGAAAGCCAGAAACCGGTCCTAGGATGCTTGTTTCCATTCCAGGGAGGACCTGGCTTGGCAGTTCGGGCAGGACTGTTCCGATGAGGCACAGGGTCAAGACTGATTTGCATATGGCTAGGTTCAAACTGGAATGCCATGATGAGCAAAAAAAGTATGGATTTAGGCCCAGATCTCTGTACTGGGGGGAATGTATGACATTGTTCTGCATTCTGTCCATCAACTGTTGTTTTTGCATTTGTGATATTAGGACAGCCTTGTAGATAACGCAGCAGGTCGTGAGTGCAGCAGTGGACGGTGTGGGTAAGCGCAGTGAGGCGGGGTGTGGGGGATGCCGACAGTCGACGGAATATGGAAAATTAAATAAATAAATAATTCATATTCTGTCGACATCCTCCCTCCCACCCCATCCCGCCCTGCCCCACCGTGCTTACCTGCACCGGCCGCTGCTGCGTGAGCGTGACAAGAGAGGGTGGAGGTACAGGTGCCTGGCAGAGCAGAGACAGTCAACACCTGGCAGTTTTCATCTGGTGTGCTGTAAATGTCCTAAGGTTGGTGTCTGCGTGTAAACCCTTGGCGTTAGCATGGGTGGAGAGTGGTAGAGTGCATCAGCAGAGATTCCGTTCTGAGAGCCAAGCTTGCACTTAAAAAAAAAATATTTATGTATTTGTTTGTTTGTTTGTTTATTTATTTATTTATTTAGTTATTAACCCCTTGCCTGCGCTGAACGTTCCACGCTAGTGCGGAACGTTCTATTGCGCGGGCGGGGTCGCGACATTCAACGGACGTGCACAGCACTACCGAGGTAGTGCACGCGACGTCCGCTGAATGTCGGCAGCAGCGATGGGGTTAAAGTGCCAACCGGAGGACCCTCATTAAGGCATACATAATACAAGGAGCATCATTGACATGATAAATGAAACATATTGCTATGACTTCGTGGGCGGACATGAAAACCACTCGTTTTGGTACTCGAGCAAGACCTGTGAGGTGCAAATGGTGAGCGCGTGTTTAACAAGGCAACAAAGGGCGCATCACAGGTAGTTCCCAAATAGCATACAGTCTGCTGATGAAACAGTAAATACATATGTGTCAGGGGAGGGAGAGAAAGGAGGAAACATTGAATAATAAAACATCCCCATGATCGGTCCGCCTCCCCGGCCTGTACATCTTTTGGTCTGGCCACCGGCCGAAAACATATGGTATTGAGGACAAACAGTATACATGGGTCCAAGTACATAAAACTGAGCGTTTGTGGGGCCTTTAGGATAGTATGTTCATGGCGGACGGGCATTGTTTTTGGCCTCTATATTGAGGATATAGGTGGCCCAGTTGCCCCCACCAACTGTACCCACCCCCTTGAAGTGTAACACGCAGTGTGCTGGCCTCTGCCCGCGCCCAGTGCACAAGTGTACATAGCCATTTCCGTGTGTCCGGTACAGAAGCCGACTTCCAAGTCATGGCTATTTGTCGCTTATAGAGTACGAATGCAATGAACCGGTGTAGATGTTTGTCCCCTTCAGCCAAGCTTGCCCTTGATGCTTCTCGCTGTCACTGGCCATGAACACACTTACATGAGAGCCGAACTGCCCTGCTTCCCCTCCTCAGCCGCTGTTGTCTCTATGTCCACAGATTTTCCATGCAAAAATGACATGCCATGGTGTCCCTCATCAAAAGTGCTAGACACTCCTAGCAGGGCTGACCTTCCCTGGTCTCCCCCATCCCTGGCTGCCATTGTCTCCATCCGTCTCCATGGATACCCCTAGCACAACTGGCCTGCAATGGTCTCCCTCCTTGTCTATAGAGCTAGCCAGAGCTCCTGGATTATGGTGCCTGAGGAAGTGATGTAAAATGAGGTGCCTGAGGAAGTGATGTAAAATGAGGTGCCTGAGGAAGTGATGTAAAATGAGGTGCCTGAGGAAGTGATGTAAAATGAGGTGCCTGAGGAAGTGATGTAAAATGAGGTGCCAGAGGAAGTGATGTAAAATGAGGTGCCAGAGGAAGTGATGTAAAATGAGGTGCCTGAGGAAGTGATGTAAAATGAGGTGCCTGAGGAAGTGATGTAAAATGAGGTGCCTGAGGAAGTGATGTAAAATGAGGTGCCTGAGGAAGTGATGTAAAATGAGGTGCCAGAGGAAGTGATGTAAAATGAGATGCCCGAGGAAGTGATGTAAAATGAGGTGTCGGAAAATGAGGTGCCTGAGGAAGTGATGTAAAATGAGGTGTCGGAGGAAGTGATGTAAAATGAGGTGCCTGAGGAAGTGATGTAAAATGAGGTGCCTGAGGAAGTGATGTAAAATGAGGTGCCGGAGGAAGTGATGTAAAATGAGATGCCCGAGGAAGTGATGTAAAATGAGGTGTCGGAGGAAGTGATGTAAAATAAGGTGCCTGAGGAAGTGATGTAAAATGAGGTGCCTGAGGAAGTGATGTAAAATGAGGTGCCAGAGGAAGTGATGTAAAATGAGGTGCCTGAGGAAGTGATGTAAAATGAGGTGCCTGAGGAAGTGATGTAAAATGAGGTGCCTGAGGAAGTGATGTAAAATGAGGTGTCGGAGGAAGTGATGTAAAATGAGGTGCCTGAGGAAGTGATATAAAATGAGGTGCCTGAGGAAGTGATGTAAAATGAGGTGCCTGAGGAAGTGATGTAAAATGAGATGCCTGAGGAAGTGATGTAAAATGAGGTGTCGGAGGAAGTGATGTAAAATGAGGTGCCTGAGGAAGTGATGTAATATCAGGTGCCTGAGGAAGTGATGTAACATGAAGGACCCCCATTGGAATATGAGAATGAGACTGTTGTGGAGAGGAAAGATTATCTGCGATGACGCTGTAAAAGATGTGCACTTAAGAGTAATATAAAAAAACGTGATCATTGGAATGATTGATTTAGTCTCAGCACTGGTAATTGCACAGGTCACATTCCAATCCATCGTTTTTTCAGCGATGCTGTGGACAGGCAGTTGGGGTTGCTCTCTTCCGACTGGAGCGGGACCGTGGCTGATGCGCATATCGCTGCTCCCTGTCTGGATTGCCACAATGGGCAAAATAACTATGGACTGGAATGCAGCCATGGGTAAATTGAGGGTAGCTGAGATTCATTCAAGCATTCCACCAGTCATTTGTAAGGAAAATATTAATGCAGATCCAATTCCCACAGGACCTTTTTCAGGATGGGCACCACAATTTTACAATACATTATATGTTGTCTTCAAAGAAATCTCGCCAAGATGGATGCTGGATTTAGAGAAGTAATCAAACACACAAAGGCATCGCTCTTCGAGACCGACCAACAAGAACACCCAAAAGCACAAGATGTAGCTCTGCAACACTCAACTAGCTGAGGTTTAAAGGACGAAATATACTTAACAACGCAGCCGGAGAATGCCTGCATTGAAGGACGAATAAAACTGTGTGTGTCCATAGAAGAGGGCTTGAATCACCCAGAAACCTCCCCAAAAATCTCTTCAGTCATGAATTGCCCCACAAACACCCTCCTACGTTGGAACCATCTTCGCTGAGATGCACATGCGTCAACTGGGTACCCTTGAGGGACTTTAGCCCCCATCCCGCTCTGGACTGTCAAATGTTGTGGCCGCTTGCCTCTGAGAGGGGCAGAGACCACTGTTGGCCAAGGAGTCTTCAGGCACCCGCTGTGCCATGTTATCAGACGTTTCTTAGGTACCATAACACCTGTGGTGCTTTGTGGCGCTAAAACTAAATAATGAGAAGCACTAATGCCAACAGTCGATTAACAGTATTGAGGCTGCTAATGAGAAGCGTTGATGCCACTGGTTGACTGGAAGCTTTAAGGCTGCCGGATAATGAGAAGCAATGAGGCCGCCGGTCAACGAGAAGCCTTTAGGCTGCCAAGTGGTTGGAAGTGTTGAGGTTGCTGGTTTATGAGAAGCATTAAGGCTGATAGCCGGTGATAAGGTTTGACGCAGTTTATTGATTAAAAGCATTGGGGCTGCCAGTCGATAAGTGTTGAGGTCACCAGTGGGTTATAGGTATTGAGGCTGTCAATTGATGAGCAGTATTGAATTCACTTATCAATTATATATATGTTGAGGTTGCTAGGCTACCAGCTAAAAAAGCTACAGACCTTCCACAATGCGGCCGCCAGAACGCTACTGGGTATTCCGCGTAGGTCCAGTTCTAAGGAACTTCTGCGAGATTTGCACTGGCTTCTGGTTGACCAGCGTGTTCTGTTTAAGGCCCTTACCATTGCTCACGGTGCCCTTTACAAATCATGGCCCCTGTATCTCAGGAGACGCTTTGACTTCTATGTACCACCCAGACACCTTCGCTCCATGGGACAATGCCTTGCTGTTATTCCTCGTCACTGCCTCGTTAGAATGGGAGGTAGCTCCCTCTCTGTCAGGGCGGTGAAGGCCTGGAACAGTCTGCCCTTTGAGCTCAGGAACAACCATGACCTTAGGCTGTTTATAAAGCAGTTACAAACTTTGCTTTTTAATTAATCATCCAGCCATGGCACACGCCATCCTTCTCCTCCGAATTAGCTTTCGCGCCGGGACACTTCCGAGTATCCGTGCGCGCTACAAATGGTGGATAACATAGGCAATGATCAGAGTTGACGGCGCCGGACAATTATAAGCGTTAGGGCTGCTGCTCCAATAGAAGCATTAAAGCCGCTGGTCAATTGGAAGCATTGAGGCTGCTAGTTAAGAAGAAGTATTGTAGCTGCAAGTCGATTGAACGTGTTGAAGATAGTGGTCTATGAGAAGCAATGAATGCGCTGGTCGATTATAAATGTGGAGGCTGATGGCTGATTAGCAGCATGGTGCGACTGGTTCATTATAAGGGTTGAGGCTGCCCTGGTATTTAAGATGTTTTGCGGCCATGATTGACTGTAAGTGTTGAGGCCACATGTCGATTAGCAGCATAGATGTGTATGGTCCATTTTAGAGGCATCGAGACTGCTGATCCATGCGAAACTTTGAAACATTTGTGGCCAAAGCACCCAGGAAACTAGTCGAGAGCTATACCGACACAAAACAGATAATGAGAACGCTTGCATGGATACATCAATGTACCTTGCTAACGTATTTGTTACATATGTAGTCAGTTTGTGATTGTTTTCGCAATATTGAAAAATATAAACAAGCCTGACATGCATATGTTGTTGAGAGACCATTCAAAATGTTTGGGGCATTGCCCGTAAAGGCAGATGTCAGAGTGGAACTGTTCTACATGTGATGGCTGTGCAGGAAGGCCTTCCATGTTAGATCTTGACTTCCTTCACATACAGTCTGCTCGTTTACCAGATATTTTGGGGTCTCCGTATGTACTGTTATGTATCTGATGCAGACCATGCTGCAGGCGCTTCGTGCTGCCGGGCTCGGCCGAATCCGTGAAGGCAGGATGCTTCCAGTGCCTACCGACCTTATGACCCAGTGCCGGGAAGGATGGAGATGCAGACATGACTGTAGAGCCTCTTAACTTTAACGCATTAACTGCTTCGAATGTTCCGCGCCAGTGCGGAACGTTCGAAGAAACGGGTGGGGCTGCAACAGCCAATGGTCGTTCGCAGCACCGGGCAGGTAGTGCTCCCATCGGCCGTTGGCCGACGGGAGCACGAAACAGGTTAAACACTGCTGAGGCAGGTCCTTTGCAGCACACAGGTCTCCAGTCCAATCAGCTCTTGCGTTTCACAGCGCCGTTACACAAGACCGGTATAGAACCTGGTTGGTTATAGTCAACGGGGGCCTGATGCAATCAGAAGCCCATCCAGGTCAATCCCAAGGGGGCGTCCTTTGCACTATGGTACTGTTCCATTCAAATAAAGTTTTGGGGTTTCCCCGCACTGTTTCCGAAGACCAATGAGCCAGTATTAAGAACCCAGCTAGGTCAAGATTGTAGCTGCAAAATCCAAACCTAGAGAAATTTTTCAAACTCTGCAAAAACTCACAAAACTCCTGTCTCCAATTGTTTTGAAGGAAAAGTCTGTTTCCCAGTGCAATGACTTGGCTGAATTTTTTTCAGCTAAAGTAAATAAAATATATGCCTCTTTCCCCTGCACTCTCACTCCCACCCCTCCGCTAATTCAGGATAAAATCAAGACCTTAGACTCCGCTCCAGCCCCTCCACCTCTGCTCAGCCACTTTCCTTGCATGGATCTCGAAGTATTGGAGTCCATGGCTCGGAAAGTAAAATCCGGATCTCCATCTGACCCGGCACCTCCGGAAGCCATGATGCTGGTCTCTCAGACTGTCCTACCGATCATTAGGAACCTGCTAAACTCCTCCATTGCCTCGGGCATTGTCCCTTCTGCTTGGAAACGGGCGATGGTCCGAGCACTGATAAAGAAGCCCAATCTTGAACCATCGGACTTTGGGAACTATCGTCCGATTTCCCTGCTTCCCTGGGTGAGTAAGATCGTGGAGAGGTATGTCAATCTCCAGCTGGTCAGCTTCCTTGAAGATAACCAGCTGCTAGACACCACCCAGACAGGGTTCAGGCCTAAGCATGGAACAGAATCCGCCCTCCTAATGGTCATCGAGGAGTCCAGGAAAATCCTTGATCAGGGAGGATCAGTGGCAGTGATCCTCCTTGATCTCAGTGCGGCGTTCGACACGGTCAGTCATGCCACCCTACTGAACCGTCTTTCGAATGTCGGCATTGTGGACAAGGCGTGGCTCTGGTTAAAATCCTTTTTGAGCAACAGGTCATTCCAAGTGTTTGATGGACAGACAGTGTCCTCTAGCATTCCCCTGAAGTGCGGAGTCCCGCAGGGCTCCTCATTAAGCCCCGCGCTTTTCAACGTCTATATGAGGCCACTGGCTGAGGTAGTCCGTCCGTATGGAGTCAAGATCATATCCTATGCGGACGATACCCAGCTGGTGGTCTCATTAGCACAGGAGGCTCTCCAACCATGATCAGGGGGACTTACAGAATGTCTGGAGGAGGTGAAGACCTGGATGACTCGGTCATCATTAAAACTTAATGGCGACAAAACGGAGCTCATGCTCCTGGGCCCTGCCGACCCCACATTCTTCAACTCACTGTGGCCCCCCTGTCTAGGTCCCCCTCCGGCCCCGAAGGATAACATCAAAAGCCTAGGGGTATGGCTGGACAGGAGCCTCTCACTCAACACCCAGGCCACAATGCTTTCAGCCACCTGCTTTGGAATACTCAGGACACCGAAGAAAGTCCTTCCTTTGCTCCCTATGGAGGCAAAGCAGATAGCCATACAGGGCCTGATACAATCACGGCTGGACTCCAACAACGTCCTATATCTGGGTGCACCAGAGTACACCTTAAAGAGATTACAGCTGGTACAAAACTGTGCCGCGCGTACTCTGCTGCAGATTCCTCGTAGATTGTCAGTAAAGGCGGCTCTGACCAATCTGCACTGGCTCCCAGTGCGTAAGAGAGTCACTTTCAAAGCAATGTGTATTGCTCGCCAGGCTTTCTGGGATTCGGGGCCCCTAATCACCCGTGATCTAGTAAGCCAGTATCACCCAGGTAGAAATCTACGCTCTAGTCAGGCCTTTATGGCAGTAGTCCCCAGAGTTAAAAGGTCTAGATCTGGCGGAAGGACGTTTGCCTTCAACGCCGCCAAGATCTGGAACTCCCTCCCGTCTCACTTGAGATCCAATCCTGATCTCGTTTCCTTCCGTAAACAATTAAAAACACACCTATTCAATTCCGTTTAATTAACTCAGTTTTCCCTCCTTTTCTGGTTCTCAACCTCTTTATCCTTCACTGGTTCCTTTTTTAGCGTTTGGACGCCTCAGGGCAGCAATCGCGCTGTTATAAATTCACTTTCATTAATTCATTCATTCAAGGGGGGGGCCTCATTGAATCACAAGTATTTCATGGTCAGTGTCAAGAGGGCTCTTTGCAGCACGGCACACTCCCACCCCATCGAGATCTCGGGTCTCACTTGGTGCTTAGTGCAATCACATGCTTATTTGGGGGTCAAGCCCAAAAGGGGGGTCCTTTACAACACCGGAATCTCCCATCCAATGACAGCCTTGGGTTGTACCGCTCCATTCCAGAAGACCAATACTGCTGGTCCCTGGTGCAACCACATGTCTATCCGGGCCAATCGTAAGAGGGGGTGGTCCTTTGCAATAAAGAACTCTCCCATCCAATCAGGTTCTCGGATTACCCAGCACCATTCAAGAAGGCCAAGACTGCAGTAGCAAGGACCAAGTTAGGTCGAGTTTTGGCCAGCAGATTACTGGTGCAAACACATGTCAATCGCAAGAGGGGTGGTCCCACGCAACAAGGAACTTTCCCGTCCAATCAGCTGTCGGATTTGACCACCTCATTTCAGAAAAACAATATTTCAGTAATAAGCGCCCGGTTGGAAATGGCCAGCGGGTGCCCTGTGCAATCTCTCCTATCAGGGCCTGGCCCGTGGAGACAACAGTGTTGCCATCAGAGCAATGCCAGGCATTTTGGCACCTAAGTGGCATCTTCGCTCAGGGCTTGGAGAACAAACACGCTGACGCTGCTGGAAAGGGCACGCGGCGGAGGAATGCCTGCTCATCCGCGGAGAGGGCCCCCGGGCTGAAACAGAATCCTATGGGGGCCCTTTGAGAAATGGCGGCAAGTTCGCACCGGGCCCGGCCTCCGGGGCCCGACACCCCTGCCATCAACACGGCCGACATGTCCTCTCGCACCGGAGACAGCTGCCGGGGGCCAGCTGGCCCTCCACGCCGCGGGCAGAGTGGCTGCTGAAAGGCCGGAGCCCTTAAAGATCCGTCATTTCAACATCCAGGCCTGGGGGCTGCGTGTGGGACCCCACCCTCACAGGGAAAGGAGCAAGAGCGGCACTGACAGACAGACGGACACCAACAAACACGTGCAGAGTGGCACTCGCCCAGAACTTAAAAAGGCACAGTGAGATGTTTACACACAGCAACCACAGCCTGTCCAAGGCCGACAGACCAACCCATCGCAAGCTTTTTATGTATTTATTTTTTTATCTTGCAGTTTTATATAGCGAATGCGACCCTAGGGCTTCGGAGCGCTTTTTAGGAGTACCAGTCAGTTACTTTACACAAGTTCGGTTCATTTTGAAGACATGGGGAGATTAAGTGATCTGCCCAATCACAGGATGTCGAGCCAACGCCAGGACTCACACCTGGTTCCCCAGATCCAAGGTCCACAGCTCTGGCCGTAATGCCACATCCAGATTGCACTCCTACATGAATAAGGGGGATACTCTACTCACACAAACACCCTCGTGCAAACCCACGCACATAAAACCATCAATGCATCCTGGGGGCAGAAACGTCATCTCTTCCACTTGCAAAATTTGGAACTCACAACCTGTGTACCTCAAAGCGCAGCCTAAATTGAGGAATTTAGAAAACTGCTCCAGCAATTTAGGAAAGGACTCAAGACCTGGCTGTTCGAATAAACAGATCACCACGAAGCAGGTAGCAACTCAAGCGCCTGGAGACCCTCACAGGTGGTTTGCAGCGCTCTACAATGTCTTTACTCCTCCTGGAGATGTAGCCTCCTGCCTTCGGCCGGATACTCCAGGCCGGGAAAAGTCAGTGAAGTGCACCACACCTCCCTGTCTCTGCTGGTTACACACTCTGTCACTCACAGACCACACAGGTGCACATACCCTGATGCTGGAGTGTCGTAAGTTTAATACGTCTCTGCCACCTAAAAGGTCACACAGGGGCAGTGCCAGAGAGCAGCCTGGTCAGAAGTGACGCAGAGGTGTGCGCGGGCATTATTACACTCGAGAGACTCTTTGCATGCACAAAAGCACTCTTGAAACTTACTGGGAGTGTTACTACCCCCAGCAGCATTGATTGCAATGGGATCAGGGAGCACTCAACACTCACTCATAACTATGATCCCATCACCCCCTTCCTGATGAAGGCCACTGGCTGCCCCTGCCGGCCGCCCCGTCTTCACAACCAGCCGCATCACTTACAACAGCGCGCGACCAGCACTCCCTGCATTCTTACAGACAAGCTCACCCTCTCTGGCAGTTTTTGGCACACCTGCACCCAGGGCACCATCAGACTGAAGTTTTAAAAGTGTAAAAAAGAGGAAAATGGTTGTATAGCGCTCTGATATCCGTCAGGATCTTGTTCGCGCTCTATAAAACTTTCAAAATAAATAATTACGACTTTTCCATCACCACATCGGGGATCTGGGACAGCATCCCTGTATCCTTCCGATCTGCCCCAACCCTGCTTCAATTTATAAGAGTCAAAGACTCCCTCTTGAAAGGACACCACCGTTTGAGGCATTAAGCGTCCACAGCTCAATGCCCTCTCCTATTACTCACTGACTTTAAGTTTGCCTTTGACCATGTACAGCGCACCACTGCCTTTAGGTTAGATTCATGCTATAGAAAAGCCACATACGTACAAACCAAGGTGGGGACAAAAGCCAAACACAGACACGCCACTTTGGCGGAACAAAAGGTCTCTTGTCTCCTGAAAAAAGTTTTTAAAAAACTAAAACTTGACCTTGCCCAGACCAAAAAGGACAACAACAAGATTTCATGAAGCACAAAGCAAAATCTGCATAGCAAGCAATACACAGAAGCACACAATATTAGTAACAATAGTAATATTATTTCTATCCTAAGCAGCTTATCTCACTTATTAAAAGGCTAAAAACGAAAGCGCCAAGCACTGTGTGAAATATGGTGCATTATTATATAATCAGAAAAATTCGACACCATCTACATTTGCAATAGTTCGGGGGAAAAAACTATCGGGTAAACAAGACCAGATTCAGTTTCCTTTCGATTAGACTTTGCTTAATTAACCCCTTGCATGCTTATGACGAGCCCAGCTCGTCATGAGGCAAAGTGGAGCTGTGCTCATGACGAGCTGGGCTCGTCATAACGGCTGCGGCACCACCACGCGCAGCGAATTTCTGCGTTCTATTCGAGTGGGCGGAGTCATGACGAGTCCAGCTCGTCATGAGCACAGCTCCACTGTGCAGCATGATGAGCTTGACTCGTCATGAGCACCGCAGCGCTGCGCGTGGCCCCTCCCCCCGCACCGCGGGGGAATTACCCCCGCGGCGAAGGGGTTAAATGGCATCAAAGCAAAGGGAGGCAGAATCATCGTTTCCACAGTCACTTAAAAGCAAAGTGTTTTCCACTGCACACAGAACAAACCACAATCAAATGCCGTACTTCAATTGCATGAATGGACTAATACAGCCCATTTCTCTAAAAACGTGAGAAAGTCAATTGTTTGACTGATATTTGAAGTAACGCTAACTCACACCCCCCATGGACTGCTTCTAACCACGCATATTACATCACTCATGACATGTTATCAATGTTGTCATAGAACATCGCTAAAGACACCTGAAATTACATCATGGATGACAACACTGTGCATGGCGAAGCCGTGAGTTGTAGTTGCTTTAGAGCACACGTTATAGTTACTTGAGATAACAATAACTGGTGAATTTCTGTGGTTTTGTTAGTTTAAAACAGTATGTCTTGACTTCCATTTTCACCTAACTATAAAGTTCCTTTAACCTGTTTTTTCAGTGAATATATATATATATATATATATATATATATATATACACACACACATACATACATATATTTTCTCCAAATGCCCGTCCCATGTATCTGAAACAGGTTCGAACACACTCTGGTTCATGATACACTGTTTGGAGCAAAGTTAAGCTTAAAAGTTAATGCGTTTCGGTCGATATATATATATATATTCACTGAAAAAACCATAGGTTATAGACCATATATAGTTAGGAATTAGCATTTACAAAACCTTGAAAATTCACTGAAAAAACCATAGGTTATAGACCATATATAGTTAGGAATTAGCATTTAAAAAACCTTATTTTACTCACACAAAACCATTGAAATTCCATATATAGTTAGTTGCACTAACTATATATCGCGCACCCGCAATCCACTGCTGATCATGTCACATATTACATCATTCATGACATGGTCAGTGACATCACTGATGACATCACTGATGACATCTCAAATGACATCACTGATGACATCACTGATGACATCTCAAATGACATCACTGATGAGATCACTGATGACATCATCCAGTGACTGTGTGTTTCTGTAAAGTTTAAATATGTTTTACATATTGAAGAATGAGTAGATGTATAAGTGTCTGGACGAAGGATTTAGTAGGTGCATGACTGAATGTATGAGTGAGTGATTAAATGTGTCTCACTGAGTGCATGGGTTAGTGACTAAACTGTCTTAATTTGTGCATCATTATGTCTGTTGTTCTGTAAACTGCTGCATGTGTTGATCAGTAGCTATATGATTAACTATATGGGTTATTGATTGATTGTCCAAGTATTTGTATAGGAGACTGAGTGTGTGTGTGGCTGGCTGGGAGGTGTGTGACTCTGTGCCGATCAATGTGTACTTGTATCAATGATTGTATAAGAAAGTAAGTATGTGTTAGTGTATGTTTGAAAATGTAAGGTGCTCTATGTTTAACTGTATAGACAAGAAAATGGAAGTGTGATTGATTCTTTACAGGACTGACTAGGTGTGTGAGTAACTCCATGGATGAGTGGCAGAGTGTAAGTGTCTGTATAGGTGTATGAGTGCATATGATAGTGTTGTAAAGATGAGTGATTGTATGTATGAATGATTGTATGGGTGAATGAGTGAATGTGTGTGTAGACGTAGGAATCAGTGAGTACGTATGTAGTAACTAGTATTGGTGTGTCAATGGTTTCAAAAATTATACTCTGTATTTAACACTGGGTGAAACAGAGGTTATATTAAAACGTGAGGAGATGCATTGTATTGTCACATGAATGATATCATCAGTGATGTGGTCATTGATGTCATTTGAGATGTCATCAGTGATGTCATCAGTGATGTCACTGACCATGTCATGAATGATGTAATATGTGACATGATCAGCAGTGGATTGCGGGTGCGCGATATATAGTTAGTGCAACTAACTATATATGGAATTTCAATGGTTTTGTGTGAGTAAAATAAGGTTTTTTAAATGCTAATTCCTAACTATATATGGTCTATAACCTATGGTTTTTTCAGTGAATTTTCAAGGTTTTGTAAATGCTAATTCCTAACTATATATGGTCTATAACCTATGGTTTTTTCAGTGAATTTCAATGGTTTTTTAATAGCAAATATCATAAGCTGTCGAATGTCAAGTACGTGGTAAGTAAAAACATTTTCGTGTTTATGCACACTGATCTGCTTTGAATACTGCCCCCCACCCCTCATTTCTATTAGGAGTACTCTCTCTTTGCAGATAGTGAAGGGTAGTTAACGCAGCCCTTTGCCCCCTTTGTAATACGTCGTGCCTGCTTCTCTCTCCATTTGATTGATTGTTCTCTTTGGTTCATTCTCTATTTACAAACAAGCACAGAGTCGCAATACTCTGTTTAGTCTTTGCAGATAGCGAAAAATCGTGTAAAAAAACAAAAGGAATCGAGCAAAATCAGTAGGCCACTAATGGGATCTCTTTTTGACCTCGCTAAAATAGAAACATTAGGAACAACCTGTTGAAAATAGCAATGCGTATGTACATAAGCGGCGTTCATTTGTGTTCACAGTACCCCTTGTTGATTGTTTCAATCGAGCATTGAATTGTTCGAAGTTAATTCTCTTAAGGATCTTCTCTACCTGCAAACGAGGAAGAATAGGAATATTCTCTCTCCCTTTGCAGATAGTGAAGGGTAGGTAACGCAAGCCTTTAACACGTCGTACCTATTTCATTCCTCATTGATTGATTGATTGTCCGAACATTGACTGTTTGGGAATTAGTTCTTTTTGGAGGTATTCCCTGTTTGCAAATAAACGTAGGAAAATCTTTGCAAGTAGTGAAAGGGTACGTAATGCGGACCTTTCTCCCCCGTTGTAATCTGTCATGCCTATCTACTCCCCACTGATTGATGCACCTTTTTCACCCGGACCATTTACTAGAGATACGTCATCTGGCCCGACCAGAGAGCACCCCTAGTGAAAAGGACATATGCAATAATAACGAAGTGATCACTGTATCCTGTTAACAGAAACTTTACCATGAAACAACCTGGAAAGAAAAAAATAGGAAAACGAAAATCAGTAGGCCACTGATGAACATGAACTTTTATTAAACAACAAACAAAGAAACGATAACATAACGTAATGATAAAACCTATTAATGTCCTAGAAACAAGAAAACGTTAAAGTATGCCAGTGGTGAGAGACCAGAAAAACAGTCCGAGAAACCAAATCACCCCTCGCTGTCCCAACTCATGCACTCTGAAAGTTCAAAGTTTTGAGGAGTGCTTGTAACATTGTCTGAAGCCTATTTGCAATTGCTTCATCTTCACTATTCTTAAAGTAAGTGGGGGCTGTTGTGATGCGGTGCCACCCTGAACCGCTTGACGGAGGCCCCCGAGGGACGGTGTCATGTCGCGGACTCGGAGGGGGCGCTTGGCTCCGGCCCCCTCCCCAAGTCGTGTTGCCCTGGTGTGGCCTGAGATCGCCCCCGACATAGGTGGCCGGCTCCCGGGGTCAAGCGGAACTTTTTTCCTTTTGGTGACTCTTCCATTCTTCACCTTGTCCCACAATCCGTTTCACCTAAAGACACGCTGTAGTGGGGCACCCCTTTTCCGTTTCATTTGCCATTCAGCCCGCTTTTGCTACACTGTGCCTCTTCCGCTATTCAGCTGTTTACCGCCCGCTCTTTCGACTACAGCGTCTCGCTCACCATGTACTTGAGTTGCTCCCGCTCTTGCGGTGCAGCGATAGGCGGCTGCCACAGGACTCTCAAAATGGCGGCCATCTCTTCAGATTTGGGCGTGGTCCACTAAAATGGGCCTGCGACACCTTGGAACTCGGACGCTTGTCTGCTAGAGCTTGGGCTCCATTCTCGAAAGCGTCCCCTCATCCTTGAAGATTCTACAAAAGTCTTGGGGGCCCCCGACTCCCGCAGGCTTCTGGTGGGGAGCGCCTAGCATGATTGCTCGTGGAATGGCCACGACGGAGCTACGAAATGGTGGTGCTCTCATGCTAACGCCAGCTTCAGTCTGAAACATCCAGAAACACTGTAGACTACCAATTCGATCAGTTCCGGTAGCGCTCCAACGTGACCCGGTAGAGAAGAACTTGCCCTCCCCTCTTTGACTGATGGTTCTTGTTGCCTGTCCCTTCTGTTGTCATTTAACAGAACTATTTAGCCTGCTGAAAGGGGTTGTGTGCCGTCCGCTGGTTGGTGGAGACATTTTGACTATATTCTGGACCTGCGTTGTCGCGTAATGCGTCATATGACGTGCCGCGTTAGAAAGTTTAATAAATTATTAAACACAATAAACAATCCTTAAAAAATAAAAAAAAATAAAAAATAATCAACAAAACCAACAATCAATTAACAACAGTATTTGAAAAGTCTATCATTCATTTTTCATTGCAGTACGCTGCCCAGAAAGCTTCCCGGTTCCCGGACCGGGCGCTACCCACGCAAAAAAACAAAAAAAAATTTTTTTTTTTTTTTGCCCCGCGGGGCCGTTTTAAAGCCTCCACATTAAACCTAGGGGGTCAGGGAGGATCTACTATGCCCCCTTATGGTTATTTGCCCCTTTGTTTTGGCCTCCTCTTGTCTCTCGATCCTACCGAGAGACAAGATGGCGGCCGCTACGGACTTTTTGGAATGTTGACAGACGCCAGAGAACCAATCAGCTTCGCTTCACAAAGCTCCGTTGCGCGAAAAGTACGCGTCCTGGAGCGCTGCCCAGAGCGCGCTTACAGATATATATCTTTTTTTAAACGTTAATTTCTCAAAATCCACTGGAGCACATATATTGAGACCTACAAAAGGCACATCGGGCTACCAGTCCCTACAATTTTGCCAAGTTTCGTGCAAATCCATTCAGCCGTTCGGGCTAAAAGTGAGGCCAACCGCCCTATGGAAATTAACATGGGAAAAACGCGTTTTGGGACCCCCCTTTTTTCTCGGCCCCCCCTTGACGAACCCCCCCAAAATTTTCAGGGGCTGCTCAGAAACAAAATGTGCCATTTTCCTGAAAATTTCAGCCAATTCCGTCCACAAACGCCAAAGTTATTAGACATAGAATTTTCAAAAATCCCATAGAGAAAAAATCCTAACTATATATACCTACTGGCGACCGCCAGTAGGTAATATATATATATATATATTTTGTTGCTGCTTCTCTCAGTCCCGGCCTTTCCTTTACCACAACTTGTGGCTTTTGTCCAATTCAGTCAAACCCATTGGACTGTCCCACATGAAAATAAGTATCTTTACAATGTAAGCCCATGGCTGGACACCCTGTCTGACGTCATGGCATGTACGCACATAGTAATCCTAGCAGTGAAGCGTTTTTAATTTACTATTGGTCGTTAAACTGCATGGGCCCCTCGAAAGTAGACTGTTGTCTAACACAAATTAATCTTGCAAGGAGGATGGTGTAGGATGTGGTTGGGTCTGAGATATCACAACTCTGAAGGAGCACAGCTCTCAGAACAATGCCTACGTGTTTGCTCTTTCAGTGTACCCACTCCTTGAGGTCTCTGCCTGTCATATCAGACAGAATGTGTAAACACTGGCAGTAAATAGTAGTGAGTTAAGTACAGGCCACTAACTCAGACATCTGCATGGTTACAGGCTCCAAATCCAAGGAGAAATATGGGTTGGCCAAGTGCTTGCTGTAGCAATCCATGTAGGCTGCAGATCACAGGTTCCTTCTAGAGCTAGTAAGACACTTTTTGCTGCTTGTTGCACATGCTGCTGAGAGTGAAAGAGAGAGTGACAGGCTGATGGCGTCACTTTTGACTGTGAATAGCTGCGTCTAAATGGGGATATAGGAACTTTACGATATTGCCGTAAATTTATACTAACAGCTTTTCTAAAGCTCAAGTACATTCCTGAATGCCACGAATATAACTTCCACCATCAACAATCAGCAATATCACTTCTGGTGGTGCCACATCCCATGATGTCACTTCTGGTGATGTCACAGAGGTCAAATTTCAGGCTTTCGGCTCAGCCCTTCCTTGGGAACTTGCACGTTGGCTGCAGTTGCCACACATAATGAAAATCAAATCTCATGACAGAACGCGATATCCTGAATATCAAACCTCACAAAAGAGTGACATACTAGAAATTAAACCTTATGACCATGCCACACATGCAAGGAAAATCAAACTTTGCAACAGAATGGCCTATTGTGGAAATCAAACCTCACAGCAGAGCAGCACATAGTGAAAATTAAACCTCGCAAAAGACACACACTGAAAATCAAACTTCACAGCAAAGTCTCAAATCCATCAAATCAAACCTTGCAAAAAAGTGACGGACACTAAAAATCAAACCTCACAACAGAGCCGTACAGACATCAAATCAAACCTTAGGACAGAATGAGATATACAATGAACATGAAACATCAAGACAGAGTCACATTGTGAAAATCCAATCTCAGGACAGAGACACACCTACTGAAAATCAAACCACACTACAGAAGAACAGATACTGAAAATCAAACCTCAAGACAAAGACACATGTACTGAAATTCAAACCTCTTAGCAGAATGGCATGTACTGAAAATCAAACCTCATGGTCAAATCACACATACTGAAAATCAAAAATCAGGACAGACACATACATACTGAAAATCAAATCTCACGACAGAAGGATATACACTGAAAATCAAACCTCACTACAGAGCTGCACATACTTAAAATCAAAAGTCATGGCAGAATGGAATATACTGAAAATCAAACTTCAAGAAAGAACCTCATGTACTTAAAATCAAACAATGCAGCAGAATGGCATATACTGAAAATCAATCCTCATGGCTAAATCACACATACTGAAAATAAATCTACAAGAAAGAATTACATATGTTGAAAATCAAACCACATGACAGGGGCACATACTGAAAATGGTGCCTCATGATTCAACGCAACATACTGAAAATCAAGCCTCACAAGAGAGTGGCGATGCTGTGTTCAATCTCCCGGAGAAGATTCTCAAACTGAGAAGTAAAAGGAGCCACAGCTATTGGCTGAGAAAAGAAGCAGCATCGTAGATGCACTCATAGAAGAAGGCAGGGGATTGGTGGGCAAGGAGAAGCAGCAGGTGATTGGTGGGCTAGGAGAAGCAACAACAGGTGAATGGTGGGCTAGGAGACACAGCAGCAGGTGGTTATGTGGGCTAGGAGACACAGCTGCAGGTCAGTGGTGAGCTAGTAGAAGCAGCAGCAGCAGGTGAATAGTGGGCTAAGAGAAGCAACAACAGGTGGTTGGTGGGCCAGGAGATGCAGCAGCAGATGATTGGTGGGCTAGGAGACTCAGCAGCAGGTGAATGGTGGCTAGTAGAAACAGCAGCAGGTGAATGGTGGACTAGTAGAAGCAGCAGCAGGTGAATGGTGGGCTAGGAGAAGGAACAACGTGTGAATGGTGGGCCAGGAGACGCAGCAGCAGGTGAATGGTGGGCTAGTAGAAGCAGCAGCAGGTGAATGGTGGGCTATGAGAAGCAGCAGGTGATTGGTGGGCTAGTATATGCAGCAGCAGCAGGTGAATGGTGGACTAGGAGAAGGAACAACAGGTGAATGGTGGGCCAGGAGAAGCCACAACAGGTGAATGGTGGGCTATGAGAAGCAGCAGGTGATTGGTGGGCTAGTAGATGCAGCAGCAGCAGGTGGGTGGTGGGCTAGGAGAAGGAACAGCAGGTGAATGATAGGCTAGGAGAAGCCACAACAGGTGAATGGTGGGCTATGAGAAGCAGCAGGTTATTGGTGGGCTAGTAGATGCAGCAGCAGCAGGTGAATGGTGGACTAGGAGAAGGAACAACAGGTGAATGGTGGGCCAGGAGAAGCCACAACAGGTGAATGTTGGGCTATGAGAAGCAGCAGGTGATTGGTGGGCTAGTAGATGCAGCAGCAGCAGGTGAATGGTGGCCTATGAGAAGCAGCAGGTGATTGGTGGGCTAGTAGATGCAGCAGCAGCAGGTGTGTGGTGGGCTAGGAGAAGGAACAGCAGGTGAATGATAGGCTAGGAGAAGCCTCAACAGGTGAATGGTGGGCTATGAGAAGCAGCAGGTGATTGGTGGGCTAGTAGATGCAGCAGCAGCAGCAGGTGAATGGTGGACTAGGAGAAGGAACAACAGGTGAATGGTGAGCCAGGAGAAGCCACAACAGGTGAATGTTGGGCTATGAGAAGCAGCAGGTGATTGGTGGGCTAGTAGATGCAGCAGAAGCAGCAGGTGAATGGTGGACTAGGAGAAGGAACAACAGGTGAATGGTGGGCCAGGAGAAGCCACAACAGGTTAATGTTGGGCTATGAGAAGCAGCAGGTGATTGGTGGGCTAGTAGATGCAGCAGCAGCAGGTGAATGGTGGACTAGGAGAAGGAACAACAGGTGAATGGTGGGCTATGAGAAGCAGCAGGTTATTGGTGGGCTAGTAGATGCAGCAGCAGCAGGTGAATGGTGGACTAGGAGAAAGAACAACAGGTGAATGGTAGGCTAGGAGAAGCCACAACAGGTGAATGGTGGGCTATGAGAAGCAGCAGGTGATTGGTGGGCTAGTAGATGCAGCAGCAGCAGGTGAATGGTGGACTAGGAGAAGGAACAACAGGTGAATGGTGAGCTATGAGAAGCAGCAGGTGATTGGTGGGCTAGGAGAAGGAACAACAAGTGATTGGTGGGCTAGGAGAAGCCACAACATGTGAATGGTGGGCTGGGAGAAGGAACAACGGGTGAATGGGGGGTTAGGAGCAGCAGGTTAACGATGGGCTAGGGGAAGCAGCAGCAGGTGATTGGTCGGCTAGGAGAAGCCATAACAGGTGGATGGTGGGTTAGGAGCAGCAGCAGCAGGTTAATGGTGTGCTTGGAGAAGCCACAACATTTGAATGGTGGGCTGGGAGAAGGAACAACGGGTTAATGGTGGGCTAGGGGAAGCAGCAGCAGGTGATTGGTGGGCTAGGAGAAGCAGCAGCAGGTGATTGGTGGGCTAGGAGAAGCCATAACAGGTGAATGGTGGGCTAGTAGAAGCAGCAGCAGGTGATTAGTGGGCTAGGAGAAGCCACAACATGTGAATGGTGGGCTGGGAGAAGGAACAACAGGTGAATGGTGGGTTAGGAGCAGCAGCAGCAGGTGATTAGTGGGCTAGGAGAAGCCACAACAGGTGACTGGCGGGCTATGAGCAGCAGCAGCAGGTGAATGATGATCAGGTAGAAGATAAAACAGCAGGCGAGAGGTGTGGTTTGTGCTGCCTTACGCATGCGCACACGCATGTTTGATTCTGATGCGGCACCGAGGACACTGTGTAGTACACATGCAGAAATACTGCAAACCAGTAGTTAGGCGTGCAACAAACTCGCCCGCCCTCTTCTTGCACATTCCCCTTTCACCCCACCCCCCCTGTCAAGGGGGCACGCGCACGGTAGGTTATAAAATGCCCCGTGACACATGGAAGCGCGAGCCCTGCAGGCGCCCAGTCAGACACCCGGCTCCATGCCCTCCAGTGCCCCCACCCCCACCATGTGTTTATGTCCCTGACTGTCCCAGCCATGGCCTATCAGTTTTTTGATAAAAATAACCGAGGGCCTTTCAAGGGAAGCCAGGGCAGTCTGGGAACAATTCAGAGGGGATGGCACCCCCGCCTCTGCCTTCCTGTCACTGGAGCAGGGGGTGAAAAGTTCACATCTCCCGACTGCAGCAGGGGCAGGAGGAAGGAAGGCATCAAGAGGGCAGAGGGTGAGCCCTGGGCATCAGAGGGAGGCAGGGAAGGGGGAGGGTGCTCGCTGCCAGCCCAATGCACCAGGGTCCCGTGAGGTAGAGAGGCTGGCAGATGCAAGGGGCAGATAAAACTGGGCAGGACACATGAAGAGTAGAAAACTGTAAATCTGCAGAAAGGGGGCAGGTGGGCATCAGAGGGAGGCAGGGAAGAGTAAGGGGGCTCACAGCCAGCCCACTGCCCCGGGATCCCGTGAGGTACAGAGACTGGCAGAGACACCGCGGACAGATAAAACTGGGCAGGACACAGGAAGCGTAGAAAACTGCACATCTGCAGAAAGGGGGCATGTGGGCATGCGAGGGAGGCAAGGAAGGGGAAGGGTGCTCACAGCCAGCTCAATGCACCAGGATCCCGTGAGGCAGAGAGACTGGCAAAGGCAATGGGCAGATAAAAATGGGCAGGACACAGGAAGAGTAGAAAACTGCAAATCTGCAGAAAGGGGGCAGGTGGGCATCAGAGGGAGGCAAGGAAGAAGAAGGGTGCTCACAGCCAGCCCACTGCCCCAGGATCCTGTGAGGTACAGAGACTGGCAGAGACACCGCGGGCAGATAAAACTGGGCAGGAGGCATGAAGGCCAGAAAACTGAAAATGGGCAGAAAGGACACAAGTGGGCATCAGAGAGATCGAAGTGGGCGGTGGTCACAACTAGCCCACTGCTCCAGGACCCCGTGACACAGAAAGTGGCAGCGAGACGAGGGGCAGTTATACTTTTGCCAAAACTGGGCAGGAGGTAGGAAGGCTAGAAATCTGCAAATGTGCATAAAGGACCAAACTATGTATGGGAGGGGGAGGGAAGGGAAGTCGGCGGTACTCACTGCCAGCCCAATGCACACGGATCACGTGGGTCAAAGAACATGGCTGTGAAGAGCCTTGGAATATTTACCATATCCACCTGCCTAAGAGTCGTGAGGAGTGAAGCCGAGCCTTGGTATAAGCATGATATCCCGCTACTCAGGAGTCACGGAGAAGGGAAGCAGAGGCTTGGAATATGTACCATATCCCTCTACTCGGGAGTCATTGAGAACCGAAGACGAGTCTAAGAAATGTATCCTATCCCGCTACTCAGGTGTCATTGAGAGGTGAAATAGAGTCTTGCAATATGTACGACATTCCACTACTTAGGGGTCCTGGTGAAGTGCAGCCAAGCCTTGGAATATGTAACATATCCCGCTACTCAGGAGTCATGAGAAGTGAAGACGAGTCTAAGAATATGTACTATATCCCGCAACTTAGGAATCATGAGAAGTAAACCTGAGTCTAAGAAATGTATCATATCCCGCTACTCAGGAGTCATGAGAAGTGAAGCTGAGTCTTGGAATAGGTACCATATCCCGCTACTCAGGAGTCATTGAGAACCGAAGACGAGTCTAAGAAATGTATCCTATCCCGCTACTCAGGAGTCATTGAGAGGTGAAATAGAGTCTTGGAATATGTACCATATCCAACTACTTCAGAGTCATGGAGAAGTGAAGTCAAGCCTCGGAATATGAACCATACATATCTCACTACTCAGGTTTCATTGAGAACCGAAGACGAGCCTAGGAATATGTACCATATCCCTCTACTCAGGTGTAATTGAGAGGTGAAATAGAGTCTTGGAATATGTACGATATTTCACTACTTAGGAGTCTTGGCGAAGTGCAGCCGAGCCTTGCAATATGTACCATATCCCGCTACTCGGGAGTCATGAGAAGTGAAGACGAGTCTAAGATTATGTACTATATCCCGCTACTCAGGACTCATGAAAAGTGAACCTGAGTCTAAGAAATGTATCATATCCCGCTACTCAGGAGTCATGGAGAAGTGAAGATGAGCCTTGGGATTTGTACCATATCCCGCCACTCAGGATCTTCTACTATGGGGAAGACTTCGCATGACCCAACACGCAGAGCCTGCGCTTGGCTTCTTCCGGTTGTAGGGTATGAGTGACTCAGCGCAGAGCATCAGATTGTGCTGTGACGCCCATGTCACACCAGTTATTCTTGGCAGTTTCCTTTGATTCACCATAGGGCTCCGGGGTCTGACAAAGACTGAAACTTACCAGGGCTTTTCAAAGTAGAGCAGTTCTTGGAAATAGTTCGGATGTTGTCCATGCTTGCAGTGGGAGTCTGCACAGTATCTTGTTAGGCCATAGCATTAAAAAAACCATGCATCTGCATGTTTATGCGTCTATGTTTATGTAGATGTATTGCGTCTCTGTATGTCTGCTTGTATTTGTATGCCTGTGAGTGTCATGTATGCTTCAGTGAATAATCTGTTGGTTTGTATAAACTGATGTTTTCATTATTGTAGCTGTGGTTGTGCATAACTGTTTTGTGACTTTATGGCTGTTAGTTTGTTTGTGTGTTCATACCTTTGTTTGTTTTTATATTCTACATGATGTCGTGGTTGTTTGTCCATCGGTTTGCCTTTGAGTGTACATGTAGGAGGTCGATGCTTCTAGATTAATTTTAATAGAGTGATGAATTTGCTCCAGTCTCTGTTTTAAATTTGGTTTTGTTTATCCCGGCCTGTTTTATTTATGTTGGTCATAATATATCACCAAACATGATGATTTTATGTATTCTATATGGATGCTTCTAATAATTTGTATGTATTTCATTGCTATTTTGCATATATCCTGCATGCTTGTATGGCTGTGCACAGCCAAGTAAAGAGAATTCTGATTCCGAGTGTATGTGCGTGAGGTATTTAGTTTGTGTTCTTGTTCGTGAATATGAGTTTTATGTGTTTTTCATGTTGGTAGAAATGTGTGTGCCTCAATGTTTTGTATATGCATGATGGTTCTGGTTGGCATTTGTACAGGTCTCTCTACATATGGTCGACTTCTCTATTTATAATGGCGTGGCTACATCTCTATATGTTTGAGCATGCATAGGGTTGTTCACCTGTTCCTTTGTGTCTATGTTCATTTACTGCTATGGGTCTGCAAACAAGTCCAAATAAGGTCGCAAGTTCTAGTTTCCTGTATTCCAAGAGGAACACCTGCAACCTGATGCTATAGAAAGACCCTGTGAAGTGTGTTGTGCATTAACAATGATTGCTAAGCTAGGCGTAAGGTTGAGAGGCAGGAATGAAATTTCAATGCATCAGAAAATATTGGAGGAGGCCTAAAGATGTCTTCGATCTTTGTAAAGTAACTCATACACCTTAGCACTACTAAGATGCTATGCAGCAGATCTACGTCTAGATAAGCCCAGCAGTGTGTCACCCCCTTATTACATATAGTAATTAAGATTCTTCGACTACGAGTTGCAAAATTAGTGCTTTCCCAGAAATGTTGTACAAAGGTGTTAAACTTTGAAACCTTGCCAAGCTTGTCACTTCTACAAAACTTCACATAGGTTCAAATTCTAGCAAAAAACAACCTTTTTTGGCAACTCTCCTTAAATAAACCTACTTATTCAGATTGTGTTTCCTGTTCCCACAATTTTTTAAGTTCTTTATTGAAATACCCAAAATAGTGATGTTTGTGGATAAAACCTTGCTGCTTCACACACCCCTTTCTTGGACATGCAATTCCTCAAATAGCAATAATTAATTTAAAGTACGAAAACTTTGGGAAGGTGAACTGGAGAACTAACCCTATACAATAAAAGTCCCACTGTTCAGACTCACTGAAGCACTGGAAGGGAACAGATTTCTTAACTGAAGCTTTTTAGTTAAGGGACACAAACAGATACAGACATAGACCTCATCCAGTGTGCCAATAAATAACTCAGTAGGTTAATGTATGGGCTGCTGGGATTTGTGTACAGGTCTGGTGACTCAGTGGACTAATGCGCCCACTGCAGGAGCCTGTGTTCTATCTCATGGTCACAGGTTCAAATCCAGGCGGGTCAACTCAGCCTTTCATCCATCTGTGGTCAATAAAATGAGTACCATTGAGTTGGGTAACAATAACCATATGTTATTCAGGGAGAAGATTCCTACAGGAGAATGTGTACACACGTTATGTACAACCTGTAGGCCGCTGGGTGGAAGGCTGGCATTTCCACCCAGCCTTTCATCTTTCCAATGTCAATAAAGAGTTCCAAGTCTGGTTAGTAATGTCTACTTCTTCCTAAAGAGCAGTCATCTTCTGGGCATCCAGTTAAGAAGGCAATTACCACCTACCCAAGCCCTCTGGGACACTTTCTAAGGCTGTACCGCCCATGTTTAAAAAGATATAGAGTTCCTAAACTAGCCTTTGCCAAACTCCCCTAAATGGTCGCCGATGCTCAAATATTGTGCTTAGAAGCATAGCTGACCCCAAGGGGTGCACACAAAAAATGGATGTACAGAGCATCGTATATTTTGGGGTACATCCTTTCATGACACTTTCGAGGTTTGCAAGGCCTGAACAGAAGCTAGTTACAGTTAATTCCCTCCTCCCTCAAAGGGAGGAAAACAGACATTTTTAGGATAAAAAAAAGCTCGCGTCCACAATCCAGCTGTCAGACTCGAATCTGCAAGGCCAGCGTATGAGAAACCCCAGGGACCGGGAGAAAGGGGGCTCCGGGAAAGAAAAACACAGGGCGGAGCCGGGGCCGCACCGCAGAGGGGAGCAGCGAGCATATGGAGAGGCTCAAGAGAAAGCAAACATGACACGGCGGGGAGGCGGCGGGCGGGGGCGAGGAGGGGCATCTGAGGGGGGCTGCACGAGGGGAACCGGGGGCATCTCTGAGGGGGGCTGCACGAGGGGAACCGGGAGACAGGGGCATCTCAGAGGGGGGGGGGGGCTGGCAGGAGTAACCGGGGGGCATCTCTGAGGGGGGTGGGGGCCTGCACGAGGTAACCGGGGGCATCTCTGTGGTGGGCCTGCAAAGGCGGGCAACTAGAGGGGGGGACTGAAAAATATTTCGGGGGGGGGGGCTAATTGTTCCAACCATAGACAGAGTGACTGTAAGAAGGGGTGAAAGCACAGCCCGCGAAGCTGTCTCAGCCGGGGCTGACACACGGGGGGGGGGGTATAGGTGCTGAAGCCCCGTGAGCCCAATGGGTGTCGTGCGCCTGGGCCTGCACAAGGGTAACCGGGGGCATCTCTGAGGGGGGCTGCTCGAGGGTAACCGGGAACCAGGGGCATCTCTGAGGGGGGCTGCACGAGGGTAACCGGGAACCAGGGGCATCTCTGAGGGGGCTGCACGAGGGTAACCGGGAACCAGGGGCATCTCTGAGGGGGGCTGCACGAGGGTAACCGGGACACAGGGGCATCTCTGAGGGGGGCTGCATGAGGGTATCCAGGACACGGGCATCTCTGAGGGGGGCTGCACGAGGGTAACCGGGAACCAGGGGCATCTCTGAGGGGGGCTGCACGAGGGTAACCGGGACACAGGGGCATCTCTGAGGGGGGCTGCATGAGGGTAACCGGGAACCAGGGGCATCTCTGAGGGGGGCTGCACGAGGGTAACCGGGAAGTGCACAGCTAACTAGGAAACAAGGGTCTGTCTGGGAGAGGTGCAGCCTAGAGCCAACAGGGAAATAGGGGTACCTCAGGCTGGGGCCAGCGTAAGGGTTATCGGAAATAACCAAGGATATCTTTGGTAGACAACACCACAGCCCTAACAGAACAAACCAGGCACATCTCTCTGACAACAAAACACACAAGATGATGGATGGAATGTTGCACAATGGCAAAACATTCACCCCCAGTCACAGATCTTGTGTGTTTTGCTGTTCACCCTATGTGGGAAGGGTATGCCCAGACGTGGGTCCCTTGCTCACTAAGCCACTGGAGTCAAGCTATCCTGGCTGAAGACGGCCGATAGCCAGAAACTGGTCCTTGGATGCTTGATTCCGGTCCAGGAAAGACATGGCTTGGCAGCTCGGGCTGGACTGTTCCCATGAGGCACAGGGTCAAGACTGATTTGCATATGGCCATGTCTGAACTGGGGTGGCTTGGTGAGCAAAATAACGATGGATTAAACCCAGATCTGTGACTGGGGGGTGAATGTTTTGCCATTGTGCAACATTCCATCCATCATCTTGTGTGTTTTGACATCTCTGTGATAAAACAGCACAGATGGTACCTGAGGGGTTGGGGCAGAACAAGGAAACGGGAAGTTCGCTCAGAGACAGGTGCACGGGGCACCTGGGTGACCAGTTCAACCCGGAATACAACATAAACGAGATTGACCTGGGACACAACATAAGCCTGGCAAATTGATTCCGAAGTTAAGCACTTGTCGATTTTCAGTACACCCGGAAGTCAACAGCTTGAGTCCCATCAGGGCCAATCCAGCCTTTATTCTTCCTAAATTGAGTACCATTGAATTGGGTAATAATAACACTCGCTACTTACGGCGCATTGAGGAGGGAAATCCTCATAAGGCACTGTACAAAACACAGTTTTCCTAATTAGCAGGTGAATATTTTAGTGTTTCATATTACTCGCTCTTTGTGGAGAAAGTACAGCCCGGTTGATATATTAGCTTACCCGTTTTTTTGGGGGGGGGGGGGTTCAACATTAAGTTACATTTTATGAATATAATACTTTTATAATCAAAACGTAACTTTGGGTGTTTGTTTTCAGAAAACAGAAAAGTTTGATGGGTCGATACATCAAACATGGCGTCCGCGTCTTCAGTAGAGTCACTGCTCCAGCGACCCCAGTGAAGTTAGTAATATCCCTGCCTTTCTGATGGGACCTCTGATGGGGTGGGTGGCCCTCCAAGCTTTAAATCCGCTTCAGAGTTCCTCCAGGCTTGGACTAGCCAGCCGTGGTGCTGGAAGGGTGTGTAACACGGCCATTCCAAATACTGTTTTTTATCAGAGAAATAAATTGGTTTATTTTCAGATGATGCTTACAATTATGGCAGAAATTCAGAAATTTCAGGTTTCTGGAAAACTTTAATCCCTGCCTCCGAAACTGTGAGAAGTTTGGAAACTTTGTCCTTCACATAGGCATTCAAAGTTTAGCTTGACCCAACTATAATTTTCTTTACGCAGATGTCCCAGCAGGAACCGTGGCCAATCATGAATCATGCAGAGTATGATTTTCAGGTTTTCTGGGAATTGGCAACCCGTTTAAGCACAAGTATTACCAGGTGCAGAATTACACGTAGGAATAGCACCAGGGTGGAGGCTCTTTTTTTCCACCTGTTTGAACTGAAATGGCCTGAATGAGGGACATGCATGCAGCAAACAGCCAGTAATTCTTGGACCCACGTTATTCCCCATTTCTGGACTCAAACTTGTAATTGTACAGTTAGGCATAGCAATTTCTACAGCGGATTTACCAGCCACCGTTACAAGACAACTCATAACTGGCTCCATAGTCAGGACTTCAGGCTGCAGCACGGGGATGTACAGAAGCAGTCACTAGGCACCTGCCTATATCACTTTCCATCCTGCCAGAAGTCCTACGTCACTTCCCACTCTGCCTGAAGTCTTACATCAGTTTCCATACTGACAGAAGTCCTACATCACTTTCCACTCTGCCAGAAGTCCTATATCACTTTCCAACCTGCCAGAAATCCTACACCACTGTCCCCTCTGCCAGAAGTCCTACACCACTTTCCACTCTGCCAGAAGTCCTACATCACTTTCCATCCTGCCAGAAGTCCTACACCACTGTCCCCTCTGCCAGAAGTCCTACATGACTTTCCATCCTGCCAGAAGTCCTACACCACTGTCCCCTCTGCCAGAAGTCCTACATGACTTTCCAACCTGCCAGAAGTCCTACGCCACTTTCCACTCTGCCAGAAGTCCTACATCACTTTCCACTCTGCCAGAAGTCTTACACCACTTTCCACTCTGCCAGAAGTCCTACATCACTTTCCACTCTGCCAGAAGTCCTACACCACTTTCCACTCTGCCAGAAGTCCTACATCACTTTCCATCCTGCCAGAAGTCCTACATCACTTTCCATCCTGCCAGAAGTCCTACTCTTTAAAGTGGGACTTCCATCAATGGGGTATGGACTGTAATGGCAGGAAGTTCAAAAGGTGAGCAGCTTCCAAGCAGCCATGGTACACTAGCAGCACTGGGTGAAGTGTGGTGCAGCGACCAGAACGGCTGACTCTGGAGTGCAGGATTCACGGTTCTATCGCCGGCTGCAGCTCAGCTCAGCATCATGTGACTCTGGGCAATAGCTCACTTAATCTCCCCGACGGCCCCCAGCCCCTTGAAACTTAAGGGGGGGTGATATGTTTGCGCTTTACAAATAGGAATTATTATAGTATAAGCAGTTACATGTTTTCAATCTCTATTTTTTATACCCGGCTACAGACAGCTTTAGGTCATGGGACCTCATGTCATCTGTTCTTCAAAAGAAAAGTACAAGAAGAATTATAAAGGGTGAATGGACTTTGGGTCACCCCAATCAACCATTAGTTTTCATGTGTTTTGTATGGTTTGCCATTGATTGGATGGGCTGTCCATCAAGACCATTTCATGGATATTTCATGGATATCTGCGTTGTCCCATTTGCGGTTCTATCTTGGTTTTGGTGACTGAGCTCAAGTACTACACTATTTTTGGACTTCATTAAACATGTGCACTTTTATGTAGTTACTTTGCTGATACAATCACATTTTAGTTGTTGCATTATGGATTTTTTGTGCATGAACTATTTGTTGTTTGGAGTCCTTGGCCCCTTATAAAAGCCCCACACCATTCACTAAATGCTAAAACAGAAGCACCACACACAGGTGCTCATTCTCTGTTGTTCTTGTGCCCTTTCCCCGTGAATGTCGCATCTGCAGTATATTCTGCAAACAAATTGAAAATAACTACATAAAAGTCCGGTAAGGGCATGATTTTGAGAATTTCATGTAACAAGCAAACCCGAAACTCCAAAAACCGCGTTAATTATGCCAGCATAACTTTTGCCCAGGCCTAGTTTCAAGAGAGGCGCAGATCAACCCGGAGACACAGTGCCTAATTTATATTAAAAGTTTTTACTGTACGCCAATGTCACAAACACTGCTGCTCACTGGTCGTCACATAATGAAACCTTTGCCGAAGGGGTTTAATCGTAGCGTGAGATAAGGTCTCAGTGCCCGCCCAAGCCAGTAGGCATGTTAAAATAGTCACTGCTTAGAACTCTCATTCAGAGAGACACCTCGTCCGTAATATGTAACGCCTTGAAGACGAGGAAGAGCGTCCTTTCAAAGAAAATATTAGGCAAGGGTGTAATTTTAACTACACCGGAGGAATCCAAGTGATTTAGGTTATTTTGTGTTACTCTTGTGAAGTGAAATTACTGAAAATTATGCGATTACGCCCTATCGCATAATTCAGCGTGATTTGGGGCAAACATAACGCAAGAGCACAGGAACGGAGCATAAGGGGCAGCGGGCTCCAGCTGTTCATGTTCTTTTGCATGTAGTGCTATTTTCTTAACGCAAAATGCATCCTTGCGTTCATTTTGGGCGCGAGGGTGCATTTTTGCGAAGAAAATAGAACTAAATTCAGGATTATGCTTCTCGCATAAATCTCCACAATCTCTCGTACTTTTGCTGTAATCTCACATAATTACGCTTCAGCAAACTATGCAAGTTGAGCCAACCCCTGAAAGATCTAAAAGTACTTCAGGCAACAAACTGTACTGGGACTTCTTATATAAGTGTATATGTGTATATAATTTATCATGAGATTAGCTTCTGATTGTGTGAACAGGGTTACATCTAAAAGTAAAATATAAAAATGTGTTATAAAGCACCCTTATATATAATTATAAAAAGTAAAAAATACATGGATGTTAAAGCTTACAAATACTTTGTTTTCAAATGTTTCCGTAACCCGGGGATAACTCCCTGGACCTCAATGATTTTTAAATCCATTTGAACTTGACTTTTATTAGAGGAAAAAACCCTGCAAACTCTTCTGCTATGTATTTTACTGGTTATCATTCATTATAAATAGTGGTAGTATAAAATATAATTCTCTCTTGACAAAAGTTCCTTTAAGTTTTCTAATTTTAAATTTGTTTCTTTTGAGTATACTTTGTTTCAAGTTCGTTTTCTCCTATTGTGCCGTAGATGACCAGTTAAGCATATTTTAGCAAAAGTGGGGCTATACAACAAATGGCTGTAAAGTAGATTTAAAATGGTGGCTCAAAAGTAACCTAAGGAAGGCAATAAACACATGGAATGGCCATCAAGTTGGGAGATAGGAACCACATCAGTAGCAAATAATTTGTGCCGGTGGTTGCAGGTGTTGGGTACCGGCACTCATTTTTAGCACAAGGACCAGCAGTGATTTCTTCATTGGGGCAGGGGATCGTCGCCCACTGCAAGCGTGCATCGCAAATGTAAAAAATAAAATGGTAATGAAATTATTTCACTGCCATTTTTTTTTTCGTTGTGCAGCTGCAGCCTGTCCGAACCGAGTGAAATGCGGGGCGTGTTCTCTGCTGCTGATTGGCAGCATGGAGGACTGCAGTAGTAGGCAGACACTCCAAAGTGTGCAAGTCAGTTTGGACGGCTGTCCTGCGACAGCCAGCCGTACATGCACACTTTGAGGCTCTCCAACCCGAACTGTGTTAGACAGCTTGGTGGAGAGCCAGCACTGGGCCTGAAGGAGCGTCCAGCCAGCCCACCCCATCCAATCCTGGTGCTTCTCATATGCTGGTTAATACCATGAGAGCAGCGTCTGCATTGGTTAGAGGAATTAGCTCTCCAACTTGTGCTTGGAGCCACAGACTGCAGAAAACCACTGAAGAGGCCTGTGGGTAAGTAACATTTAATTGTATTTCAAATGATAGTGTAATGCATGTCGGTGTAGTGATTTAGTCTGCTTTTATGTTGCATTATGCTTGTTGTTTTATTTTTGACTTTTGGGAAGGGTTGGGGCACTTCACTCGCCTCACCAATTTCAAATGTTACCAGCCGCCCCCTGACCAGGACTTATTGTTAATCACCAGTCTTTGACATGGCAAGGCAGAAAATGGACCAAAAAGGAGGAGGCAAAAGGTAGGAAAACAGTGACAGAGGTAGAAAGTGGGATGGAAAAAGAACATGGAAGAGTGAGGTAGAGAGTCCAGAAACGTAGGCTGGTATAAGAAAGAAAGAGGCATGAGGTGAAATCAAGAGCAGGCAACCTCGGTATTCAGCAAGCTCAGCATTCTGCGGCATCGGCAGAAGACTCCTTAGAAACAAATTCAGGCCCTTGCATTTCTGTATTTATTACAAATTAAGCTCTGGCACTGGACCTCAGTAATACAGTGCCAGAAGAAACTGGGCAAACTCAGGAAAGAAATGTTAGTGGGCGAAAAGATACAAATCTGAGTGTTGAACCAGAAAGGGAAGTGGGCAGACATGATAGGCCAGGTTCCAAGTCCGCCACCGGTGGGTGTAGCTATTACGCACACCCCATCTCCTTCACCAATGAGTGAAGTGCTCCCTGGCACTTGAAGCGCAAAGGTACAGGCCACTCAAGTGAATTTCAATGAAGGGAAACCGCCAATAGCAGCCGGTCCTCCCATTAGAAGTGAACGTCACATCCTGGAGAGGATGGATCAGGCGTGTCCTGCGGCCGAGCATCAGCCAATCCTCTTGGTTGGGGTCCTGATGTCACAGGAGATATTAAGGGGAACTCCAGCTCCAATCGAAGCACCGTGCACGCGTTTCTCTAAGTGAGCGCAGAGTGTTGGATGGGGCACTCTCCATCTTCCTTATTTTTATACACTACAGTTTTATGGTGGAAATATTTTAAGTCAGCCACGCCCTTCCTTGGTGTACGACCAACTGTTTCCCATATCAATGTTTCTTTAACCCACGCCTCTCTCTTTATTGAGCTGTATGTCTTTCCCTGTGTCTGTCGACAAAATACACGAGACTAACTCGGGGCTTCAACACCCCACCAAGCGCCGCACATCTGCGAGGTTGCATCATCGCATGGGCGACAACTCCGGCCAATCCAGGCGATTTCCAACAACACCTTGCTCTCCAAGACCTGTAGTTTCACTTTTTCCATTATAAGTGTAGGTCACATAAACCCAGGATGCAAAGCATGGTTGGATGACACATCTGGGCTGGTCCTGTTTGCTTCTCAACATGGAGCTGCTCTGCAGGCCTGTGATTCACAAAGCTGTCCTTTCAGTGGGTTAGCGGATAACAGATGTATTTATAAATTATTGTTTTGTACAGTGCTGACATGTCACTGTGCTGTCCCTACAGCGAGCTGGAGTGAAAAGAGTGGAAATGCACAAGCATGTCAGGGTTGTTACAGTCCAAACCAACCCCTAGCGGGGGTTGGTTTCCTCGATCGCTGCTCATGTCAACAGCCAACACTCAAGGGAAAATCAGGATAAAGAGTTCTGTCTTCTGGAGTTTTCAGAGTCAGGGGAGGTTCAGCTCAGCTCTGAGGTTGGGGGTCAAGAGTTCCAAAGACTTGGGCCCTGATCCTTAAGATGTCTAACCCCAAGCTCTGTCTGTTTGAAGGCCTCTCGATTCATTCGATGCAGGTCGGTCAACCATGGTTTCTAGATGGAGTGTACTGAACAGCCAGATTTTGCACGGAGCGGCGTCCTTTGTTCCAGAAGACCTTGCGGGAGCTGCAAAGGATTTTGAGTTTGATCCATGGTTCTACTGGGAGCCAATGATGGGCTTTTAAGGCTGGTTTTGCGTTGTCGCATTACTGTAGATTCACGCAGAGTTTTGCTGCATGATTTTGTGTCCTTTATATTAGGTCTACTAATTTCTTTGGGAACACAGGAAATATTACAATGGTCCAGCCTCTTTTCAGCTTTAATTCCTGGTTTCTTTGGATTAACAGGGTGATGTTTTTTCAGCGCAGACATTTTAAGAGTATGCCACTGAGAACAGCATTTATTTGGGGAGCGGGGAATATCTCTAGACCCAAAAGTGATTTAAATGTTTCTAACTCTGCCAGATGTGAAAGGTGTGGACCGCTAGCATTGAGATCGTTCAAAACAGATTGACGATCCGGTGCGAATATTGCTCCATAATCTAATGTAAGAAGGGCCGATTCCATGGCTGCCGGGCGGCGGCAAACCATGCCTGACCGATTAAACTTTTTAGCCATTAGAACGCAGCAGCATATAGTGTGTGAATTTTTGTATCCACCCTTTAAGTATGGGCTCAAAGAAATACACATCCCCAGAACTGGTGAGGGTCTACAACTGACATGGGTCTGGCTGGCAGCTGTGTGTCTCTGTGTTTCATCCTTCAGAGGTCAAAAGAACTTGAGTGATGTCAACGCCATTTTATTTAAAGTGAAAAGTGAGCGGGAATCCTCAGACGGGAAATAATGCAAAGCTAAAATGAAAGTGAGGCAGGTGACACTGTCGGGGAGAAAAGATTTGAAGAAAAGAGAGAAGGAAGACATAAGGGAAGATGTGGTGCCCCCTCTAAACCTGTAAATCCCAGTCTCCAAGATGGACAGCCAGCCCTTCTATCAGTCATATGGATGGTAGTCAGTATGGAGCTTTCATTAAGACATTCATGCTTATGGTGGAAGGTCAGGGGCAATGATGTTTAAAAATGCACACTAAGCATTTATTCTGTTGAAGAAAACTGAAAAAGGATGTAAAGGCCAACAAAAGGGTGTGCCCAAAATCACACATTGCGCCAAGCGGCATAGCTGTGGATTGAACCCAAATTCCGCGGCACAGGCTTAACCGCACAACTGAACAGTGATGTTATTAAGCGGGAAGATATGTCCAGTTTTCCCTTCCACCACATCGCTTTAAAATCATGGATAGTCGATATACACAGCTGACCTCTAAATGCAAAAATGCACACTTCGAGGACAAAATGTACAGCAGTTTCTGGAACAGCCAATGATGCTTTCATGAATCTAAGTGCCTGGTCGGGAAGAGGGTGGCAGTGGTGGGGCGGGTTCAGATCTTAAGTGTATCCCCTGGACAGGAGAATAATCAGATAAAGACGGAAGGAGTAACAGAAAGGCACAAAGGAGTTGGGAAGTACAGCAGGGCGCAGGCAGCGGGCCAGCCAGGATCCGTGACTCGGACACAAAAGAAAGGTCAACGCCACAGGTGCAGAGGAGCACACATTCCATGAGGCGAGCGCTGCGGCCTGCAGCCCCGAGGCCCGGCCATGGCGGCTGCAAACCGACGGTTCAAAGATGCTGCTTGGTTTCTGGTCCTCAGCGGAAGTGCTGGACCGCTTCCAGGGCACGCGGCGCGCTGACAGGAAGTTCGGAGATTGGAGCACTCCGGCCCGTTCTCTCGGGGTCAAGTTCAGGGTCAGGGGTGAATCCCGACCCAAGAGGCTGTTCGGCTTCCATGCACTGGGAAGCCTTTGGACCTTGAACACTAGCCGACTTATTTTGGAGGCGGAATCTTGAATTATGTCAATTTCTTTGCTCATTGAAATGTAATTGTATTAGAGAAGTACTTTCATATTTGTTTCCCACTCGAGGTCAAGGGAGTTGGGTTCCAGGTGACACGTGGCGCTTTGCCACTGATTTGGTGACAGTGACCCTTAGCGCCTCGAATGTATGACGTCACAATGCGGTCTTTACACCGCAATACATTTACACGAATGCGAACAAAATAACATAGCTTTCTAGTTTCAGCCAGCTGGGATCCCTACCTCGCTTTAGGGAAGTCAGGCATGCTGAAACAAACTTTTAATTGTAGGGCCAAATCTATTAAAAATAGTGCAGCTTGACCCCACCCCTCCCACAGGTCTGCCCCAAAATGGGCTTTGTATGACTGTCATAGGGGCCCCTGTTACATCAGAGCAGTGCTTAATTTGAGCCTGTGGTTTCCAGTGCTCGGCTCCAGCACTTAATTCTGAGCACCGGTGCTTGAGATAGTCTGCCACATGGTGGCGCTGTCTGACAGTGTTGTGTATGAGCAAAGCAATAGCTGTTTATTCATTTAATATGCATTAATAGTCACTAGTACATGGCACCCAAGCCATTCTTATAGCTTTAGGGGCCTTGAATAGTATGAATTGTCACACTTGTAGGAGTGTGATGGTTCGTAGTTGTGTTGGTTCTGTCTATAGCAGTTCTGGTCGGGGCAATAGGTGATGCAAGCTGCAGTGGCCTCCTGACGAGGGCGCTGGCACTTACTGTTTTACAAATTCCCCACTGCGTCAGAGAACCTAAAGGCAACAGGACCAGTTTCCAGAGGAGATGAAACATCTTGCGCTAACTCTGTCCAACCACCGCACCAGGCTGAGTGCAGCGAGGACCGTGTTGTTGTTTGGGAAACCCTCCAGCTGTTGTGCTGGAACATCTTGGTGCCTCTGTCTGCCAGCAGCTGTCGCTTGCTGTCCCTTTGATGTTGTTGGCAGGCTTGGTGTGGGAGTCGCTCCAGACTACAGCGACTTTCTTGGGCTCCATGTCAAGCCAGCTCAACTGAAGAAAGCGTAGAAGGACTTTAGTGAGCAGTGTGGGATCAGTGGAGCAACTGAAGAAAGGGTAGAATGCCTTTATTGAGCACAGGGGCTCGGGTGTTCGGGGTGGTACGCTTATTTTCTAGTAAATAGTTGGGTGCAGGTGCTTTTAGTCGGGTATGGTGAGGTATCTGTCAGATTACACCAGGAATCTTTACATACAAACAGATAAAAAAAAACACACACACTATCTCCCTCTCTTTGTTTTGAAAATCTTAAAAAATGTTGGTTAGTTTACAAAATATTATGTTTCCCCACACTTAGTACCCTACCAATTCGCATTCCTCTCCCTTTCTGCAACCTCTTGAGCTCCTTTCATGTGCCCTGCTTTCCCGATAATGTTTTTTAACATTATATGCCAGCGTGATTATTGGAAAATCTAATGCCCCCCCTTCCCCAGTCTTACTGGCCAAGCTATGTCCCTGAGTGAGCAGTGTGGGATCAGCAAATCAACAGAAGAAAGGATAGCAGGACTTTAGTGAGCTGCTTGGGAAGAGACGCCAAACAGAAGAAAGAGTAGAAGGACTTCAGTAAGGAATATGTGGGAGCAAACGAGGCTGACGGGCCCAAATTCAGCTGTTGAAGGAGGGAGCCATGTTGTGGAGGCTTGGCAGGGCTTTAGGATTGGAGGTCAGTTGGATTCAACATGGATCTGTGAGGTTAGGTCTCCACCGGTCCACTTTGGAAATATGGACCGATTAGGTAATAAATAGACATTTTTTCATCAAACCAGAAAGGGTATTTATATATCAATACACAGTGATATTACATACATATTCATATTTTCTTTAAAAGTATTTATCCACAGCATAAAAGGATCAGTCTCTGCTTCTGCCTTCAATAGTTGGGGCCACTGCCTAAGGTAGTCCTGTTGGCAATCCCATTAAGATGCAATGATCCTGTATGGTGCACCCTCTACCTCAAAGGCCCTGCAATGCTCTGGAGTGGCCTAAGAGTGACATAGCAGCCCTACAAGGATCTTAAAAAATAAACAAATGCCACAAGCGGGTTCCATTGATTATACCTCCTGCCCGCGCACTCCTGGAGATTCAACACAACAGCGCCTAACATTCTCCGAGTCCATTTAAGGTCATGTCCATCTCTGACCGATCAAGGCCCATCTTGGTGTCTCCAGAACCGTTCATTGAAACTCTATTCTAGAGATTAAGTGAGACCATTGACATATAGATTAGGCAATAACCTCCTGAACTATATGGGACCAGGGACATAAAGATTTTGGGGCCGATTACGATCTGGGTCGGAAAGGTCTCTGACCGAGCCGGATCTGGAGTGTTTTCCGACCGAGCCGGAGTCCTGCAGTCCAACCGAGTTAGTATGATGCGGCCGCATACTGCCGGACTCGGTTCGATCGGACTCCCATAGAAGTCAATGGTAGCCGGTCGTACGACGCGTGCATGGGCTCCCATTGACTGAATTGGTAGGTCTCGCACAAGGGCGCCCCCTACAGTGGGTACGCGTCGGTGACGTCCGCACCGTACATGCCTGGGTTGGGGAGACCCTTTGGTCTCCCCCTGTGTCAGAGTCATAAGGCTGCGGGTGACAGGGGGTCCGACGCAGACCCCCAAAGGAAACTTCCCGGACGTTTTGCAAGCCGGAAACTTCGGCTCGCACCAGCTGTCCAATGTGTGTATTGTACTGGCCGGTCGTAAATCACATCCATTGTACGGCACGGTTTACAAACGGACAAGACGTACGGAGCGGTTCGGACCCGGAAACGACTCGGTCGGAGAATTTCACATCGCTCGCATTGTACTTGCTCGCTTGTACAGCTGTACAAGTCGGGCGGAAAACACGCGTACAGCTCGTACTTTTTACGGCCTGATCGAGTTTGGTGCCCTTCCGAGCGAGATCGGAATCGGCCCCTAAGTGTCACTCTAATGAAGTATATGAGGCCAGTGATATAGCGATTAAGTGAAACTCTACAAAAGTGTATGAGACTACTGACATGAAGACACGCTCCGCATTCTCCGCAAGATCAACAAGTGTCTCCCCACCGAAACAAGAAGAACGTTCACCCAGGCCCTCGTCAGCAGTAGGTTGGACTATGGAAAGGCCCTCTATGCAGAAGCCTCGGCCAAACTCCTGAAACGGCTCAACGCATCCAGAACGCCTCTGCGCGCCTGATCCTCGACATCCCTCGCCGCAACCACATCACAACCCACCTGAGAGACCTGCACTGGCTTCCCGTCAAAAAGAGGATCACGTTCAAGCTCCTCACCCACGCACACAAGCCACTCCACAACACCGGACCAATATATCTCAACAGACGACTCAGCTTCTACACCCCCACCCGCCAGCTCCGCTACACCAACCTCGCCACAGTCCCCAGAATCCAAAGAACAACCTCCGCCGGCAGATCATTCTCCCACCTCGCCGCCAAGACCTGGAACACCCGCCCCATCCACCTACGGCAGACCCAAGACTTGCTGACCTTCAGAAGACTCTTCAAGACCTGGTTTTTCGAGCAGTAGCAGCAACTCTTACCCCCAGCGCCTTGAGACCCTCACGGGTAAGTAGTGCGCTTTACAAATGCTTTGATTGATTGAAGTAACTCTACCGAAATATACGAAACGAGTGACATCAAGATTAAGTGATGATATTGAAGTGTATTAAGAATTCACAATTGATCAGAAATGGGGGGAAATAAACCTAAATTTACCCTCCCTACAGCTTACATATTTACACAATAGATGCTTGGGTGTTCTGAATGAAGGGAACCAGCAAGGTGTGGGTAAAGACAGCATGGACAGCAGCACAAATCTCTTGACAAATGTGTGACTACAGGAAAGTGCCCCCTACCATGACCAATAAGCCATGAACCACTCTGAAATAAGGTACAACAAAAAAAGGAAAAAACAGGTATGCCTCATCATTTTGCATGGTACGAATGGGCAATTGGCAGGGATTGTAGAATCATGGAAATAGACAGGAACAAAGTTGATACCACCACAAAACAAGAGTTGGAGTATACTCCCACTGTTAACCAGACTTTACAACACTGGCCGCCTATTACAGTCGATATCCTTCAATCCATTATGAAGACTATCAAATCAGGCTCTCCGCAGGACCCCATCCCTATAAAAATCATGAAAGAGCTGGACTTCCCCTCCCTTGAAATCTTAAATTCATCACTGGAGCTCGCTGAAGTACCTAGCCTCTGGAAGCATGCCATAGTAACCCCACTCCTGAAAAAATCGACAGCAGATCCTGAAACATTGGCTAATTATAGACCCATCTCCCTTCTACCAGCTTTCTCTAAATGTCTGGAGAGACATGTGCATTCTGCCCTCACCAGTTTTGCGGAAGAAAACTCCCTTCTCCACTCAACCCAATCGGGTTTCCGAGCAGGTTTCTCTACAGAAACCGCCCTGCTGGGAGTCTCAGAAACCATCCGGAAACATATTGACGACGGTCAAACGGTTGCGCTTATTCTACTCGACTTAAGCGCAGCCTTTGATACTGTGTCGCACAAAAAATTACTTATCACGCTAGAAAAAAATGGAATTCGAGGCAAAGCCTTAAATTGGATCAAATCCTTTTTGGACCAACAGACCTTCCAGATAGCATCATCTACTGCATGCTCTGGATCTGTCAACTCCCCCCATGGAGTACCGCAGGGATCAATCCTTAGCCCCCTTTTTTTAACCTTTACCTAAGACCCCTGGCAGACTTAGTGGAAAAATCTGGACTGACATTCATGACGTATGCAGACGATTCTCAGATCATCTTCAGGCTGTCAGAATCTCACCCACTATCTCCGTCTCTGCTCAAACAAGGTCTCCTGAACATCTTTAACTGGATGACTGTGAACCAGCTAAAATTAAACGGATACAAGACGGAGATCCTTTTGATGGGTAAACAGCCCGACTTATGGAATGCCTCACACTGGCCTTCCCAGATGGGAAACTTTCCGACACCAGTCTCCCATGCTAGGAACTTGGGGGTGATCCTGGACAACGCGTTGTCCATGAAGCAACAGGCCAGCAAAGTGGTTGGAGTCTGCTTCACCATCTTAAGATGGCTTAAAAAGATACTATGGATGCTGCCCATCTCCATGCAGAAAACAGTAGTCAACGCCATACTTACATCCCGGCTTGACTACGGGAACATCTTGTAACTTGGTGCCAACAAAGGAATAATAAGGAGACTTCAGATGATACAGAATGCGGCTGCCCGTACTCTGTGTCAAATACCTAAAAATACTCACGTATCCCCTTACTTGCGGAAACTTCACTGGCTCAGAGTGGAAAACCGCATTAGATTCAAGGCCTTAAACTATATGTTTAAAATAAAAGCAGGCACTGCACCAAAATATCTTCAGGCACTAGTTCATCCATACATTCCAAAAAGAAACTTACGGTCACTCTCAGCAGCAACGTATTGTGTGCCCAGATTCAAGCTCTCCAGAATGGGAGGGCGATCCTTCGCCCACCAGGGACTATCCATATGGAACATACTACCTCTCCATATACGCAAAGAGGAGAGCTACCCCAAGTTCAGGAAAGAAATAAAAACCTGGTTGTTCGATCAATAATCCTTGAATGACCTAATTGATCGTTTCCACTTTCTGTGCTGTGTATTTTTTGGCGCCGGGAAACCCTTTTTGGGTAGCTGTTGCGCCTTACAAGTTGATAAAATAAATAAATAAATAAACTGAAGAAGGTCATTGGCCCGTAAAGGCTTTAAATGAATCCAAAACATGTTGGCAAATCTTTAGGATGGATGAACCACTGTCCTTCATCAATCATTCAAAACATCTCTTTCAATTATATCTAGGGTACCAACTATATAAAGGGAATTTCCGTAGGGTATACCCTAAAATAGTTTTGATCATATATCTGGATCCTTGCTATCATCCAGTATTAACTTACTTAGGAACTCCCATAATTGGCCGAGTCCACCTAGGTGGTATGCACCTAGCTTGGTGTGGATGGGTCGCAAATGATGAAGCATGCGTGATAAACTGGGGTGAGGCGACCTTTCCAAATATCTTTGGATCCCTCCAAGATGTAAAAAATAACACTATAGGGCCCCCTTCATTTAAAAAACCTGTGCATCTGTTTTGTAAATATTGAAGCGTATGATACCAGTGACAAGGATTAAGGGACTCTGTTGAAGTGTACTCCATCGGTGACCTAAAATAGGTTACTATTCACAGAAATGTACGAGACCAATGGCATAAAGATTAAGTGACACTCTATCGAACTCCATGAGATCAGCGACTTAATAAGTAAAAATCTACAAATGAGTGAGCTACTAGCCAAAGGAAAATGTGACATGCAGAACTCAAACACTTCTGTAACCATATGACATCAGTGACGTGCAGATTAATGTAAACACTTATTGAAGTGTATTAGACCAGTGACATTGTTATTACGTGAAGTTCTACCGAAGAGTATTGAACCAGTGACATGCAGATTATATGAAACTCTACTGAAGTCTATGAGAGCACTGACATAGGGATTACGTGATTATCTATTGTGTATAAGGCGAGTAACGTATGAACTGTGTGAAACTCACAGAAGTCTGAGAGCATTGACATAGGAATTACGTGATTCTCAATTGTCTACAAGGCGAGTGACATACGCAATATGTGAAACGCTACTGAAGTCTGTGAGCGCATTGACATAGGGATAACGTGATTCTCGATTGTCTATAAACTGTGTGATGTACGGACTGCTTGACTGACTGCTTGAAACTTTACTGAAGTCTATGAGATCATTGATATAGGGATTACGCGTTTCTCGATGGTCTTTAAGACGAGTGATGTACGGACTGCATGAAACTCTACTGAAGTCTATGACATCATTGAAAAAGGGATTTACGTGATTCTCCATTGTCTATAAATCAAGTGACATACACACTGGTTAGATTCTACTGAAGTCTATGAGGGCACTGATATAGGGATTATGTGATTCTCCATTGTCTATAAAGTGAGTGACGTACGGACTGCGTGAAACTCTACTTAAGTCTATGAGAGCATTGACATCGGGAGTACTTGACTCTCGATTGCGTATAAGGCAAGTGACGTACAGACTGTGAAACTCTATTGAAGTCTATGAGATATGTGACATAGGGATTCACTTACCCTATTGATGTGTTTAAGACCAGCGGCATATACATTCTGTGAAACTCCATCTGAAAGTGCATTAGACAAGCAACAGTAAGCGAAACTCTGTTGAAGTGTATGAAACCGATGTACGGATCATGTGAAACTCTGCAGACGTCTACAAACCCAGCAAAATAGGGATTGTGTGATTCTTTATTGAAGCGAATGGGTCCAGCGAAATGTGGATTTAAATTAAAACCCCATGAAACTGCTTGAGACCAGCAGCTTAGGGATTTCATCAAACTCCATTAAAGTGTTTCAGACAAGTGGGGAGTTGATTACGTGAAGCTCTACTGAAGTCTATGAGACCAGAGACATACAGATTAAGGTAGACTCCATTGTATCATTTGAGACCAGCGAGTTATCGATTCCGTGAAACTCCATTAAAGTGTTTGAGACCAATGGGGTGGTGATTACTGGACCTCGTTTGAAGTGGGTAGAAGTGCTGTCTTTCAGTAACACTAATTGGTTCCACAATACAGAAATTATGGAAACTGCTTTACATTACACGTGTGATGGAAACTGCTTTAAATTGCATGTGTGAAAGAACACGAGGATAAAAGAGTTTATTGAAGTGGATGTGAGAAATGATTTGTGGATTAAATGAGATTTCACTTAAGTGGTTGCGAAGAGTGATGGGAGTGAGCGGGATTTCACTTAAGTGTATGTGAGCAGCGAGGTGCCTTGTAAGTAAGGTTTCACTAGAGCGGGTTGGAACAGTGATGTGTGGATTAAGTCTGGCTAACAGTGGATGTGGTTAGTAATTTAGGGATAAAAGGTTTCACTAAAGTAAGAGGGAGCAGCGGTGTGGGTCCCAGTGACGCTCAGTTTTGAGAGAAGTGATAATGAGGGGGTTCCAAGATGAAGTGTAGGGATCCTGAAACAAATGACTGCAAACAAGCACTGGTGTGTGAAGCGTGTCGTATACTCAGTTTTCTCCCCACACACACATATACAGACGTAGATAAAGACGGCCACGTCTACACAGACAAGAACATGATTATACTCAATCTCTTCTGCACACACAGATACACAGAAAGTAACATAATCACTGTTTGTCATCACATACACGTTCATAGTAGCAAAAAATAAAGTATGCCCCGCCCACCAAAACTACAGGTGGTAATGTGCACCCACACAGAAGTATTGGTGGTCACGACACACAGACTACTGGGCTGCACGCACACACAGGTGGTTACGCGGAAAAGCAGTACACAAAGACATAGACCACAGACTGGGACGTGTTATTGTGAACAAACATGGTGCAACAGGGGTATACGCACTCAGTACACAAAATCTGCCCCACACAACTACAAATAATTTGTCCCACACACAACTACACACAACCGGTCCCACACACAACTACACACAATCTGCCCCACACACAAATCCCCACAATGTGCCATGCACACAACTCCACGCAACTTTCCCCTGCACACAACTACACACAATCTGACCCAGCACAACTCCACACAACCTGTCCCACAAACAACTACACACAATCTGCCCCACGCACAACTACACACAATCTTCCCCACGCACAACTACACACAACCTTCCCCACACACACAACTACACATAGTATTCTGTCCTGCACCCAAATAAACACAATCTGCCCCATACACAACTACACACAATCTGCCCAAAACACAACTTCACACAGTCTGTCCTACGCACAATCTGCCCCTAAACACACCTACACACAACCTGCCCCACACATGACTTAACCTAATCTGCTCAACACACAACTAAACACAACCTGTCCCACACACAACTGCACACAATCTGTCCCACAACTAACTACACACACACATTCTGTCCTATACACAACTATCTGCTCCACACCCAACTACACACTATCTGCCTCACACACACAATCTGTCCCACACACAACTTAACACACAGGGTGTCCTACACACTATCTGCCCCACACACAACTACACACAATTTGCCCCCCCACACAATCTGGTGTATCAGCCCCACACTGCACTACACACAATCTGTCCCAGACACCACCAGGCCGCTGCCCTCGCACCCCCTCCCCCACCCCCATTAGCGCCCCACTTGCTTCTAACAAGGCCCAGGCGCCCCCATACCTCACGGCCCAGGTTGTTAGGGTGGATTTATCAGCCGTGCCTGAGGTTAACCGAGCCTGTTTTCTCCCGGCCCCTAGAGGGTTCAGGGCTCCGCTACCTGGGATATTGTTTTCTCGGGGCCTCTGATGGGCTGGGGGTTAATGCTGTTAGCGCAGGCCTCCACGCCAGGATGCTGCGCGCTAAAAGCATTACTGAGGCCGTGTCGGCCAGGTAATCAGGTTAGGAGCGTGCAGGGGCGGGGAGTGCTGCACGCACCCCTGGTGTCACTCCAGGACGCGCCTGGGTGGGCTTGGCACTATAAAGCTTACTGGGGTGTGAACGGAACCTCTGTTATCACAGCGCTGACCTTGTGATACAACCTCAACTGTGACAAAGCGTCATACATCAATAAGACAACCTAAACAGTGACTAAAAAACTCAAAATGAATGTGGAGTAATGAGGCTACTGTCTCGGTATCCAAAAACTCACCACTGTCAGAAGGAATCTGACAGACGAAAACAAGACACAGACGGGACCTCTGTTACACAACTGCTTGGGTCTGTCCCGTGCCCTGGCCTCCCTTTCCACCAATGAAGCTGCAGCCACTATACTGCACAGCTGGGAATGGCAGGGTTTAGCCCCGCCTCCTTCCAACCAATAAATTCCAGACATGGTCGGCGCATGCGCATCAAACTTATACTGAAGGTGCAGCACGATTGGCCAACTACAACTTCCAACCTACCAGGGCTTGGACACCAAGGCTTGCCAAAATGGTCCACAAGCAGCCATAACTAGCCATAAGGAGGCGGGTGTTGATGACTTATCATCCATCACCTTCCCTACCAGGAATAGTTTTTGGAGCTTTGTGAGGGAAGTTATGGCCCAAACATCTACTTAGCAAATGCGCACCAAGTAGACCTAGTGTCCAGAAGAGGGTAAGTTCTGAGGGCCGCTGTCAAACTACAATGAAAGACGGCAATTTCGAAATAAAATAAAAAATGGTTGTATTAGAGCTATTTAATTGAATTTTTAAATGCGTGGTGCAGCAAGTGCAAATCACATAGGATGGAGGACGCTTGAAGCATGAACTTGTCGCGAGCGAAGTCCTTGTGTGTCCCACGTCACTGACCCTGTCTGGGCTCTCTGCCTCCATTTTATTTTGTCGTCCCCCCCCCCCATGACTTCATTTCCTCCAGATATTGGACTTGCCGCACAAACCGTCCACTGTGAGGAGATGCACAGCCCAGTTCATAAACTGTGCTAGCTGGAGGCTATTTTTATACCTCCTGGTTTTAAAATTAGGTATTTGAGGGAGCAATCAACCAAGTTCTGCATCACAGCCTGGGCCTTAGACTCAGGGGACCCCTCCAGACCCGGCGGGAGAGCCAGAGAAGTGAGGGTGCAGCTCCATAAGGGAAGGAGTGGGATTCAGGTCAATTTTCAGACAGACAGACAAACACCCACACACTCTCAAATTCAGAAACACCAGTGTTCATTCCTCTTCCAGGTGCACACGCACAATGAAGGACACGTCACATGGGGCGTGCAACTCATGTGTAAACATGTCGGTTTCGAGTCGACATGTGACAATTGTAACTGTTGCTTTCAACAGCTGGCACACGTCACTGCATTTGGGCCAGTGATTTTTGCTGCTGGCCTTTTTTTGTGTGTGTGTGGTATGCTGAGGACAAGTTTCAATAAGAGTTTAAGGGGTGGTGGAACACATCGTAGGCCTTCTTTAGAGTCATTTAGTCAACTTATGGATATTTTATGTGCGTGTGTGTGGCGTGCTGAGGGGATGTTTAGAGGGTAGCTGAATATATCTTAGGCCTGTTTGGAGTCGTTTGTTCCATTCCTGGAGATCTGGGATGGTATGGATCAATTTTCAGAGATATAAGGCTACACGAATCCCTTACAGATATCTGCAGCTGTTAGAACTACTCGAGCGAGTATTACATCTAATTTGGTTGGGAGTTTATCCATAACCTAGAGATGTAAGTCAGTTATGAACCTTCCAGTGAGATTTTGGAGAAGCTGTGTCAATTAAATGTAAGGTGGGGATTAACCCCTTCGACGCGCGTGACAAGGTCAGCTCGTCACGGGCGTTACCTGCGCTGCGCGTGTGACGAGATGACCTTGTCACGTAACGAGGGTTTTTGCGAATCGCAGCGCGCAGCGGGAAAACCCGCTAGCGCGTATGCGGTTAATGTATCATTTATAATTATTTGTGGGTATAGGGATCCCATTTAAAAACTAGTTGACTCACTCTTGCACAGACCTTAAAATATCTACACAGAGTTACGTCAACAACCAGTCGCTCATGACCAAGAAGAAACTTTATTGATTGGCAGGCATAGTTCACTACAGAACCCCAATTTGGAACTATCCATTAGCAAAGCCCAAGGCCGGACTGGGAACAAAAGCTGTCCCTGGCAATTGAGTTGGGTCTGCTGTGATGGAGGGGTGTTTTTGTTACAGGGGGCTGATATGGAAAAATAGGCCCCTGGTAACAAAAACGGCCCCTGGGGGTCCAAAACCTGCCCCCACCGTGATGGCCCACTGGGAAAACGCCTATGCCCGCTATGGCCAGTCCGGCCCTGTTAAAGCCCATAAACTGGTAGACAATGGGCTCTAAGTATGGCACCACCAGAACAAGCATTGGCTTGGCCAATGCTTTTTTTTTATTCTATCTAAATGCATTTTGGAATGGTTAAAAGATTTTAAGATGGCCACCAGTAGGGGCATGGCATGCAGCCCTTAATGTGTGAGGGGGCCCTAGGAGGCTGGGGCAACCAACCTTAAGGCAGGAGGAGGAGGAGCATTAAGGTAACATAGAGATGAAGAGTGAGGAGGGACAACACCAGGGAGCGAGAGAGAGAGGGAGAAAATAGTCCCTCATATGCATTGCAATCCAATGTCTGTGATGAGCAGTGGATGGACACATCATCCAATCAACTCCTGTGAGACTGAAATGACTCACACAAGGATAGTGGAGAAAGATATCGAATCAGGAACAGGAAAGTGAGATTGACAACAAAGCCACCCACTCCTGAGCAAAGGGCTGAATCAAGGCCCACTGTCACTATACATCCAATGGCCTTCAAACAAACAGCTAAAGCTGTCTGAGGCTGAGACCTGAAAATCACTGACAGTCAAAACAAGACACGCTTCAGTTGTGTTTGCAGTCTAAATTCTCTTCAGAAAAGTCCAGTTGAAATTATAAGGAAAATTAATTAGACTAAAGTACGGATAGCTCATGCCTAGCCCCATTTTAAGGAGCGTTTGTTCCTGGTGCTTTGTGGGTACCTGTTTCAGCTTGATCTTGGAGGCCTCAACTATCATTACACGGAGGCTGAAGGTACACCAAGGCCAATGGGAACGGGTGGCTGTCTGCAGCCCAATTGTATCTTACTAGCCAACCAGAGGGCAGCGTCCCGTATTCCTTAGTGCGCATGAGCAGTGCTCCTCATGCACTAAGGCGCTATCTACCCGTTCGGTCTAAGATCTAATGGCACCTGCTGGCAGTTCAGGGCACCAGCTACTGCAGGCACAGGAACTGCACAGGTGAGATTACCCACAATGCATAAGGAATTTTTTTTTTAAGTGAGAGAACAACCATCTGTGTTTTTTACTGAATTGCCTTGCACTGATATAAAGACCCCTGTTAAAGACAGCCATGATGGATCAGTCTAGCAAATTTCTTACTCCAATTGATGCAAGTGTAAAAAATATCACGGTTCCTCAGTGGGACTTTACGACCAATCACTACAAGGCTTTCAGAGACATTATCCAGAAAGGAGTTTTCGAACTGGACTGAGCGCCTTTTAAAGGCTCTGGGAACTGATTTTGTTTGCATACAAGACCATCAAACTGTGCAGGGAGAAGAAGTGTAGGGGTTTGTAGGCAAGCCTACTCACCGTAATCCCTCCACGCAGCCCAGGATTTCAATTTTGGAAAAGAAAGATCTCAGAGGAAACTGCACTGCTGCTAAGTAGGCCAGTGCAAAATGTCGGTTATTGAAGTGTAACCCTGTGCAAATCCCAGCTTTTGGGTTTGGTGCATTTCATGTATTCTTTGTTTTCTCCGGTTTATTATTTCTCACAATATTTTCACCGCTGACAGACTGGTTCAAGTAGAAAATGTCTCACAAGATCTGTAAAATAACACTGTGTAGCAGCAGCATGGTTTGTGCAAGCAATGTTCTGCGTGCTACTTTCAAATTTTTAAGAAAAATATATTAGCCAGGTCTCTGAAATGACTTTTGTTCATGAGGGTACACCTCGTGCACACTTTTCATATCCAAATATAGTTTCCATAACACCTATCATTTTGGTGAAAATCGGAGCAGGGTGCCTACGTTTGGCCCAGACTGGCCAGATCCAGCCCATATTTTCAAGCTATCCGCTAGAAAGATTTACCTACAGTTAGTATAAATGAAACTCATGTACCTTGTGAAGGAATATGAATATATGGAATGGATCCAGTCACCCAACATGTCCGAAACCCCTTATCTGGATGACTTTTCCCGGACAACCATGCATACGTTTTGCCTGATGAACCTGCATGCGTATACAGGACGGTTCCCAATCTTTGCACACAAGAAGAACTGACACACAGAATTTGCACCACCCCACTCGAAGGTTTACAACTTCACCTCCTCCGCTGCTGAGGAACCACCAATACCCAGGCAAGGTGGTATTTACAAAGCATGCATTCATTTTATTAGCGCACAGGAATATCGCGAGCACCGTTAAAGACAATAGAGTGACTCAGAGCCAGAAATGGCGGGTACAGACCTGCTGCGCCCACATTCCAATGTTTGTCTTTCTGTTTCTCCCTGTTTTTTTTTTTAGAACATTCTACAGTCAGTGGGTGGAAAGTTCTAACATCATTATAGCCATTAAGTCTCGGGCAGTAGCAGCTGTTTAAGTCCACTTCGTTATAGGCCCTCAGAGATGGCTTGAGCATGTAATTCAGGAAAAGCGCCTTTAAGAACAGATAGAGCCCTCGGCAGCAGGCTATAATCCTCTATTAAGCCACTTTATGCTGTGCACGTTACGCTTGATAGCCATTTTGAAGTAACATTTTGGTTGCAGTTTTTCAAACAACGCATTTGTAACATATGGCTTCCTAAACGTTGCAAGTAGTAATGAGTAGCATTACTATACGACAGAGGTCACATTATTTGTCTTATGACCATTCTCACAAAAGAAGGGTCACACAGTAACAAAAGAAGTAACACATCTGTTCTCCTCTGTGCAATTAAAATGTACTGCCTTATTACGCTGGATAGGGGACCGAGTGAGGGTGCTGGATTATTCACGAATTTCCATTTACAGAATGTTTGAAATTGGTATTTGTGGTATTATCGGTGGATCTCGATTATCAAGCCTGACATCCCCTTGTCCGTTTGAAAATGTCATGCTTCTAAGCATCCAATGTTTTTACCGTGGGAAACAGTGCTTAATTTGAACCAGTGGTTTCCAGTGCTTGGCACCGTCACTTAATTGGCCACACTGGAACTTATGGCAGTCTGCCACATGGTGGCACTCTTTGTCTAATTAAGAGATAAGCACCATACCAATTATGTATTCATTCAATAAACATTAAAAGTGACTAATACCTGCTGAACACGCCATTCTTATAGCTTTGGGTGTCTGAAATTGTCGCATTTGTCACAGTTGTTGGATTGTGATGGTTACTAGCTGTGTCTGTACTGTCATTGGCAGCACTGTCAGGGGCAGTGTGGAGCAAGCTGCTGTGGCCTTCTGACGAAGGCCCTGGCACTTTTTTCCCCCCCACATATTAAGCATTAATTGGGAATATCCCGTTAACCGCAATACAAGAAATTGTCCCCGTCGTTTTAGACAAAGTATCTCCTACTCCCCTCCTCCATTGGACTTGCCTATGCCTTGAAGATTTGAAAGCTTTAAAAAAAACACATTTGCCACGAACTTCCATTTATACATCCGTTAGTCCTCATTTAAGCCTCCAGATGTAGTCCAGGTTTGTATGAAAATCCCAAAACTATCTTTAATACCAGCCGTAGTGTTCCTTATTTACTCAAAATCATTTTGTAACTCCTCAATCCAAATACCATTCTGGACCATCATTCTGCACCCAATTCAATATATAAGGGTGCCTTGATGATGTGCAATCTGTGTTTAATTGACCAATAAGACGAGGCGCTTGGGCATCTTAAAACCACGAGCCGTTTGGTGTCATAATCTGGTCTCAATACAGCAACATCCGTGTCAAGCTTCAACTTGTATTAGCCCCAAACAAAGTGAAGGAGGAAAAAATTGGACTAATCAATATGTTGAGGAACCTGGTAATGTAAATGTATGACAGAAAGAGGGTTCCTTCGCGATAAGTCATCAATAAGTTATACTTGGGAGGCCCAATAGATTGTGCCTGAGGGGCATGTTGTGACAAGCAAATAGGGATATGTATAGACAAAAATATCCAGAAACACAAAATATCCAGAAAACATCCATGTAGAACCAAAACGTGTATTGCAATAGTTGTAAAATATTGAAAAAGGACAAAATAACATCCCATTGAAAAAAATCATGGGAAGGCACATTAAGTAAGTCAAATCTACAACAGAAAAAACAAATGCAAAGCATGAAAATAACAAACAAATGTTAACTGTACAAACTTTAGTATTCGTACAGTAAATAGTGAATAGCTATAAAATCTCTAATGAGGCATTATAGGAGGTAGGGTGAGAGTCTAAATGGTTGATGTTTCAACCCTCAGAATAATTTAGGAAGGGTCATCATCAGGACACGGTCAAGGACATTTCATAGGGGCAACAACCACAGGAAATTGAAGCAAGAAATCAGACTCAAATGTATTGGTGGTAAAACTGAAAATGATTACAGAATGACAGGGGGACACATTTTCTTCCCTGGAGGCCTAAGAGATGCAGGAGCAGCAATGTACCATAACTGTCTGCGGGATTCAGTGGGGTCTACAGAAGTAAATTTTAGGGAGGTGAGAAGACATTGAGCCACATAAAAACAGATGGGGGTCAGCTTCAAGGGTCAACTGCAAAGAGTGTCTGTGTGTATATATGTATATATATCTACAGGTGTGTGTGTTTTTGTATCTATTTATGTGTGTCTGTTTAAACAAGTTTAAATAAGTTTAACCTGACTTTCTATGTATGTGTGAAAATCTCTCTCTCCCTCTCTATCTCTCTCTCTATATATATATATATATATATATATATATATATATAAATATAATTATTATTTTTTTGAGCGAGAGATATGTACATATAGATATTAACATAATATGCACATACACAAAAAGTCTGATATAAAAATGTAAGCAAACGTTTTAAGCTAGCATAAACTTCTTTGCAGTAAAATGTAGTTGGACAAATGAATGTGACGGCAAGGTCTAGCGTCTGTTCAATTTTTTTCTTGGGTCACCTTCAGGCACAATCTACAGCTGTGGTGGGGGAGCCAGGACAAATAAAAGTGGGGCACGTGCCTCATCTGGCGGACTTTAGAGACGCTAATGGCTGGAATCACACAATATCAAAGCATAGCATTGTACAGTATACATGTGGTTCATGGTGGCGTGTGATGCTCCCAGTCCACTTTGACCTCTGGTGAGACAAGTATCAGTTTGTGTTTGGAGGCTAGTGGGGTGGATTGGTGAACGAAGGGCAAACACCAATGACAGACGGATACAAACCAACAGCTGGACCCAGGCAGTCTCCAAAAATCTAAATGTACATATTATGCAGAACAATCACAGGCCAGGTCTGCACTAGGCCCAGATGAAATGTGCATTATACTGGCATTATTAACTTAATTTAGTTATTTCTCGTTGCTCTTGTTACACGAAATTCCCAAAATGACCATATTATACCACATTTACTGCGAATCTTGGTTAAAAAAAAAAATGTACCGCAATCGCATGGAAAAACACAAATGACAGACTTTGCAAGAGAAGCTGTTGCTTTATTTGGCACTTTTTTGTGCGTATCATGGCATTCAATGTGGTCGGATTTCCACTAAAATAGTACACCAGATGCCAGGTTTGCATTTTGAATGTTTACGTGTTATTTTGCCAATATTTTGCAAATTACACAAATTCCTCATACTCTAGTGCGCACTCCGCCCACCATAATGAAAGGTGACAAGGTTCCTAACACCTCTGGTTACAGTTCTATTATATCAATGTTTTGTGCTTTCTCTGAAACCAGTTAGAATTTGTGGTCTTTTATACACTGTGCATATCCACAAAATATAACTGAAGCAAATATGCACCATTAGAAGCCAGTAATCAGTTCCCACATGTAGTTGGAAACTTTGCAATAGAATTCATAAAACATCCAAAAACCCTAATACTTGGATCCAGTACAAGCCATTTATCCCTGTTCTCAACCGGAATTTCCACTGTGGGTAGTCGGCGGATTGGGAATTCATGACCTCCAAACACTTTGTCATAGAATGTGCAGAACTAACTCTCACTTCAACGTACCACCAAGTGAGGGGTACATCAATGGGAAGTACTTTCGCGCAGAGTATGGATTTTTTATATGTACGCCAATTTTGAGGCTGATTACATGTTCAACCCAGAAAATCTCTACAGAGAAGAGATGAAACTTTAGCTCAGGTATATTGATGATGTGTTGATAATATGGCATGGTAACAAGGAAAAGGCCTCTGAGTTTGCAGAATGGGTAAACACAAAGGACAGACATTTAAAATGTACATACACCATCAACAAGGATGAAGCAGTACTCCTGGATCCCGTCATCACAATGGACCAAGAAGGTATAAGAACGAGAGTCTGCAACAAAGCAACTGACAGGAACAGCCTTCTATTGTTTGAAAGCTTTCATTCGAAATCACTCCAACAGAACCGCCCCGTTGGACAGTGCATATGGGTCAGAAGAAACTGCTCCTCTCTGGAGACTTTTGAAAAACATACGAAGACACTAGAAGAAAAATTTATCACACGTCATTACCTGAGGAAACTGGTGAAAAGAGCAAGAAATAATAACAGAGAGGCCCTGTTGGATAATTACAAGAAACCTGAGAACGACAGTCCTCTGTGTCACCACATACACTTGCATTTCAAATAAAGTCCAGAATATAATACGCAAAAACTGGCATATCATAAATGGGGTATGAAACAATGGCCATAACCGCTTTTTGCTTTCAAAAGGAACACAAAAATTCAGGATGAATTGGTCCACGCAAAAACACCACCATTACAAACCCAAACAGTGCTGTGGGACAACCATCGGCCGGTGGGCCATTATCCATGTGGAAACCACGAAAGAGGTTGAGATCAAGACAGGAAGACCATGGATTCTGAAGTATGCGACCAACTGTAACAGTGAAAATGTTATACAACACATAACCTACCCATGTGGGCTTCTCTAAGTGGGAATGACCATTCGGAAAGTGAAGACATGAATTAACGAACATAGAAGCTCGATCAGGTACAAGAAGACCAATACGAAACTCACGCGCCACTACCTGGAAAAAGGCCACGAGGCGTGGATATGGAGTGGGTAGTTCTGGAGAAAATTACTACAACGTGTCAAGATATCCAGAAAAGACTTCTTACTCGTGAACAACGATGGGTGTACTGTTTAAAGACCTGGGAAACCGGACTGAAAAGACTGGCAGAGAGGAAATTTGTAATATGTTTGGCAGTGCCACAACGGCATCGCAAGCATAATACTGCGCCCCATTGCTGCAACAGCGCCGGAGAGCAGCAGTTTCCTAGCGGATGCAGTGGGCCTGCGGCGGTCTGACCGCCAAACTCAAAATAGGGCGGGCGGACTGCCGGCGCAGCAGTAGCTGCCGCGCCACTGGGGTTGGACCGCTATACTCAGAATCACCCCCTATCACATATCTAGTTATTGCAACAGCTGAAGGTACTAATATCTACTCACTGCAATAATGCTCTCATATGCGATTCTTCGGCTGCAAAATTTCCAGGTTAAAAAAAAATTCTGCATTTTCCACATATTCCAGCACCGGCTTTATATAGTTTGTGGATTTTAATTATTAACAACATGTTTCTGGCTAATGCGGATCAAAAGTTAGGAAAAACATGGTGCACAGAGTGGAACACACTGTGTCTGGCACCTTTTTCCCTCCTTCATACACTTTTAACTCTTACTGTATTCAGTCTTTAAATAGGTGACAACTTTGTCCTGTTGGTATTAACATCCCCAAGTGATGGACTGGGAGATGGGAGTTTACACTCCCATCCAACACATATCAAATATAATTTAAAAAATAATGTGGAAAGAGGGATTACTTATTTTCATGAAAATGCTGTATTTAAATATTCATGTACATTTCTACTTACGCCACAGGCATCACCCTCACAGCACCAGTTATTATAAGAGACGCTCGGCGTTTAAAAGAACTCTTCAGATGTTTCCCCCTGTTTTAAGGTCCCAATCTTAAATCCACAGATCTCTCCTGGTGAGCACATACATAATAAATATGAAATGTATAATTCCCTCCTTCAAGATTACTTCTGAATAGAAAAGTTTGCTTCTACATTACCAAAGTGATAACACAGACCAAACCAAACACAGAAAGCAACAGTTAGATCATGTATCTGGGATGTGCAAAATAAAAGAGGCACTTTTTTTTTTTTGCACGGGTTTGTTTTTGTGTAGAGTGCAACACTGTATATGTTTTATGTGACCTATTTTACCCGGGAAGGTAAGACGGATATTGTTACCAAAGTACCATGCCTCTGTTCCTGCTGCGGAAGGTAAAATCAATAACTGTTGCAGAAAACAAAAAAAAAATTGTAACCAGCTCTGCTGAAAGCATACAATTATCCCTAATAAAGCTATGCATTTTATAGCTTTTGGGAATTTTTTTTTGTTTGTGTGCGTTTAAAAAACAAAAGAATAACGCACAGATGCATAATACCTTTAACCTTTCCTAGCCGCATATTTAACGAACCTAGCCGCAAAGGAAGGCCTTCATTCATTGGTGCATAATATTAGTGGCATCCACACACACACACACACACACACACAGCAGAACGGTAGTTTAACAAGTGTCCACAACACTTTTGTCGAAGTGGCGAGTGCTGATTGAAGGCTTCGCACACACCTGGCCCGGGGTTACCTGCAGCAAGCCGTTCCCTGCTTTTGTTCCACAATAAAATGTAAAGTGCGCGCCGGATGCTCGGGAGCAGCCGGTGCCAGGCGGGAGCGCCGGGAGGCGGGGCGAGGGGGGCTGTCCGGGAAAAACAGGTCAAGTTCAAATGCAAATGCCACTTTCTCTGTTGACGTCTACGCGCCCGGTGGGCGGGGCCTGGTCCATGGGGAAAGCCTGCACAGACACGAGCACACGCACAGAGCGTGCACGCGCAGGCAGCCGGCTCAGCACGGTACCACGCAGAGACAGGCCTTCACACAAGCCCAGCCGCACACGCGCTGCCACAATCCATGCACGCCTCAAGCGTAATATACACAGACCTACACGTGCACACGCAAAGATGCTCATGTGTGTATGTGGCATAGGGCACACTCTGTCTTACACGCCTTCCATCACACTGTACTACACACACACACACAGCTGTCAACCATCCCTGACCCATGTGTGACTAGCTGCTCCAGTCCAGGTTTTTTTCTTTGCATTCTGGGACTTGCAGTCCAGGTTTTAAAATCAATCAACAAGACTAAAATTCTCAGAATATAAAGAAAACACTGGGACGGGGGCAGGTCCATAAGTATTCATAGGGTTCTGAAGGCACACCAACGTCACCGGCATCTCTAGAGGGGGGATCTGTGCCCCAGCTTTATTTGTTCTGGGTCCCGACCCCCATGGGCCCTACACCACCAGCACCACAGTTGTCCAAAGATTTCATTTTGCAAAGCAGTGTTGTTTGGTTAAAATTGTTAGAATTGAAGAGAGCGGCTGATAGACTCACACAAACACATTCTCACACACAGCACCACACAAACTAACACACACCCTCATATTGTACACAGAGGCCTACTAGGCAAACAGCCACACACTGTCACTCACACACCACATGCAGTCCATTATAGGCCCCTGCACGGATGTACACAAACAGAAACCAGCACATGCAGAATGTTAGATGCAGCAACACATAACATTAAAACACACACAAAACGTTCAATGCTGATACACAGATGTAGACTCACATTTAATACCCTTAAAGCTGAATGGACAAACAGCAGACAAGCAGACCAGACCTTCGATCTATGCCTCACTCGCCACATATCTATCTATCCATCCATCTAGTCCTAGAGTGCATAGCTCCAAAGAAAGATGGATATAGATTCAAACAGAACTTTCGATACCGACACACACTCAAATAGATATTAAGCCTGGGGGGGTACTCCACTCCGTTTGAAGAGTTTTTTGCACTCAGCGGTGCTCGCAAAGTTCTGAAAAACTCTGCTCCACGTAGCAGAGTTTTTTCCGCGCTCGCCAATGGTACGTTGGTGAGTGCAAGCGAGGAAAATCCGAATTATGACCACTAACCAGCGAGATTTCTCCATGCGGGCAGTCCCGGATGGTCGCTACCGCTCGCCGCACAAGTAAAACTTATACTGGAGTGGCAATAAGAAGCAATACCCTCCTGCACTGCGTGAGATGTCGTTCACGCTGATTTTACAGCGCAGGACAAACACCCGGCACTAAAAATCTTTGGGAACGACGCAAGGTAACCCACTCCACCGCTCGCGGATCTCCGAGTAGCTTGGCGGAGGGATGTATGACATTACAACGCATGCTTTTACCACACATGCCTTTACAACGCGGTATTTACAACGCATGCCTTTACAACGCATAGCGCTTTGGGGTGCTGGATAGTGAATAGTTTAATTTACTAATCCAACTCCAGTCCCCGTGGATAGTAGGGAAGGTGTTGGATAGTAAATTAAATCTATTCCCTATCCTAGAGCGCCCCCCAGCGCAATGCGTTGTAATGGTTTGCGTTGTAAATACCACGTTGTAAAGGCACTACGTTTTAAAAGTTGCGTTGTAAAGGTTGTACACCTTGGCGGAGTCTTTTATGTCACTTTTTGGAGTGCAACATAGCGGATCTCTGCAAACTCCACCCAGGCTTAATAGATAGATACACACATAAATGTAGACACACCCCCACGCACACTGCCCTTGAGATGCATGTACAGACAGATACAGACAGATGCTGTTGAGTCAGAATAAAATACGGCTTCAGTGTCACTAAAGACGACTACTTACAGACTGCAAAAGATACCAACATAAAACCTGCATAAACAAAGAAACAGAAAGACAGTAAAACACAGGTCTTAAATTCAGAAGATGCAACTGTCGCTGAAAGCAATGCAGACGAAACTAACTAGAACAGGGCCAGGCACTGCCTTCTGACAAATTGTTGTTTATGTTTTTAAAATGGGGACTAGTGCTTACAAACCACTCTTACTTTGCAGTCAGAGAAAGAAAAGTAAAGTGAATCAAGTGACAATCTTGCCAGTGTGCAGAGTGTGAAAGGAAAGGCTGTAGGATGTCATTTTTGTAACACAAAACCAAGAGTAAATACCTGTAAACTAACTGTATGCATTCAGCATTTAGGAAAGCAAAAACACAGCACACATTTGTTGGTACTTCTGAAGTGTGATGGAAACAAATATGTTAGTAGGATCAGAACAAATCAAGACACTTTACTTGGTGATGCACAAATGATAAATATTCAATGAAACCTGATTTCCACACATTATAGTTTGTGTGCAATATAGTTTTATCAGTAAACTGCATGTCTGTGCAAATTGAGTGGCCGTTTCAAAGGAAAATGTGCAGTTTGTAAATGGCAGTGTGCTAGCACACGATGCTTTAAGTATATCAAAAAACAGCCTGCCTCATGCACACTAAAGCAAGGTGGGTCACAAAAGTTTGTTGTTCTAAAAACTGGATTGCGGTTCTACAAAGTTTGGGAAACACTGAGCTAGCGGGTAAAAGGAAAGCGTTAATTCTGAATCACTGTCTCCAAAAGGAGGGGGCCCTCCCAAAGGAAAAGGAAAATTGAAACCTGGGCTTTTATGCTGTGGCCGCAGAAGAGGGGGGGTCAAGATGAGGAAGTTGTCTCACACTGCAAGAGGCTCGTCAGCGATCCTACTTTCGATGAGTTTCTCAGCTTGCGTACATTTATTTTTGTTGGGTGGGGGTTGGAATGGGAGCTCAAATATTTTTTGAATAAGCGTGGGTGGCTGAAACGTTGCCTGAAACGTTGCTGCTCTCCGCCTAACTCACGTTTAGATTTTTTTTTTACTCTTCAAGGAAAACTGGGTGTGTTTCACAGAGAGGGTTGGGCGAGCGGTGAGGTGGGCCGACAAAATCCAGGACACGAGGTTCTCTCCAATGGGGCCGCCATGTTGGCCAAGTTTTCAACTTAACCGATTGTTTGACTCGACTCCAGGGAGTTCAGAGTACACTTGGGAACGACGAAGAGGGCAATTTGTGGTAAAGTCATGTCAGGGAACACACTGACGCACTCACACACACAAACCCGCAAAATAAAACCCAAGCCATTGCTTTCTTTGGCCAACAAAGCGCTGGCACAGGGTGGTAATTAACAAGAGTGAGCGGGAGAAACATAGAGTCCTGGATATGGCTTGCAGTCGTCGGACCACAGTAGGCCTGGCAAGGAGACACACTGACGTGGTCCGGGCCCAGATTCAAGGGGCGGAGGGGAAAACCACACTTCATCCAACCTCGGGCTGCTCTATTAAAGATTCAAAACAAAAACAGATTCCGAAGAGCAAGGCAGGGCACCCGCCTGCCTTGTGCACCCTTCGAAAGAGTTAACCACGGGCAGTGCCAGTCTGGGAGGGGCATAGCCTCGCTCGGCCGAAAGAAAAGAATGCCAACCACACGGAAAACCGTCAACGCTGAGGCTGGGAAAGTGAAACACAAAGGGTTCTTTCATGTATTTTATCTTTCTTTTTTTCAGGTTTGTTCTCGACTTCCGCATGCAGCCCCTTTTCAAACCTCGGTGAATGTACCTGTTGACAGCACCAAAAGGTGTGCACATTCAGATTTAAACTAAAGAGCTACGAGGACAACTCGGGCAGCTTTCTATAAAACAAACAATATCTATCTATCTGTCTATCTATCTATCTATTCGTGCCCATAAACATCAATATTTTTTATTGACACAGTGATTGCAATTATGCACTCTGCACAAACAGTGCTTAGTGATAACTTGATCAATGTAAAGGAAAACTAAATATAATATATATAATATATCAAATACATATTAATGGGTATATATATTTTTTATGGAAATATGTATAATATATATTTTTATAAATATATATGTGTGTCTGTATATATATATATTTATACATATATATATATATATTTATATTTATCTTACTCCAGCACTTTTCAACTTTGTTTAGATTGAAAGATGGTGAGCACACAGGTATCCGATTTCAAAATTCTTTATTACAAACCCCTCACCCCCGACAGACGCGTTTCGCTTTGCAGCTTCGTATTTATCTTAATGTATGGTTAGCCAGATACACACGCATCAAGCTGTTAGCTGTTCATTTAATGTTCGCAGACAACAATCCTGTTTGGTGAAGACCGGCAAATTTATATATGAGTCTGGCTTCTGACTAGATAATGCATTTGAAAAAAATTATACTAACTGCAACACATGTAGAAAGAGTTAACACAAGTTTCTCAACATAATGACGTAGGCCTTACCCAGTGATTGTGTGTATATATACATATATATATATATATATATATATATATATATATATATATATATATATATATATATATATATATATTATCTCTCTCTCTCTCCAACGTTGCATGCTTTCTTTCAACTACATATATGTTTTATGATGACATGATAATGTGTTTTTATTGCACAAAATGCACTGGTATAAAAACTCATATTTCACAGGAACCAGTGCATCATATAAAACATCTTAAAGGCCTCTGTAAAGCTTTACTGAGGGTCCTTGTTTAATCAATATTCTCATCACGAAAGATAAAACCTGAGCATTCAAATTCCCCCGAGTGCGCGGTGATAGTTGCACCGTAGAGACAACAGCGTCAACATGTGCCCCTTCGACAAATAGAATATGACTTATTTTTACAAAGCAAACAGTGATTTGTTTTTTCAAATTCTGCATTCTTAATTACATACTTATTTTATCTTCTTTTTTTACAGCAAACACTATAATTCAGCTTTTTGTCTATTGGTTTCAATAAACATTTTTGTATTTAAAAAGAAATGCAAAACACGTATCCCTGGTGTTATAGAGTTATTGAAATTTACTAACCACTTGACCTTTGGCCTCTTAGTTTCTGTTGCCACCAGAACCTCTAGACTACACGGTGTAATACATATAGGCAGATGTGCACAGAGTAATATGCTGTTTTATTACCATTTTTGAGCGAGAGAGGAGCATTGTCACCCACTCAAGCCTTTGCATCTCATAAATACAAATATAATATGCACACATATATATATATATATATGTGTGTGTGTGTATATATATATATATATATATATATGTGTGTGTCTATAGATGTGAATAAATATGTGGGTGTGTGTATATGTGTACATATGTATATATAAGTGTGTGTTTGTGTACATATGTGTTTGTGTATATATATGTTTGTGTGTCTATAGATGTGTTTATATATGTGGGTGTAGGTCAATAAATGTGTTTACATATGTGGGTGTGTGTATATATGTATATATACGTGTGTGTTTGTGTACATATGTGTTTATGGATATGTTTGTGTGTATATATATATATATATATATGTCTATAGATGTGTGTATATATGTGGGTGTATGTCTATAAAATGTGTTTATATATGTGGGTGTGTGTGTGTATATGTATATATACGTGTGTTTGTACATACATATGTATGTGTGTGTATAGGTGTTTGTATATATGTGGGTATATGTCTATAAATGTGTTTATATATGTGGGGGTGTGTATATATGTATATATACGTGTGTTTGTGTACATATGTGTTTGTGTCTGTGTTGTGTATATATATATATATATATATCAAACCAAACAAAGTCGCTTTGGATTCCTGCCGCTTTCAGTGGAGGGCCTCGGACGGGATAGCGAGTCCCTGTATTTTCAGCCAAACACTCTCCTCCATGCAAGAAAGAAGTCCGGGCCACTTTAGAGTTGCAAAGCGTATTTTAATTCAGAAGGCTTTCTCTCGACGCGTTTCGCAGGTGAGACCTGCTTTTTCACGAGAATGAGTGTACTGCATTAATGCATGTTTGGCTGAATATATATATATATATACATATGTATGTATATATATATATATATATATATATATATATCTCCCCAGATCCGGAAAGAGAGGGGAGAGAGACGCATACTACATAGATATGAAAGAAGAATATTGGCCACTATTGTAGAAAAAAATAGATTCTACGTTCAAAAAAGACACCAAGATATAACAGTAAGCTCCAATTTAAATTAAACTTCTGTAAACACACACGTGTAAATAAAAAAAAACACCACCACACGAACAGAGGTTTAAAACACATCATTCTGCGGAATTCTATAGCTCTTAAGACCCGTGGCGAGGCGCCGAAGCGCGGCCCTCCGCCGCCCGCGAGCTGAATCCAACATTATGGGAACCATATGTGGAGCTCTCCGGGCACCGGCTTCAAACTCCAGGCCGCCCGGGCCCACCTGTCGCCCCCATCCCCTCCCCGAGGTCCGGCCACGGACCCACAGGAATCCCGCACACCTTTCTAGTTGGATTCGCAAGTTCAATGCTTGGCGCAGCCCCGGCACCTGTGTATTATTAGACACTCGGCGGACTCTGCGTGTGATCTCGGGCATTCACTGCAAACAAGGCAACATGTATGTGCCAAGTATGACATTCCGCGGCCTGTGTGTCCAACTACTGGACTCATGAGAAGGAAGTTGCCAGATTTTTAAAGCGCCAAGACCTCGGATACTTCGTGCTGCGCGCTGGCGCACACTTCGGACAGACGGGAAAGGGGTATACTTTTACATATGTTCCTTCTCGGATGGCTTCCTAGCCAGAACACCCGCCCCCCTTCTCCCCACGCCCAGGTACCTTCCTGCAAAATCACTTTCTAAAGACGCCTCCATAGACACTGTCCAACAGTTCCAGCGCCTTGAGTCCGAAGAGGACCCCGCAGTCGCTATGTTGTGTCTCAGTTGGAAGGGGCCGCCTCTTTGCCATTCGCCAGATAAAACACTGCACGCAGAGCCAGGCGCCTCCGCCCCTGAATCTCTCTCACAACAAAGTTTGCGCACCGGCCCGAACTTCGCAAAATGTAAAAGCAAAAATATCTGATTGGATAAATGTTCCTTTGGCCGACGCGCTGCCCTGGCAGCGACTGCGGCCTGGCCCGCCTCACTCCCTTGGCATCAACCCTGCCCGCGTATTTTACCTACACAGTTGGAGAGGGGTGTCCTATAACGCCGACATGGCGCTTTACTGCAACTTTAAGGCGCTTCTTTGACGCTATAAAACGTAACCAATAAAAAGCGCAGGTATAAAGAGGCCTTCTGTAGCGCCCCACCAGGATCTCGGCTGCCTCCGGGCCGAAGAGACTGCGCCAATGTTGTCCTGCAGAGCCGAACACATGCGTTCAACTGGCTTCTGAGCACTTCAAATTGTAAACTAGAGGCTACAGGGCGGGTAGCAAATAAAGCCATGTGCCCAGGAGCACACGGCTTTCTTCAAGCCTCAATTCATAATACAGTGTCTGAAATGGGGGCAGAGACCTCTCAGCCTTCCTTTACATCAGGAAACACGTAGGGAAATGTGGCGACGTGTATCCTATGGCGTCCCAATGCAGGCCTCAAATGGGCAGATTCCAGATTTCTGCCACCGCCAAGTTTGCCCCTCACCTGGCCACAGCCCACAACCCCTTCCCCAAGCCTGTTTAAATAAATAAAAAGAAATTGGGCTCTACCTGATCTGCATAATCCAATCCCAAAGAAAAGTAACCTTTAAATTCATCCCGTCTCCAAATATTGCAAATGGGCCAGGAAACATATAATAAAAATATATATATATATAAAAATGTGTATATATATATATATATATATATATATATATATATATATACATACACATATACATACACATACTTGAGCAGGCCCCTATCCCAGCCGACTCCCACCATGGGAGGGGGCGGCGAAATCGGGCATAGGCTTGTGATGCCCCCTGTACCCTGGCACTGCCACCTGTGTGTGGGGGGGCGAATACACCACCGCAGAGACCCGGGGCAGGTAGCGAGAGAGCGAAGGTGAAATGCAGACCACAACTATGAAAACTGTTCCACGTGGACACCGTGTGCCTGGGCTGCGGTGGGCAGTGTGCCCACAAATGAAGGATTAAAAAAAAGCCGGGAAAGGTGCCATTCAAAAAGCACAACGGTTTATCCAGAGAAACTCCCCGGGGGCAAATGCAGCGAGGCATTGTGGCGGTGCCAGTTTACCTGTGCTATGAGGAACAGGTACTGGAAGGGGGGGGGGACGGTAGAGTGAAATAAAAACACCCCTGACCTTCGCTCAGGCCTGTGCCAGGCCCGTCGGACTGCGAGGCGTGGGTGTTTGGGGGGGATTCAAGGGGGGAGGGCGGGCATGGTACGAAGGAAGGGTAGGGTGGCATAAACATAGGTGAAGACATGCACTATATTCTAAGAGCACGCACTGCCCCTGAAACGACACGTTCTCCCAACTCACAGTATGTGCACTTCCAGTGCCAACTCTGGACAGTGGTAGACAGGGGGAGGGGTGAGGGTTGTGTGGCAAGAAGCATTGCGTTATTTTTTAACAGGAAATCACACTTAGATCCAGTATATATATATATATATATATATATATATATATATATATATATATATATATATATTCATTCGAATCTTCTAGCCCTTTGGTTCCCTTTTGGCAGAAGTCACAGCACAGCAGCAGGTAAGTTTTCAAAAGTTCCTTTTTATTTTTTACACACCATGTGCAAAATAACGTGCAAATAGGACGGCCTACGCGTTTCGGCTACTGATAGCCTTCCACTGGACCAGGATATATATAGCGCTGTGGGCTAGCCTGGCGCTATACGAGACAAATGGGGAGGATTTTGAGCAGGGTGGGTGGTAACTAGCACATGGAATACTGAACACAACTTCTCTGAGCACTTCGCATCGCTTCCCACTAAAAAAATTAGACCCCGAGCAATGATAAAAGCAGTGGCAGGCGGAGACGGGGCGGCGTCATATAGTGAAGTGAGTGCGTTTCAGAGGCTCGTGGGGGCCTCGCACTTCATACATCTATTTTCTCAAAGCATCCCTTTTCCAAAAATATAATATCGGCCCAAACAAGCAAGTGCCGCGCGGTGCCAGCCTCTCTGCGGGATTCGGTGCCCATGGGCAGAGAGTTACTGTAGAGAGAGTGCGCGTAGAAACCCCAGCCGCCATTCAGGTAGTGGGCACAGTTTCAGCAAATAACCCGCTGTTTACCCTAAAAACCCGCACCTACACTCCTATGAAAGGGCAGGTGGCAGCGGTGCCAACTAACTGGCAAAATTCACTGCCAAGGGCACAGTGTGTGACCACAGAGCAACGCCTCAAAAATCGAAACTGTCGGCTCCACAAAACACCCCGAGGCCTGTTGAATGGCGGACGGAGGCGGGCACTGCCCAGGGCATTAGAGATAAGTAAACGGCGGAGGCTGGCAGTGCCCAGAGCGTTATACACTTCACAACGCATAGGAAAGGAATGCAGGCAACGAGGGCACCGCTCCTAAACAACAGTATTCTCAAATAAAAAGCCAAAAATAAAAGTGCAGCCGCGGTGCAAAGGGGCATGGCAGTATAATGGCCAATGGTCCGAGGGTGAGGACACATAAAACAGAACGCCCTAAATCTGGACTAAACTCCCCCAAAAGATATTTCTTCTGAAATAAAGTGATTAAAAAGTTCAGTTGGCACTGCCAGGCTCCCGAGCTACAGAGGAGGCCGCGAAGGGAGGGGTGACTAAGGCGGGCAGCGGCGCAAACATTATTTCAACATATACCTATAAAAGATGGCACAGACGGGCTAGACGGGCAGTGCCCGCGTACTGCGCTCCAAGTGCGCACGCACGTGTCCCAAATTGACTTGGCACTGCCAACCTGGACGGATCTGCCCTGCAGAACAAAAGTGATGGGTGAAACATGCGTGCCAGACAAGCACCCACATTTTGGAAGTATTACCCCTCAGCAGCACCCCATGTTTCCCCTGGCAGTGCCAATCGGTGTCCTCGTGAGGCAAGCGGTGCCATCAGGCAGACACACGTGGAGTCACAGTCTGCAAAGGTCGTGCCCACACCACGAGGGCACAGTGGAGTGTGCTGGCATGCTAAAGCCAGGGCGCGTTGGCAGTGCCAACCTAAAATATGCAGAATGCTGAGGAGGCGAGGGGCACGCCTTTCTAGACACAAAGCAAAGAGAACTTTGAGAGAAAGGGGTCCCCCTTGGCAGCACGAAAATCACAAAAGTGTCTCCTTCAAAGCCACGTGAAGGAGGGACATGCCAGGCTGGCGCATAAAACAGCAAAAAGCATTTTCTGAAAAGAATAGCTCCCACCCCCGCGCTAGACAGGCGATAAGGCGCACTGGCCGAGCCGACCTGTGGTTCCTGCGCAGCGCCCCGGCGCAGAGACGGTGCCATGTTATAAACACGTCTCTGCAGCACCCCGCACGGGTCAGAGGGCACAGACAGCAGCCAGTCGAGACTGGCAGTGCCAACCCTGATGGCTTCTGCAGAGCCCTCGTGCGGCCAGGCGCTTCCCTATCAGAACATGTATGTTCAAAGTGTTACCTAGCGCCTCACTGGCGCACACGTGCCTTCGCAGCGCTCAGGGACACAGAGAAACAGACACATACATAAATATTTATGTTACCACACCCCCCAGACGCACCACGCCGGCATATTCACCCCCCAGTGCGGGCACCGGAATAGGAATCCGGGCACTGCCAGGTGCTCCCTTATGCCAGCCCAGGGCAGACGGGTGCACCAGTCTGGCGCGTCATAAAACAGAAAGCAAGACTACTTTTTGACAATAATGCCAGCCTTTTAGAATAGCATCCGCCCCTTTCACGAAAGTACAGAAACACAAGAAAAGTTCCCTGCCACTGCCAACTTTTTGCCCCGTTATTTTATCCCAAAAGAGGAATTATTTACATCCACGTGAAAAAATTGATGAAATATCGCTCCCGTCTGTCTCTCTGCGCACTATACATTCAACCCACCCCGCCAACCGGGAGCTCCCAAAATGCCAGGACAGTGAGTGCCAACCCCTGCCCGAGGTAGGTGAAAAGCTGGATGCCAGGAAAACACACAGCGAAGTAAACATTTTTTTCAGAAGCGAAGCCCCTGCCATGCCAGAGAACCCCACTCAGTCCAAACACCCCCCCCCCCCCCCCCCAAATAGTGCCCTGGCACTGCCAACCTGCTGCTTCTGTACAGCCAAGGGCGGGGGAGGGGGAGGAAAGCCCGCCCTTTTCTCTGCTCCAAAAAGTACTAGCATGGTTCTGGAAAAAGCCCAAAGTGTAGAGTTTTTGGGGTGATGCCCGGCGGTGCCCCCGGGGTGTGCCAGGGAGCCTTACCTGGGTGAGGCAGAGGGGGGAGGAATACATCATGGTGCCCTGGAAGGGGAGCTGGCCAGGCTGGAAAGTTACTGAGTCATGTGGCGAAGGCAGCGGGGGCCCGAGCTCTGCCGCCCGGAGTCCGGATGGAGGGTCCCGGGTAAAGGGTGGCGCAGGGGCCGGATGCCCATCCAGGGAGGGGTCTCAGCGGATCTAGGTGCCCGGGCAGCGCGAAGGGTAGAGCGGGCCACCGGGGGGGACCTGCTCCATTTGGGAAATGGGCAGAGATAGAGAAGGAATGAAAAAAATGAAAAAAGGGAGGGAGCGGGGATGGGTGGGGAGGGCGCCCGGTGACGCGCGGGGGCCGGCCCGGCTGGGAGACGGCCCCTTTAAAGCGGCAGGGAGCCCCGGAGGGCCGGGGTCAGGGCAGGACACGGGGGGCAGCTCCTGCCGCAGGGGGAGGCGCACACTGACAGCGGGAGGTGGGGAGAGGGAGGGGCCAAGGAAGGGAGGGGCGGGGGAGAAGGATGTGGAGAGAGAGAGAGAGAGAGAGGCCCGGCGCCGAGGGAACCGGAGGGCGCAGGAAAGATGCGAGGAAAGGAAAGAAAGAAGGATGAAGGAAGCAGAGGGTTGAGGAGGGAAGAGGGGCAGGGTGAGGAGAACGAGGATGAGGAAGAGGAGAGATACGAGGCAGGAAAGACAGGGGCGGGGCGGGGCGGGGGGGGGGGGGGGGTCTGAAAGTGGACGGGGCCGGAGAAAAGGGCAGATTTGGGGGGTGAACGGGGTGTACGCAGCACACATTTAAGCAGTGACTTCACTGGTCCCATAACAAGCCAGGGCCACCCTCAACCCCCAGCTGGGCAGTAAGGTTGAGGGGCTGTGGGTCTCTAAAGCCCCAGGGCTCTGGTGTCACTGAACCTGCTGCACTACCAATAGCTGAGCCTTCGATTGTGTGGCAGGAGCAGGCGAGCGAGACGGTGGGCTGAGGGTACCAGAGGGCACGTGAGGGTACCAGAGGGCATGTCAGGGACAGGGGTTTGGGAAAGACAGAGGAGATGGGGTTCCAGGGTTGTAGCTTCCATTGGTGCAGCAGGTGCAGTGGCGCCGGGGCCCAGCGCCGGAGAGCCCCATTCACTTAGGATTACTGCTGTATTTTACACTCAAAACAACACTCAAGGGGGGTAGGGACTTTCCCTTCCTGGCACTAAGGCCCAGGACAGACTGGCTGAGGCCGAGAGGACAAGAGCAACAGAGAAGAGGAAGGGAGCAGAGAACCGGACAGAAGAGACAACAGTCGGGATGTTAGCCAACAGAGGGAGCGAGAGGAGTGGAGGGCAAGAGACGGCAGAGCGGGAGAGACACCTATCTGTGGGACACTTTGAGATGCATGCACTGTTTTCCACTTTACTGCCTCTGTGTGAAAGGTATGAATTTTGGGACAATTTACAGGGCCGGCGCTCGGCATGGGCAGTATGGGCAGCTGCCCAGGGCCTCACACTCAGCCCACCAGAATGGCCCCGCACCAGTGCAACACACCACCAAGCCTCTTGTGCCTCTGACCATCCCATTGAAGAAAGTGTCTGTTTGCAATTGGGCTTACAGGAGGGGGGCCCCTCCCTGGGCCTCTCAGAGATGGTGTGGGGAGGCCTAGGAGAGGGGGAAACTTCATCTTGTGCCAGTTGCAAAGAGGCCTAATTGCAGGTGTGTCCTGCTATTAGGCCTCCTGCCTGGCTGCCCATTGAGGGACACCCATTGTCAGCACTTTACCGTGTACACAGCTTTAGCTCTCAACCCCCAAGCTATTCTCACACCTTCAGCAGGGCCAAAACTGGGCCTGGCAAGGGGGCCCAGGTCGGCCGAGCTCTTTGCCTGGGCCGGTTTCGGACGATTTTGTTACGGGGATGATTTTGCAGTTATGCTGCAAAAACGTCCCTGTAACAAAAATGGCCCCCAGGAGCCAAAAATCGGCCCCCACCCTAGTGACCCACCTTCAACTCGATATGAGCTGTGAAAGAGGTGCTTGTAGGTGACTGAGAGGAGGAGCTGGGGCCCAGGAGGAGCCTGCACAAAGCAGCTTCCGGAGCCCTGAAGGTGTCACTTTTGTAAATTAGAGGGGCCTCGCACATTCCATTTCACCCGGGGCCACAAAAATCCTAAAACCGGCCCTGACAATGTATGTCACATATAAACGTATTGAATACTAACAAGCGTGTTCTGCAGAACGTGTCTGTTCTATCTGATCCCGATGTGTTCCATTTGTCCACCCCTCTTCCCATCCTCCCATGGTTTGTGCCCGTACAATCCCACCAACATTCCAATTGTCCGTCTGTCCATTCACAATGAAGCTTTGTGTGTATGGGTTCCTATTTATTCACGCTAATAAATCTTGATTCATGAGTATGCCTTTTAGCCTTTAATGTAACAATATCCAATACAGGAAACAAGGTCTCAGTTAGAGGCAATGCAGTGCTTAATTTGATCTGGTGGTTTCATGTGCTCGGCATCCAGACTTAGTTGTCAACAACACACTAATGACAGTCTGCCACATGGTGGCGCTGCTCATCTAATTTAGAAATGAGTAGCACTGTTGTTTATTAATATAATATATATTAAAAAGTACTAATACCTCCCTCCCCAGCTATTCCGACAGGCGAAAGAGTTGTTTTGGTACCGTCATTGACAGCGATGACGGGCAATGGGTGCTGCAAGCTGCAGTGGCCTCCTAACGAGGGCTCTGGCACTTATGATTTTACAAATTAAGCACTGGCTAAGGTTAGATTATACCCGGTAAAACTCGGCAGGTTCCCCGTAGGCCACCGTCTCACTTCCGCTATTTCGTTTATAAACGGGGAAACGCTGTGATTGAGATGGACTCACAATTGGAAACACCTTTCTGGCCACCGAAGTCTGGCACTGGCAGCGCCTGGATACCCTATTAGGTGATTAGCCGCGCTTTATAAATCCTGATTGATTGACCCGTTGGAAGGCTCGTGCTTTTCAGGGCCCGTCTCCCACTGTCATTGCAGCCATTTTGTTTTTCCTGATCATAGTCCCAAGCAGGAAAAAAACAAAAATTGTGTCCTATAGGTTGTGAGAACATTACCAGAACATCAGAGCTCCTATTTTTTGTAATCCAAAAACCAATCACCTGCTTTAGGAGTTTGTCTATTAAAGACCAAAAAAGTTTTTTTTAAAACACCTGGTTTAGTCTCGTCCGGCTTCATTGTTCCTTTTCACCAAAAGTCCTCTCGCCAATTCAGCAGGAACACTTTCTGGAAAAATAGCAGTGACATCTTGATTTAGTAGGTGGTCTGAAGATGGACAAGTGGGTCAGTTCTTGCAATGCCCCCACCTCTTGGCGGCCCACTCACTAAATTCAAGCGTAGGCCCTTAATGTTGTTTTACACAATATTCCATTGTGCATGAAAAAGATCAGAAAAGCTAAAGTTGCACACAAAAACTGTGCATACACAGCTCCTGGGTAGAGAAAAAAAATGGCAGGGATTTTCTGGCTTCTGCATGTTTGTGTTGAGAAAAAACTTCTCTCTCAATATGGTGAGAACCAGGCATTGGCGAAGATAACCTGCGAAACTTCACAAAGGTGAAAGTCAGGAACTTTGCAGAAATGATCACCCCCAAACGGCAGGGAGGGGGGAGCGAAGATGGCAGGGTGGGAGAGGGTGGCAGAGAGAAGGAAGGCTGGACCTTCTGTGGGTATTTGGTTCAGGGGAGATTGTAAGGAGGGGCATGGTGGGGCTCTTTGGGAAAGAGGGAGGCACCATGGGAAATAGATGTAGGGGCATGTACCAGGGGTTAGGGGTGGGTGGAATTTGCATAGTTGTGCTACGCAAAGCTCAGCGAAACTGTAAAAAATCTCAGCGAGCACGCAAAAGTTTCATGAACACGCGGAATTGCTTGGTCCGCCTGTTCACAATGCTTTTTTCCTGTTCGCAAAAGATGTTTGCGTGCTCGGGGAGAAATATCTTGCGAACACGCATTTTGAAAGCACGAACAAGGAAAAAATTCAGCAAAGCCGCGGATCATGAAATTACCCAAATTCTGCGAGCGGAACAGAATTTACTGCCCAGGCCTAGTGGGAACCAGGAAAGGAGACCATGCAATCATGAAGTGATAAGAGGACCTGGTGGAGAAGGAGGGGCAGAGGGAAAGCACAGAAGAGTCAAGGTCATGGGCAGAGAGGGGGGGGGGGAGTCCAGGGGAGGAGGAGGAGGAGGAGGAGGGAAAGGCAAGGACAGAGAGGGGAGAGCAGTGTCATTTAAGGATTTTAGGGGCCTTGGGCAAGAAATCTTTTGGGAGCTTCTCTTTGAAGTAATATTTAATTTAATTACACCTTTTTTGCTAATTCAAGCCCTATGTGGACTAACAATATTGACATTTACGAAAAAAGTTAAGATTGAAAGAAAAACTCGAAAGTTCCCTTTCCCCAGGGGGGGGCTCTTGGAAGTTGGGGCCTGTGCAACTGCGATCTTTGCCCGTGCCCTTAAACCTTCTCTGGGAGGCAAGGGGGAGAGAGGGGTGGCAAGGGGAAGGGTGGTGGGTTTGGAAAAAGAGAGGTGCCGTGTAGGAGAAACTGAAAGGGGCTGGAGTTATAAATGGAGTGAGGAAAACAAAGGCCTGTGGAAAGAAGGAGAGGCCTTATGTGAAAATGGGATCAAAAGGAGAGGGTATGTGTGAGAGGGGGGAGGGGCTTGTTGGAAAGATGGGGGTAAGGTAGAAAAGAGATGGCACTGGGGCAAGAGTGACAGGGCACAGGCGTGGAAGGGCATGGGCGAGAGGGCGAGAGGTAGGAGGAAGTTGGCACGAGGAAGATGAGGTCACACGGAGAGCGAGGAGTCAAATGCCTCAAGGCGCTGGGTAAGTGGCACCGGAAGGAGAAGGCAGATGACAAGGGCATTGGACTTCTACCGACCCCCCAGGGGTCCAGAGAGGCGCACCGCCACCCCAAATCAAGTTCCGAGGGCTGTCAGGGCAGCCAATCAGAACTCCCGGGTCTCCTTCAAAGACCATTGGCAGAGGGGGAGGGGGAGGTCAGACCTGAAGCTGGGCTGGAGGGGGTGAGGTGACCTGAGGTGAAGTGTAACCGCTCACAAGAGCTGTTCTGCTGGATTATTAATTTACAGGAAGTAGCTATTGCATCACAGTGAACAGGTAAACAAAACACTGCAAAACAATCAAACTCGGACACGTGCCCCATTAGAAGTTAAATTAAAAAAAATACGACACTTGAGTCAGAAGGCCGGGGCGTCGTAAACAACAGTGGCGACCAAGGTACTCCTGGGTGGAAATGTGAAAGCCGCTTTTCCTCAGCAGAACCTCACGTTCCGTCCAAACCGCTCCAATCTTCCGACGGCCTTAAACCCAGGTCGGTACCAAAACTAGCTTCTGAAACCCAGAACGAACTCAGGGGTAAAATGGTTGCATTTCTTTACAGCACACAACGTGCTTCCCACACCGCCCTGTGCACAGTATAGCGTCTCTTCCAGATTGACGGTATAACTAACTCGTAGGCGCTTTCTCAAAGGAGCGCTTGAGCTTGTCCATCAACCCAGGGAGAACTTATGTTGAGGTCTAGAGCTTAGAAACACTCCATGATAGGCTTCGGGGCGCTAACTCCTCTCCCAATGACAGGAGGCCAGAACTGGAGGCCCACATTCAGCACCCCGGAAGCAGACAGCTCCTGGACTGGAGCGCGCACAGGTGTCTTCCATGGTAGGGGGCCCTTTGTAGACAGACACGACTCAAGTCTAGGCCCTAGAACCTCTGGGCTTCATAGCGCTTTCAGAAGCGTGCATGGAGAGTCAAGGCGCACAGTCTCAGCGCAGCGACCACAAGGGGCCTAGAGTAGAAAAGTTCAACCAGGGAGGATTTTCTTGGTCTAATCAGCCACAGTTGTCCGGGGCATTTAGATAACAATCTAAATATTGCCACCGACATTTCTAAATGGGTGGCGCGTTACTATGAGGCGAGTGTCGGCAGAGCCTTAGGGCGCCATCAAGCGGCCGAGCTGTGTCACTGCAGGAGGCAGAGGAGGCCTTGCTTTTTGTAGCGTTGAAGGAATATTACAGCGGAAAAAATATAGTTCCGCCTGGAGCCTTGAAAATATACCGTTTCTGCTTCTAGACGAATCTATTCTCTCTTTAATCAGTACATCAGAACTCTCAGCAACATTATTTTTTTTGTTCCAGTTCTATACAGCGCAAACTCGACCCGAAGGTATTGAAGCGCTTTACTGGACCACCAGTTACAATACACAAGGACACATTCATCTTTTGAAAAATCAGGGGTCGAGGTTTGGTCAAAAGCGAACAAAAATAGCCAACACCTAGATGACGCACAGATATCTGGTCTATGCATGTATATATACAGCACTAAACAAGGGTACTGGCTAGTGTGCCATCATGGTTAGATCAGAGTTTCCACTGAAAGGTTGTTTATCTTTCTCTAAATATTTTTTTTCTGCTATTTGTCATATCTGCATGAAACTTTAAAAAAAAGTTAATCTGCTTGGAGCTAAGCGGGATAAGTTTTGGGCGGTCAGGGAAGGTTTAAGATGGGTCAAAAGTTGGCTTTTCCCATTTTAACTCCCATGGGACTCTGTGCCCTCATCTGCAGAAAAAGAGCTGATAGGAATTGCACCAAATTTGTAAGAAAGTAGAACTTTACTCATGGAAGGGCTTTGTTTGTGTTGCAATAAATCCGCCCATTACTTTAGGAGAATTTAGCATTACAAAAATGTGTTGGGTGGACTTAGTGAATTAAAAAGTTATCTATGTGGACGGTTAGCCTGTGGCGAGATTGCAACACTGGTTTGCGGACGATCCACAGACGGACATTTAAAAATAAACATATTTAATTAGAAGAGGGATCTTTTTCAAAGACATCCATTTCGAGTTCATGAACCGAAACCTGAGAAATCTGATTGGCTGGCTCAAACATGACATTTTTTGTTGGAGCTGCATTACAGGTGTCAAGGGTCAGTCCCAGCATCCTGAAAAATAAGTACAGGAGAGAGAAAGGCGCACGGAAGGTATCTCCTGAAGACGTGGCTCAGGTGGGAAAGAGGGGTCCCAGAGGGCCCCTCATTTGAAAAATGAAAAACAAACATATTTGCTCCTGAGATTACAAACCGCGCTGAAGGCCTCGCAGACCCGCCGCAAAACATCAAGATTGGCCAACACCACCTCAGGGTCTGTAATTAACCCTGCAAGGTCTCTTAGAGTCTGCGAATCCCTCCAAGGTACTACTTGATTCAGGATCTCCACATAGGTGCAGCAAGGACCCACACGTCTGTAAGGTTTGCAAACCTACATTAGGGGTCCATAAACCCTTAAAAATAAATAATAAAACAACAAAAAAACAAGACTGGCCCGCTTGATTGACTGACAAGCACAGTTGGGGATGGCGAGCCCAGCTGCCTGCGTGAACACTGACAACTAACTGCACACAGCCGAAGACCATGCCAAGCTAGGGAAAGAAAAAAATCAAAGAAGGTGGATCTAATACATAATTTAAAAAAACGAAAGTTCACTGACAAAGCACAGTTAAAATCAAAATAATCAAGTTATAGCTAGGATTGGTTATATATAAACAAAAGGGAGGACGAGAATGGACTATGTTTAAAGGGGTCCAGTGTACTTGTCCAGAGAGCAAGAAGCAAAGTTGTACACAGTTCCCCTAGGGGTAGACAGGTAATAAGGTCTCTCTCCCAGGTTGCTGGGAGCAAGCAAGGGGGTGTTATATGCTAGAAGGTCAGCAAGTTCCTTGACGGAACTAAGGAAGCCTCACATAACTGATGAGCTGGATGACATGTCTCATTCAGCCTACTTGGGATGTTGTTTAAATCATCGGCTTCCTGCTCCTACGTCAGGCCGGCGCTGCAATGCCTGACGGGTAACAACAGGTGTCACTCTTTTACGGAGATCTTTTGTTCCTTGCCGTGATATGTAGAAATGTGTGAGGCTAGAGAAAGTGAGGTAGTGAGCAAAAAGTGAGTTTTTTAAAAAAAAGTTGGATAGTCCACGAGGTAATCTTTATCCATGTGGCTAACCACTTTGTTAAAAAGTGCAGAGAGGGGTATTGAGGACCAAAGTAACCATTAGTGTGGCCTCATTTCAACCCTCCAACTTGGTCAACATGTTTCATGCCCAAAGGGGCAATTCTTCAGGACCGGAAAGTGCTCATATACTCGTTGGGTGCCCAAAAAAAGAAAAAAATGAGCTACAGGATGTTAGTAATACAACCTGATAGGTCTAGGTCTATAGCGGGCGAGGAGTCCTGCATCACCGTCAGACCTAGGGATCAAATAGACATAACAATAGCAACATTATCGTTATTGATTCCAACGCTTACAAATTGTGCGTCGTCTTTATCACAAAAGTCAATAGCGCACCCATTTATACGTGATCTGTTAAGTGCCAAAGGAATATTGGTGTATAACATAGTGAAGGGAGAGAGACCGTTATTACATGCATCATGACATGACCCAGAAGGCAATTGGGACATGTGTGAGTACTACTCATTAAATGGTGGTATGTTGCTTACTAACATTAAAGCCACCAAAGTAGGAGGTTTAACCATTAAAATCGGACAGCCACTAAGCCACAAGGTAGATGTCAGGGACTCTGAGGGATGATTGCTATTAGGTTCATGGGACTTACCAAGGCGAGCCCACTGGCAGTCTGCGCGGCTAGTTCCTGTGGGGACTGCGCTAAGGACCTAACCCTGTAAGGGGAATTAACAAGGGAAGGAAGCACAACAAGACAGGGTCAACACGTGGAGTTGCAACCAGAACGTTATTGATGTAAGACAACGGACCACGTGTGGCTCCACCCTGCCAGGCTGTCCCGCAAGTATGTGGAAGACACTCAATAGGATGCCTGAGCCCGCAAGAGAGCACCGGGAGTGCACAGGTGGTCGGGGGTAGGACCATCGGGCATTTTAGATGTGGCAGCTGCATCGTTTGTCCCCAATCTATACAAAGCAAAGAGATCAAGCTTTCAACATCGTTCACCTGGCACATGAACAAACACACCAATTGTAATAGTAGCAGATGTATATACATGCTCATATGTCCTTGTGGGCTTAAGTATATAGGCATGACTATGCGAACTGTGAAAACACGTATAATTGAACATAACAGCAACATTCGCTGTACTAAGACACACACTAGGCTTTACGAACATTGCAAAGAAGCGGGCCACAGAGCAGACAACATTAAATGGATAGTCTTGGAATGTCACCCTTCCATCCACCAACATGCACTACATAGACTAGAACAGAGGTGGGTGCACCGTCTACAATTAGACACCTGTGGGTTGAATGATTCGATCCCTTGGTCTCTCTCCCTTCACTATGTTATACACCAATATTCCTTTGGCACTTAACAGATCACGTATAAATGGGTGCGCTATTGACTTTTGTGATAAAGACGACGCACAATTTGTAAGCGTTGGAATCAATAACGATAATGTTGCTATTGTTATGTCTATTTGATCCCTAGGTCTGACGGTGATGCAGGACTCCTCGCCCGCTATAGACCTAGACCTATCAGGTTGTATTACTAACATCCTGTAGCTCATTTTTTTTTTTTTTTTTTTTGGGCAACCAACGAGTATATGAGCACTTTCCGATCCTGAAGAATTGCCCCTTTGGGCATGAAACATGTTGACCAAGTTGGAGGGTTGAAATGAGGCCACACTAATGGTTACTTTGGTCCTCAATACCCCTCTCTGCACTTTTTAACAAAGTGGTTAGCCACATGAATAAAGATTACCTCGTGGACTATCCAACTTTTAAAAAAAAAACTCACTTTTTGCTCACTACCTCACTTTCTCTAGCCTCACACATTTCTACATATCACGGCAAGGAACAAAAGATCTCCGTAAAAGAGTGACACCTGTTGTTACCCGTCAGGCATTGCAGCGCCGGCCTGACGTAGGAGCAGGAAGCCGATGATTTAAACAACATCCCAAGTAGGCTGAATGAGACATGTCATCCAGCTCATCAGTTGTGTGAGGCTTCCTTAGTTCCGTCAAGGAACTTGCTGACCTTCTAGCATATAACACCCCCTTGCTTGCTCCCAGCAACCTGGGAGAGAGACCTTATTACCTGTCTACCCCTAGGGGAACTGTGTACAACTTTGCTTCTAGCTAGGATTGGTTACCAGGCCTTACCATATATATATATATATTTTAAACCTTTGAATTTCAGTTAAAAAACACTGAAAAAATGACGTTATGGTTACAAACAAAACCTATAAACCACTAACAAGTTATAATTAGCTCTGCAATCTGTAAGCTCCCAATATATATACCAATAAGTTAAAACACCTAAAAGCACAACATAATCAAGTAACAACACATACAGAAAACAATAAATAACGCTATATTCATAGTTGGTTCTTTCCTAGTGTTAATGAAAATGTGGTATAGAAATTCCTCTGTAAGAGTATTCACATTTATAATTGCCTCCGTCATATCAATGGGGCTGCAGTTAATCTTACCAGCGCCGTGAGGGAAACGGCATTCCAGCGCTATCCACGCCACCAGCCAGCAACACCTGGGGGACCCTGTTCTGACCACTCGCGCTGATCGCCGCCGCCGCTGCTGGGTTACACTACATGACCCAGCTGCCCCAGGCTGCAGGCGCGAGCGTGACGTCATCCACGCGCCCGGAGGCGCCTTAACAGGAGGGAACGACTCTCGCCCCGCGAGTCGCGCGCGGGAGCAGCCGGGAGAAGCCCGGGACAAGGGCGGGCCCTCTGTGGCCCTCAGTGGGCAACAGGGGACGGGACGGGCCACCCCCCTTACCAGCGGTATTCAATCCTGAAAGCTCTTGGAACTCAATAATAAGGTACTGTTATTTGCTCCTCCCCGTATTGTTTGCTGTGGGTTATTGAGCCAGCTGCCTCCCTTAAGAGTGTGAGTGATACATTTCCTCTTGTGCGGGACTATTTGCTTCCCCAAGTACTTTCTCCTGCACCTTACCGTTATTTAAGGGAGAACCCCCCAAGCAAAATGAGTATCCAGGGCAAGAAATCTAAAACAACTGCTTCTCGCCCAAATACCAGACTTCAGGCCACAATGCCGCAATCCCTCCCAACACTGACGGCCATTGATAAAATGCTGCAACAAACCATAGGGGTGGTTGCTAACGCAATTGAAAATACCGAAAGAAGATTATCTTTCCCACTTACAATAAGCTCTAAAGACCATGTAGAAGATTGTTCGGTCATTGCCATCGATCCCACGATCCTGGACTCATATCTAACATCTACCTATGCCGAGCTCCCCTGTGCACAGATTCCGGCTGAGACCTCAGTGGTTGATGATTTACCACCGGCCCCGGTTGAGTCCTCTATTAACTTTAACGACGATCAACCTTGTATTTTGACTTCCCCCTCTCCTGTGGCAAAATCCAAACTTGGTAGGGTGGGCTCCAAGAAAAAAAGGATAGTTTTCCTAAGAATCTTGGGACTAAGAAACTGCCTAACCATAATTTAGTAACTCCATCCGAACACTCCCGGCATCCAACTACAGGGATACCATGCTGGGTCACCAATATGGTGACGGACCTTCAGAATAGTTTAGAGCAAATTATCGCTTCCCACATTAAACCTCTGGTCTCAAAACTGGATAGACTATCTTCAATGCTAAATAATAGGACTACAGGGACAACGAAGCCACAAAACTCCCAAGGTAATATGGCACCTCCTGCCTCAACCGGTGCCCCTACAAAGGCTCCCTGTTCTGAAGCAGCTAAGTCCGCTGTTCCAGTGGCATCAAACAAAAAATTAGGACCAGTAACTATTGCTGCCAAGCTCACAAACCCCGCACCTCCTCCTACATCTGTAGCCAACCCACTAGGTCCTACCACATCTCCCGCTGTGGGCCAAACTGTCAAATCTAGTCAACATCTTAAGGAGGGTAAAAATACGGCACCAAAAAATGCTGCGCCAACATCGAGACCTCCCTCATTTACGGCAACTTCCAACCGATTGCCGTCAATAAACTTTCCCCCAGAAGCACAACCATATGTAGTTGCCCTAGTGGGTGTTCCGCCCCTTAGCGAGGGGAAGAGAGAACAGGAGATAGACTTATACAACAAGTGCATACAGTGGCTGAATTTAAACAGACCCCTACCTCCTAGCATTTCGGGCCATATACTGGCAGTGAGAAGAGTAGAATGGATTGGAAGGGGTCCCAAAACTGTGGCAGGGGACGTTGTTACAATTAACTTTAGGGATCCCTCTGCTGTTGATCATATCTGTAGAACTTCTTTCCACAGAGAGTCCCACATCTTTCCTCTACACTTGTCCTATTTCTATCCAACTTCAATCCATAAATCAACTTATCAAAGGGGACCACAGTATATGAGAAATCATCTCTCCCACCCGAACAAGATTCTCCACTGGCAGCCTTCTAGGGAGGGTTTTCTTCCACCCACCTCGATCTACCCATTACAAGCCCATTGGAACAGGTTTAGTGTCCTCGAGGAGGTGGACTGACTCACCCAGATTGGTTTGCCCTCATGAGAACATAATGAGGGTAATTTAGATGAGAGTGATGCAATACAGGAAAAGACACTATCCCCAGTTAGTTGTGAGGACCCCTGTCTTTATGTATCAGAGCGGGAGGAGACAAGGGCAGAACAGAGCCCGGATCAGGTATTACCTAGAGAACCAGGGGAAGAGAGGGACAAAGTAAAGGTTACGGAAGAGAACATAAAAATCCTTTCGTGGAATGTGGCAGGCTTAAAGAGCAAGCTACTTGTACCAGAGTGGTCCTCTTTTATGACCACACACGATATCTGCTTGATGCAAGAAACCTGGTCCTTTGAGGTGAGCGCCAGCCCAGGCTTTGCAAGCTATGACATTCCTGCAGTTACTGGGGGGAAAGGCCGCCCTTCGGGTGGTCTTGCCATATGGGTAGGCATACACTTAGGCGTGCAGGCCACACAAGTGGACACAAACTCCCCAGATATCCAATGTGTGTTGTTAACATCTGTGGGTAAATCTACACTGGCTATTATTAATATCTACTCCAGGCCTACTGTGAATGGAAAAGAATCGAGTACTATCAAGTTACTCGATCACTTTCTCCAGACACTTGACCCCACAATTCCGATTATTCTTGGTGGCGACCTGAATTGCCAGTTTGAACCATTGGGTGGATCCGAGTTGTGTGAGGAGGATGAGGTCGACCTGCTCTGTCACATTCCAGCCCCAAGAATCACCCCAGTTAAGGCATGGACCTCGCTAGTATTACAAATCAAAGCCTTGACCCTTGCAATGTCTCTGCGGGCATGCATTGGAAGGGGCAATAACGAAAGTTCCGACCAGCCCACATATAATAGGATAAACCGTAGCTCCACCATTGACTATGAAGCAAAACACTGGGACAAGTTTAAAGATTTTGGGGTTGTTCCTAGGAATGATAGTGACCATAATGCGCTGGTCCTAACGCTTAAACCTGGCGCATTTGGATTAACTAACCCTGACTCTGGCTCCAGCCTGACAATCCCCCCACACATCATATCTAATAATAGGAGAAGGGTTAAATGGCCTTCCTGCCTAGACTCTCCTACCCGTCTCGCAAAAATCTATCAGATAGCTATCCCACTAATTAGCGATATGGGCAATTCCATCTCCCATGGGCAGATCATAGAGACCCACCGAAACATGGTTGAGAGTCTAGGGGATGTATTCTATCCGGTCAGTGGGATTAAGTCGCGTCGAAATAAAACACACCCCTGGCATAACTACGCTTGTAAAAACTCAAAGAAAGCCCTTCTTAAGGCAATTAAATCTAGAGATACCCTTAAAATTCGAAAATCCAGATTGCTGTATAAGAAGGTGCTCACTAGGGCAAAGAGCGAGTGGGATGAATCTAGGTGGGATGAACTGAGACAGGCACTACTCCTAAAAGATTCCAAGACCTTCTGGGCAATTGTTACCTCTTCAGCGGCAGGCGAGAGAGATGCGGGGGTCTCGAATATTGCTCCTATAGTGTGGGAGGCACACTTCAAGTCACTTTACACAAGTCCTGAGATGGAGGAAACTGGGTGTCAGGGCCAGGATGCCACAACCGGTTCTGGACCCTCGAGCCTGTGCGCCTCGGGACCTCCGGCATGAGAGCAGACTGCCGGGGACCCCGGGGCCCGGGAGCTCGATTTCATGCACCTGTACGGCCCGGGACTTCCCGCACGAGTGTCGACTGCTGGGGGCCCCGGGCTCAGGGTCGTCTCCCTGTCAAAATCATAGCCCCAACCGAGCTCCCGAGATTCCTACGGCCCCAGACCCCCCGCACGAGTGTAGACTGCCGGGGGCCTTGGGTCCTCGGTTCTCGGTTCCTCGCACCCGCACGGCCCGGGACCTCCAGCACGAGTGTCGACTGCTGGGGGCCCCGGGCTCAGGGACTTGCCCCTGTCAAAATCATAGCCCCATCCGAGCTCCCGAGATTCCTACGGCCCCAGACCCCCCGCACGAGTGTAGACTGCCGGGGGCCCTGGGCCCTGGGTTCTCGGTTCCTCGCACCTGCACGGCCCGGGACCTCCTGCACGAGTGTCGACTGCTGGGGGCCCCGGGCTCAGGGACTTTCCCCTGTCAAAACCATAGCCCCAACCGAGCTCCCGAGATTCCTACGGCCCCAGACCCCCCGCACGAGTGTAGACTGCGGGGGGCCTTGGTCCCTGGTCTCTCTATAGTGAGTCAGGATGCCCACAATAGGTCTCCCACTAACAGCTTAGTCCATATTACACTCAGGGAAGTGGAATTGGCAATTGAGAAATTGCTCCCGAATAAGGCTCCGAGTCTGGACAAGCTACCTGGAGATCTTTTTCGTTCCCAGCCAAAAATTTGGGCCCCATACCTGATGGTTCTGTTTAATGCTGTCTTACAGGGTTCCCCAGTACCTGAGACCTGGCTGGGAGCTGAGATTGTTCCAATTTTTAACAAGCATTGGCATAGCCAATAGGTCTCGCCTTTGGGACCTTATAAGTGTTTATCCATGCAACAGTTGATGTTGTTGCACCAAGGATATTGTGCTGCACAACTAAATACTTATAAGGTCCCAAAAACGAGACCTATTGGCTATGCCAATGCTTGTTTTTATAGTAAAACTCAAACACTTTGCATAAACATTTCTGAATCTACCCCCACCCGACCAAAATTTTAAAGACCGCATTTGTACGAGTTACTCATTCCTGCTAGATATTCATTCAAGTATCTTTTGGTGTTATTACTTAGGTTTCCACGCAAACAGTCTCAACACCAATTCGAATTCTTTCCTTTAGCAAAACCGATCAAAAGTTGGAGAAAAAAATAAGAAACCTCGACATTGCTATTCCTTTTCATAATACCCTTAAATAAATACATTTAAAAAACGTGGCCTCTTCCAACCGTGGACGACGAAATATTTTTCACTTTTTGTTTTATATAGCGTAGAGTCGACCCGAATGTATCAGCGCACTTTACATGGGCACCAGCTGCTTTGTAGACGGGCACATTCAATTTTTTAGGCACGGGAAGGAGAGATGGAGTGATTTTCCCAGAATCACGGGAGAGTTGAACCTCTCGCCAGTCTTGAACCTGGTTCTGCTTCAGCTGTGCTACAACCTATCCTCAAACATTCGGACACCACGAGCAAATACGTAACAAAAGGTACTTAAAAAAGTGAAAAATAAATACATGTGTTCTAAAACGCCCGTTTCCTTTCTTTAAAAAAAGATATGCACAGCAGAAGCACTAGCTGATATGTTTTCAAATCATCCCTTACAAAACACAACTCCTTTTCCGGCTCGTGCCAAAACAAAATTGAAATAAAGAAGTGCTACAAGCATTTTTGTTACCATATGTATGATCAAGAAATCATTATGAACAACTGAACATCCATATTAAAAAAAGTATTCACAATGGGCTCTCAAGAGCGGCGTGGAATTAGAGCACATGGCAGCAAAGCAGCTTCCCAGCGCTTTTCGGAACGATTGAGCCTTTCTCAAGGTAACAAATCGCAATAGAAAGTACATGCCCAGCAAGGTATAGAAGACATAGAAAACATAGTTCTTCTCATGTCCATCCGTTTTAAGTATAAATCCAAAAATAAAACAAACACTCGAAACACAAGTCTCGTGAGTATTTACCGCATGCAGAGAGGCGTCGCATGTGTTATTTACCCGCACCGAATTTGAAAGTTTTGCCTCCGAAGAATTTTTCGTCGACACATTTCCGAAGATTTGATAGAGAACCCAGTACCAGCTTAGATTGGTTCTTAAGTGCCTGAACACATATTTGCCGTAAAGAACATTCTACTTAAACGCTCTATATAGCTATATATTTATTAACAGAATAGGATGAGCCTTTCTCCTGAACGATTAATACTCACCAAAGGGGTTTTCGCATGTGTTTGAATACCGAAATCAAAGGGTGTTGGCAGGTAGTACGTCAAGAACTGAAAAAGCCCCCTCCACGTGCCTGAACTTTGCCATAGATTAATTAGGAGCATAGGTGGTTGGGTTTACAAACAGTGCAAGAAAGTAGGGGGAGCCCGTCGGATCCCGGTTCCAACACCTATTTCCCCAGAGACCCATGCCGAGTTTGTCCTTATGTAATTTTCTGACACCAGGACATATTCATAAGCAAAAATGCTGGATTGCTCCAATACAAACAATCATGCGGAGCTTTAGGAGCAAGAAGTTAACAGCCAATTGGACAGCTACGCTCAATGACCAATGGGAAGCTTCGACGCATCACCGCATCGGGAAGTAAGTTTCACTTCTGCAACGGGGAGACGTTCGTTATTCATGGAGCCAGAATTACAAAATGATGGTTTCAAATTAGACAAAGCAGCTCCGCATCACATGAATAATTCTGAAGGTAAGCTTGGGCAATCCTGGCGCCCCTGCAGCTGTAGAAATAATTGCACGTTCCGGTTTTTAGTGCTTCCTTTAGTGTTGCGAGTGCTTACGCGTCTACCGGTGATTTTGGGGGGGCGGGGGGGGGGGGGGGGGTGTGCGTGCGTCTGTGTGTGTGTGTGTGTGTGTGTGCCTGCGTGTGTGCCTGCCTGTGCCTGCCTGCGTGTGCATGTGTTGTGAACAGCCGGCCGGGATCGGAGCGCGTGACCTGATCCGATTCCGGACGGCTGCGTGCGCGTGACAGTCTGTTGTCTCCTCTGCCTAGTCCTTGAAAGGGAAAAGGACTGAAATGATTACAAAAGATCGCTTTGCGACAGCAGGGGCTTTCGCCCCTGCAATCGCAGGCGCGACCTAAAAAGGGCTGCCCACTCGCCCCATCAAACTATAGACCAATTAGTTTACTTGATACGACCCAGAAGTTGATGGGCCGAATTCTACTGGAGAGATTACTGGGCTGGATGGAGGAAAATAAAACTTTGACCACCCTTCAAGCCGGATTCAGATCAGGGGTCTCGACTTTGGACCAGATCTTTCGCCTGCAGGTCCTATACTGGAAAACTGCAATAGTAGAGGGTGGCAGCCTCTACCTTTTTTTTTGTGGACCTGTAGGCCGCATTCGATCTGGTTCCTAGGGATAGGCTCTGGACGGTGTTGGAGGAACTTGGTCTCCCTCCTTACTTATTAGATGCCCTAATCCGACTTCATACTGGGAATTATGCCCAGGTGAGGTGTGGGAAAAACGGGGAATTATCTGACCGCTTCCCTGTTACTCGGGGCGTACGCCAGGGTTGCGTACTGGCACCTACACTCTTCAGGTTGTATGTTAATGGCCTGATAGATAGACTTAATTGTGTCAGGGACAACGATGCCCCACGCCTGGCTACTGGTAGAGTGCCCACTCTGATGTTCGCGGACGACACCTTGTTGTTGTCGTGGACATCATCGGGCATCCAGCGGGTTTTGGACGGCTTTGTCTCCTTTTGTGCCTCGCGGGGATTGGAGATCAACTTGGAGAAAACCAAGTTCATGATCTTCAACCCCCCCGAGGCACACCCGTCCAAACCCCACTCTGAATGGAACCCCACTTGAGCGAGTGAAGACCTTTATATACCTGGGGGTGACTCTGACTGAGCATTTTACATGGGACCATCAAGCCTCTAAATCCTCTCTGAGACTTGCACAGATCATGGGTGGTGTAGGTAGACTCCATAACGCCTCAACCTTTAAATCGGCTACCCCTGCCCTAGAGATATACAGAACACAGGTTAGGTCTGCTGCTTTGTATGCTGCCGAACTCTGGGGACATACTAATGCATGTAATTTAATGAAAGTAGAGCAGTCCTTCATGCAACATCTGTTTGGTCTCCCACAAAGCACACCTCTCCTACCATTACGTTTGGACCTGGGTCTGGAACCTATCTCTGACTTGGTGGCTGCACGTCCCCTGCTCTATTGGAGAAGGCTCTGGTCTGTCCCGGAGCTTGAACCCTTTAGAGCAGAATTTAACACTACTTGGGGACAGCTAAAGAGCAAGAATATACCTTGGCTGGTACATGTCAAGACTCTCTTTTATCAAATTGGCCTTCCCCAATTGTGGGACACACCGGAGGACAGCTGTATGAGGATGCAAAGGACTGTACTGGTGGCAGCTGTAAAATCGTACAATCTTAAATTGTTACATTGTTTTACCTCCCTGGGCAGACTGTCAACTGAGTTCCTTACAATAAAAGTCGAATACAGGACGGAGGTGTTTCTGGACATGGTGCAGCCTCCACTAGCAAGAAAACTGTACATCCAATTGAGGCACGGCTCTTTACCGGTAGGGGCACTGACATCCAGATGGGCAAAAACGACAAATGCCAACTGCTCTGCCTGTAATTATGCCAGAGAAGACATTGTACATATCCTTTTCTTCTGTCCAGCATATAGTGAAATTCGAAAATGCTGGATCATCCCATTTTGCAAAAATCTTGGTTTCCGTCACTGTGCACACGCTTGTAGAGTGCTAACTTATGACACTGCCCCTCCCATTGTTTTTGCCGTCTCCCGGTTTCTATTAGGCATGTGGCGGAGAAGAACTATTTTTATCTATAAGAAATAACGGATTGTTGCTTTTATCCTCTTCTATTTCCTTTGATAACCAAAGTTTAATAACTTTTTAATTCTAATGTATCTATGTTTTATTATGTGCTTGTATATATTTTATTGCACTTTTATGGTCTCCGACCGAAATAAAGTTATCAAAGAAAGATATCAATGGTGGGGTCAAGCTAGCTCTTGGTCCAGAAAGAGTGCTTTTTGTAATTTGGTGTAAATCTGTTCAGTAGTTCTGGAGTTATTAAAAGTAAAAAAAAAGGTATTTCTAGGGACAGGGAGGGTTTGCAGATACCAGAGATCTCAACATGAGACTTGATTGGCTACAAACACTGCAACCAGGAAGTGTTGGCAGCCAACATGGGACTCAGAGTCAGCCAAGCCCCAAGAAAAATACCTAAATAAAAGACAAGGGGGCAGGCTAGGAATACTCTGACTATCTAGGCCTGGTGGTGGGGTCCCAAAAATGTTATTTTTTAAGTTTTAAAGTGAACTTGCAGGGGATTTGCAAATCCGCAAGAAAATGAAGAAAAACAAGAAATCACATGCTTGTATGGTATATGCCCCTTGGGTGGGCCAGGTCCTGGGGGGTGGATTATTAATTATAATGGTGGGGGTGCACGTTTCGCCCCTTCCCAGGCTAATATCGGCCCGGCACCCATCCCCCCGGCCAAGCCTAATAGAAGAAGCAGAGAGGGGGCTGTGCGGCCCCCCCTCCTGGGCCGATTTTGGCCCTATGGACTGCCACGCTCTGGGGTTTGGCCATAATAAAATAGGGGGAGGGGGACTACTCGGCCTCCCTCCTAGGTCGATTTTGGCCTCTACGACCCCAACCCCCTGGGCCTGACTACGACCAGACGTGGAGCTGAGGATGGATAATGCGACGTCAGGGTGGTAACAAGCGCATTTACGAGCTGCTAATCACAGCTTCGTACTTCATGGGACTACTGACACGACACGGAATCAACGTGAGTGTCGGACAAATCATAACCAGGAACGGGAAATCTGAATCTTATCCCAGCCTAATACGGCCGGGACGGTAGTATAACCAGCAGGAAGTTCTTTAGGCAGAACACAGTCTACAAAAGTGATACAGCCCTGAGGAAGTCGCAGGTCCTATTCCCAAAGCGACGAAACACGTGTTGGCTGGAGCAACAGGAATGAACATTAAACCAACAACCTCACACTACTATTGATTGTTTGCTATAATTTGTTTGCACCAATAATGTGTATAAAGAGGCTGTGTATGTGTGCTAGGGCTTGTTAGCATTTTGTCAAGGATCTTTAGGGATTTTTATTGAGGGGTACTGGATGATTGCCCCCTCCCTGAGCACCATAACTAAATAGTAAAGTACTGCTAAACACAGACCGTTACTACTGAGCGCCACTACCACATAGGGCCTAATCATCCCACACAGTATCCCCCCTGGGCCTGGCTGTGCCATTGAAAGGGATGTGGGTGGCCAATTCCCCCCTGGGCTATTGATGTCCCTGGGGACCCTGACTCCCAGGACCGAGCTCCTGCTATATCACTTAGGACATGGTTGCCCACCCCCAGGACATAGTGGTTTCCCCGCCTGCACTAATGTAGGCAGGGAAACCTTTGTTGCTCTCAGTCGGCGGGAGCAATTTAAAGCTCCCATCAAGTGAGAGGAAACAGTAGGTCAGCTCTCAGGAGCAGGATAATTGCTCCTGCCCACTGGGAGTGGACTTTCATCTGTTTCCATGCTCGCTGTGAAGCTAGCAGGGAAACAGATTAAGAAATTGCTCCTGCACACAGGGAGCAACATATTTTGCTGCTCCCTGCATGCAGGAGCAATGCTGGCACACCCGTGAGGCGAGGAGGTGGCAGGGACCGACGGGGCTGTTTGGGCTGCCCCAGCGGATCCAACAAAAAGAAACTGAGTGCCCTCTGTGGGCCAGGGTACCCACCATTTACTGGAGAGGCCCCAGGAGATGAGGTTGCTGCATCCTCCACCTTTAGATACTGGCCAGCCACAGGGAATGGGGTCCCTGGGGCCAATATTAGCATAGGGAGGGGGGCTGAGTGCTCCCTCCCACTTTAGATATTTGCCAGGCACCGGGGGATAAGTGCCAGTGGCAAATATTGGCCCAGGGAGAGGGGCTATATGCCCCCAGGCCATGGGGTCCCTGGGGCCAAAATCAGCTGGGGATGGGAACTGCGTGACCCCCTTTATAATGACAGGCCACAGGATATGGGTTCCCTGTGGCTGATATCGGCCTAGGGATGGTGGCTGCTGCCCCCCTCCTCCATAATCTAAGTAATGGGTCCCAGCGGGTGGGTTACCCAGAGCCAAATTCAGCCCAGGTAGGGGGGCCACTGAACCTCCCACCTAAAAAAAGGTGGCATGGAATTGGGTTCCCGGGGCCGTAATTGGCTCTGGGAAGGGGATGCTTGCCCCCCTCCCATGTTGACTGCCTTTAGGGGTGGCCCACCAACATCCCGCACAGCTGAAGGCTGCGTGCGGTTGGCCGCAGGCCCTGTACCCAACTTCCAGCCGTCCACAGCTGAAGGCCATGAACGACATGGGGTTTGCAGCATGCAGGGGGGGGGTGTTGGCCGAATATGGTCTGCGGTGGAGGTTGGATTAACGTATGGTAATTAAATATCACTTTAAGTTAAAAAAAATCATAGAAATTCACAGAAAAAAAACAAAGGTTACAGGGATGTTATAGTTGGGAAATAAAATATAAAAAAAACCTTACAAATTCACCAAGAAATCAAAGCTTACAAAGATGTTATTGTTAGGCTCACATTTTACAGGCACAAAACTATACAAATTCAGCAGTTCTAATTAGAGCAATCTCAAAAAACTATAACTGGTGCCCTCAGGTAACTATAACTCGCACCCGGCACTGCTAATTCCAAACATATTACATCACTCATGACATCTTCTATGACATCATTGATGATATCGGTGCAACATTTGCTATAACATTTACTATCAAATTATTGATGAAAAAAACCTGCATGGCCAGGGTGCAAAAAAATAGACCAGAAACGCAGCAATCCTGGAAAAAAAAACAAAATGGTGGGAGGGCCGGATTCATTACCACCCCCAGGGCCGTATTCAATAAGGGGTGGGGAGCTGGCCCCAGCTGTACAAAATTAGGTTGAAAAGTAATATGGTAGTAACCTGCCACTATCTAAACTATAAAACAAACCTACAACTACTGAAACGTTGTACTAAAGTTCTGGCTATAAGCAAAAACCCATAAGTTAATGATGGTGAGGACTAGGGAAAGTTAACAAGAAAACGTCACAACTTTTCCCCAGTCGCGGCCGGCATGGCTCGCAGGGGGGGGGCACGCAGGGAAGGTGGGCTATGCGGGGAGGGGGGTATAATTTAATTTTAAAAAATGAAACATACTTTTCCGCAGGCCAGGTCCCACGTCTTCTCTGCTCCTGCTCTCCTGCCTCCATCAGGAACAGGAAGCAGAAGCAGGTTCCCTCCCCTAAACCAGTCACAATGCTGCAAGCAGCGTTGTGAATTGTCGGGCCGCCGCCCGGACAGCGGTTTATGGGGAGGCCATTTTCTCCATGTAGGCTGCATTGCAGCCTGCATGGAGAAGGGCAGAGTGCGCACGACTGGTGTGGGCGGTCCAAGGGGGCAGACTAAACAGCTTTTGTGCACTCTGGAGTGCGAGAAAGCAGTGGGGCGACGTTCCTCTGCCCTAGTGGAGGAGCTGCCCTTGCTTTTCCCTCCCCTATCTAGAGTATGAAGTGCAAAATGAATATATGAAGTGAAATAGGATTATATCTATGTGTGAATGGGATCATCTTATTATCATAAAATACTTATTATCAAAACTATGGGAAATCAGCCAGGGCAAGTGATATCAACACAGTGTACAATCTAGGATGCTAGGTAATATGTTCAGAGACTGCACATTAACACCAACCTACAGAACTAGCGCCCCTACACCATCCCACGTGCAGAGCACTCTTACACATCCCACATGCAGAGCACTCTTACACCATCCCACATGCAGAGTACTCTTACACCATCCCACATGCAGAGCACTCTTACACATCCCACATGCAGAGCACTCTTGCACCATCCCACATGCAGAGCACTCTTACACCACCCCACATGCAGAGCACTCTTACACCATCCCACAAGCAGAGCACTCTTACACATCCCACATGCAGAGCACTCTTACACCATCCCACAAGCAGAGCACTCTTGCACCATCCCACATGCAGAGCACTCTTACACATCCCACATGCAGAGCACTCTTACACCATCCCACATGCAGAGCACTCTTACACCATCCCACGTGCAGAGCACTCTTACACCATCCCACGTGCAGAGCACTCTTACACATCCCACATGCAGAGCACTCTTACACCATCCCACATGCAGAGCACTCTTACACCATCCCACATGCAGAGCACTCTTACACATCCCACATGCAGAGCACTCTTGCACCATCCCACATGCAGAGCACTCTTACACCACCCCACATGCAGAGCACTCTTACACCATCCCACAAGCAGAGCACTCTTACACATCCCACATGCAGAGCACTCTTACACCATCCCACAAGCAGAGCACTCTTGCACCATCCCACATGCAGAGCACTCTTACACATCCCACATGCAGAGCACTCTTACACCATCCCACATGCAGAGCACTCTTACACCATCCCACATGCAGAGCACTCTTGCACCATCCCACATGCAGAGCACTCTTACACCATCCCACATGCAGAGCACTCTTACACCATCCCACATGCAGAGCACTCTTACACATCCCACATGCAGAGCACTCTTACACATCCCACATGCAGAGCACTCTTACACCATCCCACATGCAGAGCACTCTTACACATCTCACATGCAGAGCACTCTTACACATCCCACATGCAGATCACTCTTACACCATCCCACATGCAGAGCACTCTTACACATCCCACATGCAGAGCACTCTTGCACCATCCCACATGCAGAGCACTCTTGCACCATCCCACATGCAGAGCACTCTTACACCATCCCACATGCAGAGCACTCTTACACATCCCACATGCAGAGCACTCTTACACCATCCCACATGCAGAGCACTCTTACACCATCCCACATGCAGAGCACTCTTACACCATCCCACATGCAGAGCACTCTTACACATCCCACATGCAGAGCACTCTTGCACCATCCCACATGCAGAGCACTCTTACACCATCCCACATGCAGAGCACTCTTACACATCCCACATGCAGAGCACTCTTACACCATCCCACATGCAGAGCACTCTTACACATCCCACATGCAGAGCACTCTTGCACCATCCCACATGCAGAGCACTCTTACACCATCCCACATGCAGAGCACTCTTACACCATCCCACATGCAGAGCACTCTTACACATCCCACATGCAGAGCACTCTTACACCATCCCACATGCAGAGCACTCTTACACATCCCACATGCAGAGCACTCTTACACCATCCCACATGCAGAGCACTCTTACACATCCCACATGCAGAGCACTCTTACACATCCCACATGCAGAGCACTCTTACACCATCCCACATGCAGAGCACTCTTACACATCCCACATGCAGAGCACTCTTGCACCATCCCACATGCAGAGCACTCTTGCACCATCCCACATGCAGAGCACTCTTACACATCCCACATGCAGAGCACTCTTACACCATCCCACATGCAGAGCACTCTTACACCATCCCACATGCAGAGCACTCTTACACCATCCCACATGCAGAGCACTCTTACACATCCCACATGCAGAGCACTCTTGCACCATCCCACATGCAGAGCACTCTTGCACCATCCCACATGCAGAGCACTCTTGCACCATCCCACATGCAGAGCACTCTTACACCATCCCACATGCAGAGCACTCTTACACCATCCCACATGCAGAGCACTCTTACACATCCCACATGCAGAGCACTCTTGCACCATCCCACATGCAGAGCACTCTTACACCATCCCACATGCAGAGCACTCTTACACATCCCACATGCAGAGCACTCTTACACATCCCACATGCAGAGCACTCTTACACATCCCACATGCAGAGCACTCTTGCACCATCCCACATGCAGAGCACTCTTGCACCATCCCACATGCAGAGCACTCTTACACCATCCCACATGCAGAGCACTCTTACACATCCCACATGCAGAGCACTCTTACACCATCCCACATGCAGAGCACTCTTACACCATCCCACATGCAGAGCACTCTTACACATCCCACATGCAGAGCACTCTTACACATCCCACATGCAGAGCACTCTTACACCATCCCACATGCAGAGCACTCTTACACCATCCCACATGCAGAGCACTCTTACACATCCCACATGCAGAGCACTCTTACACCATCCCACATGCAGAGCACTCTTACACATCCCACATGCAGAGCACTCTTGCACCATCCCACATGCAGAGCACTCTTACACCATCCCACATGCAGAGCACTCTTACACCATCCCACATGCAGAGCACTCTTACACATCCCACATGCAGAGCACTCTTACACCATCCCACATGCAGAGCACTCTTACACATCCCACATGCAGAGCACTCTTACACATCCCACATGCAGAGCACTCTTGCACCATCCCACATGCAGAGCACTCTTGCACCATCCCACATGCAGAGCACTCTTACACCATCCCACATGCAGAGCACTCTTACACATCCCACATGCAGAGCACTCTTACACCATCCCACATGCAGAGCACTCTTACACCATCCCACATGCAGAGCACTCTTACACATCCCACATGCAGAGCACTCTTGCACCATCCCACATGCAGAGCACTCTTACACCATCCCACATGCAGAGCACTCTTACACATCCCACATGCAGAGCACTCTTACACCATCCCACATGCAGAGCACTCTTACACATCCCACATGCAGAGCACTCTTGCACCATCCCACATGCAGAGCACTCTTACACATCCCACATGCAGAGCACTCTTACACCATCCCACATGCAGAGCACTCTTACACATCCCACATGCAGAGCACTCTTGCACCATCCCACATGCAGAGCACTCTTGCACCATCCCACATGCAGAGCACTCTTGCACCATCCCACATGCAGAGCACTCTTACACCATCCCACATGCAGAGCACTCTTACACCATCCCACATGCAGAGCACTCTTACACCATCCCACATGCAGAGCACTCTTACACCATCCCACATGCAGAGCACTCTTACACATCCCACATGCAGAGCACTCTTGCACCATCCCACATGCAGAGCACTCTTACACCATCCCACATGCAGAGCACTCTTACACATCCCACATGCAGAGCACTCTTACACCATCCCACATGCAGAGCACTCTTACACATCCCACATGCAGAGCACTCTTGCACCATCCCACATGCAGAGCACTCTTACACCATCCCACATGCAGAGCACTCTTACACATCCGACATGCAGAGCACTCTTACACATGCCACATGCAGAGCACTCTTACACCATCCCACATGCAGAGCACTCTTACACCATCCCACATGCAGAGCACTCTTACACATCCGACATGCAGAGCACTCTTACACATGCCACATGCAGAGCACTCTTACACCATCCCACATGCTGAGCACTCTTACACCATCCCACATGCAGAGCACTCTTACACCATCCCACATGCAGAGCACTCTTACACATCCCACATGCAGAGCACTCTTACACATCCCACATGCAGAGCACTCTTACACCATCCCACATGCAGAGCACTCTTACACCATCCCACATGCTGAGCACTCTTACACCATCCCACATGCAGAGCACTCTTACACCATCCCACATGCAGAGCACTCTTACACATCCCACATGCAGAGCACTCTTACACCATCCCACATGCAGAGCACTCTTACACATCCCACATGCAGAGCACTCTTGCACCATCCCACATGCAGAGCACTCTTGCACCATCCCACATGCAGAGCACTCTTACACCATCCCACATGCAGAGCACTCTTACACATCCCACATGCAGAGCACTCTTACACCATCCCACATGCAGAGCACTCTTACAGCATCCACATGCAGAGCACTCTTACAGCATCCCACATGCAGAGCACTCTTACACCATCCCACATGCAGAGCACTCTTACACATCCCACATGCAGAGCACTCTTACACATCCCACATGCAGAGCACTCTTACACCCTGAGACATGCACAACACTCATACACCTCGACACATGCACAACACTCATACACCCTGACACATGCACAACACTCATACACCATCCCCTGAGTACATCACATTTTTACCATCCCAGAGATCCAGTGCTCTTGCACCATCCAACAGACACAACAGACTTACATCTTCCCAAGGAACAAGTGCTCTTACATAGTCCCCTGGAAGCAGCCCTTTTACACCATCCCTGGCAAGCAGTGCTCTTACAACACCCCACATGAACAGCATTCGTATGTCATCCCACAGAACTAATGCTTTAAGAACATCCCATAGAGCCTGTGCTTTTACACCATCCAACAGGCATAAAGGTCTTACACCATCCCTTGGAACCAGTGCTCCTACACCTTCCCCAGGCACATCAACCGTACACTATCCTAGAGAGTCAGCGCTCCCACAGCATCCAACAGACACAGGACTCTTACACCATCTTATGGAACCAGCTCTCCTACAGCATCCCGCTTTAGACTATCCCATAGAACCAGTGCACATAGAGCATCCAACATGTACAGTGTTTTTACACCATCCAACATACACAGCACTCTTACACCATCTACCATACAAAGCGCTCTTACACCATCCAACATGCACAGGGGTCTTACACCCTCCAAGATACACAACACTCTCACACCATCCAACATACAAAGCGCTCTTAGACCATGCAACATACACAACGCTCTTAGACCATCCAACATACACCGCACTCTTACACTATTGAACATACAGTGCTCTTACACCATCCAACATACACAGTGCTCTTACACCATTCAACATACAAAGCACCACCATTCAACATACACAGCACTTTTACACCATCCACCATAAAAGCGCTCTTACACCATCCAACATACACAGTCCACTTATTCCATCCAATATGCACAGGGTTCTTACACCCTCCAAGTTACACAACACTCTTACACCATCCAACATGCACAGCGCTCTTACACCATGCAACATACACAGCGCTCGTACACCATCCAACATACACAACGCTTTTACATGATCCAACATGACAGCGTTCTTACACCCTCCAAGATACACAGCACTCTGACACCATGCAACACACATAGCACTCTTACACCATCCAACATACACAGTGCTCTTACACCATCCAACATACATAGCGCTCTTACACCATCCAACATACACAGTGCTCTTACACCATCCAACATCCAAAGCACTCTTACACCAACCAAAATACACAGCACACTTACACCATCCACTATACAAAGTGCTCTTACCCCATCCAACATACGCCGTGCACTTACACCATCCAACATGACAGCATTCTTACACCCTTCAAGATACACAGCACTCTTACACCATGCAACATACACAGCACCCTTACACCATTCAACATACACTTCACTCTTACATCAGTCAACATACACTGCACTCTTACACCATCCACCATACAAAGCACTCTTACACCATCCAACATACACGGCACACGTACACCCTCCAACATACAAAGCACTCTTACACCATCCAACATACACAGCACTCTTACACCATCCACCATACAAAGCGCTCTTACACCATGCAACACACACAACGCTCTTACACCATCCAACATGCACAGCGCTCTTACACCATCCAACATACAAAGCACTCTTGCACCATCCAACATACACAGCACTCTTACACCATCCAACATGACAGCGTTCTTACACCCTCCAAGATACACAGCACTCTTACACCATCCAACATACACAGCACTCTTACACCCTCCAACATACAAAGCACTCCTACACCATCCAACATACACAGCACTCTTACACCGTCCACAATAAAAAGCACTCTTACACCATCCAAGAAAAACAGCACTCTTACACCATCCACCATACAAAGCACTCTTACACCATGCAACACACACAACACTCTTATACCATCCAACATACACAGCACTCTTACACCCTCCAACATACAAATTGCCCTTACACCATCCAACATACACAGTGCTCTTACACCATCCAACATGACAGCGTTCTTACACCCTCCAAAATACAAAGCACTCTTACACCATGCAAAACACACAACGCTCTTAAACCATCCAACATACACAGCGCTCTTACACCATCCAACATACAAAGTAATCATACACCATCCAACAAACTCAGCACTCTTGCACCATCCACCATACAAATCGCTCTTACACCATCCAACATACAAATCGCTCTTACACCATCCAACATGCACAGTGCTCTTACACCATCCAACATACACAGCACTCTTACACCCTCCAACATACAAAGCACTCTTACCCCACCCAACATATACAGCACTCTGACACCATCCACAAGACAAATTGCCCTTACACCATTCAACATACACAGTGCTCTTACACCATCCAACATACAAATCGCTCTTACACCATCCAACATACACAGCGCTCTTACACCATCCAACAAACACAGCACTCTTACACCATCCACCAGACAAAGCGCTCTTACACCATGCAACACACACAATGCTCTTACACCATCCAACATACACAGCGCTCTTACACCCTCCAACATACAAAGCACTCTTACACCATCTAACAAACACAGCACTCTTACACCAACCAACATACAAATCGCTCTTACACCATCCAACATACACAGTGCTCTTACACCATCCAACAAACACAGCACTCTTACACATCCACCATACAAATCGCTCTTACACCATCCTACATACACAGTGCTCTTACACCATCCAACATACACAGCGCTCTTACACCATCCAACATACAAAGCACTCTTACACCATCCAACATACACAGCACACTTACACCATCCACCATACATATCGCTCTTACACCATCCAACATACACAGTGCTCTTACACCATCCAACATACACAGCGCTCTTACACCAACCAACATACACAGCGCTCCTACACCAACCAACATACAAATCGCTCTTACACCATCCAACATACACAGTGCTCTTACACCATCCAACAAACACAGCACTCGTACACCATCCACCAGACAAAGCGCTCTTACACCATGCAACACACACAACGCTCTTACACCATCCAACATGCACAGCGCTCTTACACCATCCAACATACAAATCACTCTCACACCATCTAACAAACACAGCACTCTTACACCATCCACCATACAAATCGCTCTTACACCATCACCATACACAGTGCTCTTACACCATCCAACATACACAGCGCCCTTACACCACCCACCATACAAATCGCTCTTACACCATCCAACATACACAGTGCTCTTACACCATCCAACAAACACAGCACTCTTACACCATCCAACAGACAAAGCGCTCTTACACCATGCAACACACACAATGCTCTTACACCATCCAACATACACAGCGCTCTTAAACCATCCAACATACAAAGCACTCTTACATCATCTAACAAACACAGCACTCTTACACCATCCACCATACAAATCGCTCTTACACCATCAACATACACAGTGCTCTTACACCATACACAGCGCTCTTACACCATCCAACATACAAAGCACTCTTACACCATCCTCCATACAAATCGCTCTTACACCATCCAACATACACGGCGCTCTTGCACCATCAACATACACAGTGCTTTTACACCATCCAACATACACAGCGCTCTTACACCATCCAACATACAAAGCACTCTTACACCATCCTCCATACAAATCGCTCTTACACCATCCAACATACACAGCGCCCTTACACCATCCACATCGCTCTTACACCATCAACATACACAGTGCTTTTACACCATCCAACATACACAGTGCTCTTACACCATCCAACATACAAAGCACTCTTACACCATCTAACATACACAGTGCTCTTACGCCATCCAACATACACAGCGCTCTTATACCATCCAACATACAAAGCACTCTTACACCATCCAACATACACAGTGCTCTTACGCCATCCAACATACACAGCGCTTTTACACTATGCAACATACACAACGCTCCTACACTATTGAACATACACAGTGCTCGTACACCATCCAACATACACAGCACTATTCCACCTTCCACCATACAAATCGCTCTTACACCAGCCCACACAATTAAACTTCCTTCGTATCCGTCAGAACAGATGCTCTTACGTCACCTCGAAGGTTCAGTGCTCTTGAGTCCTCATCAGCAAAGCGTATCCATAGTAATTTTTACGAGGGGCGACCTTTCATCGAACTATCTTTTTTAAAGACTGT